>NC_081414.1:12730000-13067000 GCF_030272615.1 Cryptomeria japonica
AAGAGAGGATGAAACATATGATATCATGCATGCATGTCATAATGAGCCATGTGGAGGCCATTTTGTTGCTAAAAGAACATCACTCAAAATACTAAATAAGTGATATTATTGGCCCACATTATATAAGGATGCAACACAGTATACAAGAAAATGTGACAGATGCTAGTGCATGGGGAGACCTACTAAATCTGATGAGATGCCATTGTATCCACAAATATTGGTTGCACTGTTTGATAAATGGGGATTAGATTTTGTTGCCCCAATTGATTGATAGGGAGGCTCCTAGTTGCTCAATTCAGCTTGACTCATTCCAAGGATTTCTTCCTAGCCTAACCTGGGAATACATTTCTCTATTCCCCTAATCCACTCTAGGTCCTCACTACTGAGGGTTGTTACTCTGCTCCTTGTGAATTCATTTTCGTAAATCCACCAACTCACTAATCTATTAAATCTAACCAGACACCTTACAGGGTTTTCTCTACCATGGATTATACCTACAACTTCTCCTAAGTTATTTTCTCCTCATGTTAGGACCTTCTTTCCATTCGATCCCATCTTCCTCTAGTCCGAGGCTGATAGGCTAGACTTCAGTCTACCCTACAAGTGTTTTCCCTTTTTGGTCACTGATACCTAACCGAGCTATCATCAAACTTGCCTAGGACCACTTTGCTGAAATGGCTGATGCCATTCCCTGGTCTGCTACAAATGGAACTCTATTGTACATGACTGTCTCTTCTTGATAGCCTCCAATGGTTGTGTGGATCCCACGATGGAGAGTCAAGACAGAGCCATGTTTATTACTACTTGACACCAACAGAAAACAAGAAACAAAATGACAACTTATTTACAAAACCGAGCTTGGCACGAATACAGAATTGGAACTAACAGAACGCAGAAAAGAAATATTTACTCTATCACATGGGCATTTACAAATTAAGCCATTATTTATAGAACTCTGAGAAGGGAAACATAAAATGGTCTACAAATTGTTATTCAAAAGATGTTCATTTTGTGGAACTATCACATCCAACAATCCCAAATCCAACCCCTTACATAATGCCCATTGGGTCTTTTATATCCTCTACGACATGTCATGAGAACATCCCTAATGGACGAGATTGAACTCAACACAATCGGTTTCCCATTGTAACTGTCTTTCAACCTCCATCAGGTCATTGGGTTTGCACCACAACACTAATCGAGACATCCCATGGTGGTTTACAACTCGCATGTTTTCCTATCGGGTCATCGGAGTAGTCGCAAAACACTTACTCTGATGTCCAATGGCATTTCTCACATTGCGCACTTCCACATTGGTTTCCATTGGGTCATTGGGTTAGCATCACGATAGTTTGTCCACTGGTCGATGGTGCACTCCCCACAAAAAGCTTCCTTATCGAGTTGTCGGTATAGCCCAAAACACGTTCTGCCAATGGTCAATGGTGCACTCCAAACCACATGCTTTCCCATCGGGTCATTGGGTTAGCCCAAAACATGTCTTGTCGATACCCACCCTTAATTGTAGCAACAAATGACAAGCATCCATGGGTAGAACATCACATAAAATTCTATCAGAATACTTCCCAATTGCAAACTCAACCCATACTTGTTCATTTACTAACACATGTTGTCCTTTATTCAACCATGTGACCTTGTAAGGATGATTATGTTGTTGGCATTTTTGTTTATTTATATTGTGATTGTCATTGATGGACACACACTTGTATTGAGATCCCCTTTATATGTATGAGCTTGTGCTCAACCGGTATTTGTTCCAACCAGTATGTTGTCTACTAGTCTTTAGACTAGTGGTGATTTTGCAGAATGTGTTTCCCAGTCTGAAGCGGCATGTCGACCCCAAGTGGTTCATAGATCCCAAGCAGTATGAGGGAGAAAAGCGGCACAACACATTCTTACCAGTCTTCATTTTTGTCAAACCGGCAACCGGTATTTTGTATGAACCGGTAATACTCTATGATGAGTTACCAACCGACATTTTGTAATGAGTTACCAATCCACCGATTGTTTGACGGTGCCGACACATTGACGGTGTTTTTTGTGTCGTGTTACTGAGTATGCCTAGATTCATTGAACCTAGGAAATTGTAATGTAATCCTATTGGACCGACATGAAATCAGATTCCTTTAAAAGGACATCATGTCTAGGGTTTTAAGTTGTTGCAAAAAGGGTTAATGTCATGCTAGGGTTTAAGGTGGAAGTTGAGAATGATCTTATCTGAGAAGATCAAGTTGTAACTAAGAGAGAGGGAGAGAGAAGACTGAAGTAATGCTGGAATGCATTAGTTGTGAGCAATACTGGATCTAATCAAGTAGTTTGTGCTATTAGATAGATCAAACACTTGTTGATTACTCACATCTTTGACAAGTCTGTAGCCCTTAACCGGGTAGGCCTCAAAAACTTTGTAAAATCCTCTAACAAGTTGGTTCACACATGTGAATCTAAAATCCTCTAACAAGGTAGTCTTTAATCAGACTTATCTCCTAACAAAGATTGAGATTCCTAACAGGATCTGTTTTGGTGAAGAACATTGTAAGACCTTAACCGGTCTGGTTTCTATTCTGCAGATAGTGACTTGTGAGTTCCATCTCACCGTGGTTTTTCCCAGTTGGGTTTCCATGTCAAATATCTTGTGTTATGGTTGTATTGCTTCTATGGGTGAATGCCTTATTCACATTTTGGTTTGCATGTGTGGTAATCGGTTTGTTTGTTAGACTGTTTTACCAGTTTATCTTTAGACTGTGTAAGTGTTTTAGTGCAATGATTTTTGGTATACTAATTCACCCCCCCTCTTAGTATTCATCAATTGGTATCAGAGCCTACCTTTCTATAAGTTTAACCACTTGGAAAGAGATATGGGGGAATACACCATGAGGGAACTTACTTAACGACTCACTAAGTCTGAGCAAGCCTATGATGATCTTATGGTCAAATACAAGGCATCTCAAGCAAAAAGGAGAGAACATGTAGAGAAGCTGATGGAACTATCTGAAAGTAGTTCTAAAGATGAAGCTAACATGGAAGCCATGATTGTTGAAGTAAATAAGCTGAATGATTCAAACTCCAATCTAAGAAAGGAGTTGGAAGGACTGACTATTCAGTTTAGTCAAGAGCTTGAGAACTGGAGAAAAGCTGAAGATCGGGTAAAGGACAGAGATCATGAGATCTCCAAGTTGAAACAAGAGATTAGTGCACTGACTGCTCGCCTTCATGAGAGTAGAATGGAAAAGGAAGACATGCAAGGAGAACTAAACATTGCCATCTCTGAAAATGCAAGTTTTATGGAGACAAATACTGCTATTTCCAAAGAACTCTTTGAGTCAAAGGAAATACTTGCTAAGTTTGGCAAAAGTACTGTCAAGCTAGAGCAAAAGCTTGAGTCATCTAGACCGGCAAAGAATACCAATGGTCTTGGTTTCTCTAGACATGAGGAAGGAGAATCCTCAGGCTGAAGCATCAAAGAAGCAACCGGCACTCAAAGGAAAAGGTAAGCAAAAATTCAAACCTGTTTTCTTTAACTGTCTTAAAGAAGGGCACACTGCCAATGTATGTAGGAGCAAAGCCTACAATAATTTTCCATATTTTATCAACAATGTACCTAGATCCAATAAGTTCAATGGTCATTGTTATGCATGCAACAAGTTTGGGCATAGAGCATTTGAATGCAGGTCTATGATGGATAACACTGGAAGATATCCTCAAAGGACCCAAGGAACTGGTCCTGAACCTTTTGTGAACCGGAACCAAAACCGGTTTAATGTCCTCAATCATCAGTCAAGAAGCGGTAGCCATCAAGCGGCAACTAGATGGAGAGAAAATTGTATGATCTGTCATGGTCATGGTCACATTGCTGCAACATGCAGAAGGAAGAATGGAAACATGTACAATGGACCTTGGAGAGCACCTGGACTTGTTTGTTATCACTACAACAAACCAGGTCACATTGCAAGATTCTGCATAAGCAGAAAAAGTATATTTGATGATATACTGGTCACTCAGAAAGGAGAAATCGATGTTGAAAAATTTTAAGGGGACATGAAGAAAACTTGGAGGAAGAAACCAACAATGTTGGAAGAGGAACCAGTTTCTGCACCTAGTATGGAAATATCAAAACCAACAAACTAAGCCTCAAAGGCTTAGGGGGAGCAAACGGCGAAATGCTTTCAAACCCCGGATTTACACTGATAAAAGACCTTAACCGGTATGCGATACCTGTCTCTTGGCAGAAGACCAGAAACGGTAAAAAGGAAAATTAGGGTTTACGCCCTAATAGAGGAGCATTAATGGCTGTAGGTGAGAGACATGTATAAAAGCCTATTTCAAATCATTTCTCACTATCTATTTTCAAGCGAAGAGAAGTTTTCAAGTGCAAAATGAAGAAAAGGCGATTTGAGCTAAGACTTCAAGAAATTGATAAACCTTGAAAGAGATTCAAATCCAGTTTGCAAGCGGTAGTGGAGAACACAAAGTGGTGATTTGGCAACTGACGGAGAGTGGAGTGAAGCAGAAACAGGAAGCCCTAAATTCACATTTGAAGTCATTTTTCATGTTCTTGAAATACTCTACAATGGCTTCCGCATCTCATACCAGTTCGAGTACATCCATAGAGTCAGAAAGTTTTATTCAGAGGAAGTCCAAATATAATGCCTTATCACAAGTTCCAGTTGGAGTCATAGTTGAAGAGGGAATTTCTAATTATATTGATTGCAAAATAGAAGACCTAGGGTCTTTAGCCATTCACACTTAGTTAGGTCAATTTTGCGGCGAGGACAAAAAGATCAAACCGAAGTTTAGTATCTTAGAGAAGAAGAAATTCCATAATGCAGTATATTTTCTGGAAGATTTTACAGAGGACCACATCAGGATTATTTTGAGCAGAGTCCACGGTGACAAGATGTACCTAGAGAGGACACATGATATTATGCCTCAGGCAATTCATGCAGTCACCGGTTTTTACAACACAGGGGAAGGGCCAGCCCTGACAAAGGTGAGCAAAACCGAAATAGCCAAGCTCACTAGTTCAACCAGTGACTCATAGGGTATGACAGTTAATCCTATCAAGGATGATCTGGTGAAATACGCCTGTATAGTGATAGGATACAGAACGTTTTCAGCTAGCGGGATTAATTCTGTATCTGCTACAGCGGTAAATGCCACTTATCAGATGATAAAAGAGGATGCATCTTTTGACTTATGCACCGGTATGCAGAGGCAACTCCTATTGAATCTTAAGGAAATCAAACATGATAATTCACTGAGGTTTAAGTTTGGACAACTACTGGTAGGGTTGTTCTTCTATTTCCAAGGCTACTTTCCTAGAGTAGGAGATGTCCAGTGGTCTCCTGACCAACTGGTAACCAAGCAGATAAAGGAAAGCGTACAAGCCATTGGAACCGGCTACCCTGAAGTACTGAACAAATATTTTGATGAGTTCAAAAGAAAGATGAGTCAGAGGGTAAGAATCTCAGGTGATATAGTGAAGAAATACGAAGATGACATCTGTTTCACCATTCAGGTGGACAAGTGTTTAATGGAGGTTGTTGAGCCTAGAATGAAGGAAGTGGAGCCAATGGGCTATGAAGTTATGTATGACATGTTGGAAGGGTATGCCTCAACCCTTATTGCCTCACCTTTTGATCCAAAGGCTAAGAGGACCGGAACCTACTTGGAGAGGATTGCACCGGCTGAAGAACCATCGATGAAGAAAGGAAAAGAACCAGCTGCAAAGAAAGCCAAGGCAGTGCCTACAGCATCAGCACCGGCTACCACTGCAACTCCAAGAGTGACCAAGCGGTCACCGGCAAAGAAGAAACCGGAGGTAGCACTGGCAAAAGTCTTCGAAAGAAAGAGAAAGACTAAGAAAAATGAACTGGACTCCGAAGAAACCGAGTCTGATGAAAAGCCAAAGAAGGCCAGACAGACAAAGAAGATGAAGAAGAATGAACCGACAACATCCGCACCGGTAAATATTGATATCTCCTCATACAAACCTTTGACACATTGTCAAAGAACAGTAAAGAATATTAGGAGAAAATTACTTCATGATTTAGTAAATTATTATGATGATTTTAATAGTGAGGAGAAAGATGAAGTACTACAGGAAATCATTCTTTATTTGTGTAAAAATGACCGGTCAACATCAGAGATTAAATCTCAGACACTAGATTCATTATTTAAAGCATTAGATAATAAATGGCGCATTGCTATTGAAAAAGAACAGGAGATTAGGGAGAAAGTCTTTGCACAGTACTTTCCCGACCTCTCAAATTCAGAATTATTTGATGTCCTGGATCAAAATAAAGGTCTCTTCTTCACAAGGAGAAGAAGACTCTGGTTGTTGGAGGGGAGAATTGATGATGTTAAAAAAGATACTCATCAGCATATGGCTCATGCTATCAAATCTCACAAAGAACGAATGGCCAACCTCCAAGCGGAAAAAGAACCGGTTATTTCCAAACCGGATGAGGTTTTTGAGGAGGAAGGAAACCTGGTGGAAGAACCAATTGACACTATCGATGTTGATGCCCTAGATGTAGAAGATGTCAGTGAGGACATACCTTCTGAGGGAACTGAACAAGGGCAACAAGCCGAATAGGGTGGTGAACAGGCTAAGGACACACAGGAAGTGGCAAAGGAATAGGAAGAGAAGAAGAAGAGGGATGAAGATGAGAAAAAGAAGAAAGAGGAAGAGAAGAGAAAAGAGGAAGAGGAGAAACGAAAAGAAGAAGAGAAAAAGAAGCAAGAAGATGAGAGGAAGAAGAAAGAAGAAGAGGATAAGGAAGAAAAGAGAAAGAAGGAAGAGGAAGAGAAGAAGAAGAAGGAAGAGGAAGATAAGAAGAAGAAGAAGGAACAGGAAGAACATAAGAAGAAGGAAGAGGAAGCACAAAAGAAGAAGGAAGGGGAAGCAAAGAAGAAGGAAGAAGCAGAAAAGAAGAAGAAAGAAGAGGAAGACAAGAAGAAGATGGAAGAGGAAGAGAAGAAAAAGAGAGAAGAGAAAGAGAAAGAAGAGAAGGAGAGGAAAAAGAAGGAAGAAGCAGACAAGATAGTTGAAGCAATGAAGAGCACATAGATGGACACTCCTAAGGCAACCGAGAGCCAAGCCAAACCGGCTGCTATCTTGAGTCCTATTGATCTCCAATCTGCAAGTGAGTCTGAGCTTATGCAGAGCATCAAGGTTGCCCAAGAGCACCTTGAAGTCATTCGCAGGAAAAAGGAATAGGACATAATTCAGGTGGTTGTAGACACCCTTACCGGTTTAATCCCCAGTACTAATCTTCCTGACACTGAATCATCACTAGCATAGCTCAAACTACTATGTACTATAGTGAATGATCAGGTGCAGAGTCTGGAAGAAGCAGCAGAGGCCAATGTCAAGAAAGAGCACCAAAAGGCTCTTAATGTTGCTCTGGTGAAAAAGATGAATGAGCTTAGGACTGAACTGCTGAAAGACCAAAAGGACATAAGGAATGCCTTGGATGAGGGAAACTTGCTACTCAGCAAAATCTGTCAACCTCATCTGTTCTGTGATAATGTGCTAGCCAAGAAGAAAAAGCTTCAAACAGACTTACAGTCCTACTTGGGCACATTTAAGACACCTTATGATTCCTTTGCAGCATATGGGCAAACCGTTCACCGGTTCCAGATCCAGTTAGCCAAGATGGAGCAAGAGATCAGTACACAGTCTAAGGATTTGTAGGAGCTTCAACTGGTTTTACTTCCACGATTGCAAATTCTTTAGAAGTGTTATCTGAACCTAGATGCCCTGACAATCACACAGGAACTGAGCACAGTAGATGCCATGGAGGAACAGGTATCCCAGATGCAAACAAAGAAGGATGTGGCAACCTCCCTACTTGAGTCCTGGTCTCTATCCATGAAACAATTTTTGACAAGTATTATTCATTATTGTCATAAACTTTTATATATATATATGGAAACAGGGTTATTCAGCGGTACTTTGTCATTGTTGGCAAAGGAGGAGAAGTATCTGGTTTTTGGTTTTTTAAATTTTGATCTTCTGACACAGGGGGAGAAGTATCTAGTTTTGAAATTTTGATATATGCTTTGATATATGCTATGTGCTCTGATGTCTCAATGATTATGTTCTATATGCAAAATTGCTATACACTGTGCTGATTAAGGGATAGTGTATATGCTTAGGGGGAGCAATTTTGTTAATGGCAAGTTTTTGTTGTAAAACACTTAGATGTCAAAATTTTATTTTCCTAAGTGTTGCCATCAATGCCAAAGGGGGAGATTGTTGGCATTTTTGTTTATTTATGTTGTGATTGTAATTGATGGACACACACTTGTATTGAGATCCCCTTTATATGTATGATCTTGTGCTCAACCGGTATTTGTTCCAACCGGTATGTTGTATACTAGTCTTTAGACTAGTGGTGATTTTGCAGAATGTGTTTCCCGATCTGAAGCGGCATGTTGACCCCAAGCAGTTCGTAGATCCCAAGCGGTATGAGGGAGCAAAGAAGCACAACACATTCTTACCAGTCTTCATTTTTGTCAAACCGGCAACCGGTATTTTGTATGAACCGGTAATACTCTGTGATGAGTTACCAACTGGCATTTTGTAATGAGTTACCAATCCACCGATTGTTTGACGGTGCCGACACATTGATGGTGCTTTTTGTGTCGTGTTACTAAGTATGTCTAGATTCATTGAACCTAGGAAATTGTAATGTAATCCTATTGGACCGACATGAAATTAGATTCCTTTAAAAGGACATCATGTCTAGGGTTTTAAGTTGTTACAAAAAGGGTTAATGTCATGCTAGGGTTTAAGGTGGAAGTTGAGAATGATCTTATCTGAGAAGATCAAGTTGTAACTGAGAGAGAGAGAGAGAAGACTGAAGTAATGCTGGAATCCATTAGCTGTGAGAAATACTAGATCTAATCAAGCAGTTTGTGCTATTAGATAGATCAAACACTTTTTGATTACTCACATCTTTGACAAGTCTGTAGCCCTTAATCGGGTAGGCCTCAAAGCCTTTGTAAAATCCTCTAACAAGGTGGTTCACACATGTGAATCTAAAATCCTGTAACAAGGTAGTCTTTAATCAGACTTATCTCCTAACAGAGATTGAGATTCCTAACAAGATCTATTCTGGTAAAGAACATTGTAAGACCTTAACCGGTCTGGTTTTTATTCTGCAGATAGTGACTTGTGAGTTCCATCTCACCATGGTTTTTCCCAGTTGGGTTTCCACGTCAAATATCTTGTGTTATGGTTGTATTGCTTGTATGGGTGAATGCCTTATTCGCATTTTGGTTTGCATTTGTGGTAACCGGTCTGTCTGTTAGACTGTTTTACCGGTTTATCTTTAGACTATGTAAGTGTTTTAGTGCAGTGATTTTTGGAATACTAATTCACCCCCCCCCCCTCTTAGTATTCATCATATGTGGCATTCTACTCAACTCAAGTTTACTTACTAATTCTTTGGAGATGATATTGTCAGTTGATCCTGAATCAATGATTACTTTACAGACCTTACCAAGTATCTTGTACTTTATTCTGAAAAGAGACCTCTTCTATTTTGGTTCTTCTTTAACCGGCTCCCAGATTAGCACCCTTTGAATCATTATATTATCTCCACTCTCTGGGTCAATGTTTAATTCAGGAGACTTCACACTACTGGAATCCTCTTGCACATAATTAATTCTTTTCTCTTTATGTTATGAGGTTGCCTTCTCCGGACACCTATAAGCAAGATGACCAAACGTACTACAATGGTAACACTTCATGTTTGCAAAGTATGAACCTCCACCAAAACTTCCAGATCTACCTTTGTTGTTGTTGTGAGGACCTCTTCCTCTACCATAACTTCCTTTTCCACTAGATTCGTTGGTCTGCTCAGTCAATTTCAACTCTCCTTGCGATCTTGTTTCACTTCCTCTACCTCCATAGTTTCCTCTGAAACCTCTTGAATCTCGGCCTCTACCTCTACTAGTGCTTTCATGTTTCCTCTTATTCATTTCTTCTACCTTCAGGGCCAACTGGTAACATTTGTGAATGGTATTTGGACTCAACAAACTTAATTCTTCTTGTATGTTCCATCTCAGACTATTAAGTTATCTTCCTACTTCGATGCTCTCATCCTCCATCACTTTTGACTTTAGACACAACTTTTGGAACTCTTCAGTATAGGTACTTACATCTAAATCCTTTTGCCTTAGGTTTTGTCTTTTGCTATGCAACTGCACTTCATAATCCTCAAGAAGATAAGTGTCTCTAATTTTGCTTACCATCCCTTTCCAAGTAGAGATGGGGTTCTCCCTCTCTCTCTCTCTCTCTCTCTCTCTCTCTCTCTCTCTCTCTCTCTCTCTCTCTCTCTCTCTCTCTCTCTCTCTCTCTCTCTCTCTCACACACACACACACACACACACACACATTTTGTATAAACTTCCACCAATTTACGGTAGCACCTCTCATTCTTGACCTAGCCACCTTAACCTTCTGGGCCTCAGTCACACCGTCACACTCAAAATGGTTTTCCATTCCTTCTATCCATTCCATTACCGACTCTGCTTCCATCTTGCCACTAAACAGTGGTACTCCTTCCAACGACTTTCCATTCATTGCCTTCAAAGCCTTCAAGAATGGTTATTGATTGATAACCGGGTCTGGTATAGGGACTTCGTCCTCTATTTCCAACATCTTACCCTTCTCATCTATCTTCCCACTCACTTCTGTTGTCTTGATTTCCATCACACCTAGTTTTTGCTCCAACCTTTCCTTGAGCAATCGATTTTTCATCTTTTTGGTCAGCGACCTGCTTAACCAATTTTGCATTGGTCACCATCTTTACTCCTTCTTCTTATGCTAGATCAGTCTTACACTCTTCACCCCAAGTCCTTAACTCGCTCTGATACCAATATGATAGGGAGGCTCCTAGTTGCTCAAGTCAGCTTGACTCACTCCAAAGCTTTCTTCCTAGCCTAACCCGGGAATACGTCTCTCTATTCCCCTAATCCACTCTAGGTCCTCACTACTGAGGGTTGTTACTCTGCTCCTTGTGAATTCATTTTCGTAAATCCACCAACTCACTAATCTATTAAATCTAACCAGACACCTTACAGGGTTTTCTCTACCATGGATTATACCTACAACTTCTCCTAAGTTATTTTCTCCTCATGCTAGGACCTTCTTTCCATTCGATCCCATCTTCCTCTAGTCCGAGGCTGATAGGCTAGACTTCAGTCTACCCTACAAGTGTTTTCCCTTTTTGGTCACTGATACCTAACCGAGCTATCATCAAACTTGCCTAGGACCACTTTGCTGAAATGGCTGATGCCATTCCCTGGTCTGCTACAAATGGAACTCTATTGTACATGACTGGCTCTTCTTGATAGCCTCCAATGGTTGTGTGGATCCCACGATGGAGAGTCAAGACAGAGCCATGTTTATTACTACTTGACACCAACAGAAAACAAGAAACAAAATGACAACTTATTTACAAAACCGAGCTTGGCACGAATACATAATTGGAACTCTCAGAACGCAGAAAAGAAACATTTACTCTATCACACGGGCATTCACTGATTAAGCCATTATTTATAGAACTCTGAGAAGGGAAATAGATAATGGTCTACAAATTTTTATTGAAAAGATGTTCGTTTTGTGGAACTATCACATCCAACAATCCCAAATCCAACCCCTTACAGAATGCCCATTGGGTCTTTTATATCCTCTACGACATGTCATGAGAACATCCCTAACGGACAAGATAGAACTCGACACAATTGATTTCCCATTGTAACTGTCTTTCAACCTCCATCGATTCATCAGGTTCGCACCGCAACACTAATTGAGACGTCCCATGGTGGTTTACAACTCGCATGTTTTCCTATCGGGTCACCGGAGTAGTCACAAAACACTTACTTCGATGTCCAATGGCATTTCGGACATTGCACACTTCCACATTGGTTTCCATCGGGTCATCGGGTTAGCTTCGAGACAGTTTGTCTGGTGGCCGATGGTGCACTCCCCACAAAAAGCTTCCTTATCAGGTTGTCGGTATAGCCCAAAACACGTTCTGCTGATGGCCGATGGTGCACTCCAAACCGCATGCTTTCCCATCAAGTCATCGGGTTAGCCCAAAACATGTCTTGTCGATACCCGATGGCTCCACAACGAACGAACTCGGCTCGCTCCACTCTGCTTGCGACCTCATCAGCCTATCGGGGTAGGTAGAAAATAGTCCCACTGATAGCCGATGGCACCTCATCGGGTTATCGAGATAGGTAAGCCGATACATGAAATTTTCAAAAGAAGTCAAAAAAACACTCCAAGCTCCAAACAGACAACCTAATGGACAAACACCAATCCTTATGCCAAAATTACCAAAATTTGAAAAGGGTCTTTGCTCACCCTTAGGTGCTCTTGCACCATTGATCCACCTTCTAATGGAAAATTCTACATTTTAGTATGTACAGATTATGTAACCAAATGGGTGGAAGCTCGTGTCATGACACATGCAAGAGATAATAAGGTGGTTGAGTTTTTTTATGAGGAGATATCTACAAGATATGGAGTACCAAGGGAAATTGCATCAGACCAAGGCCGACAATTTACTTCAACATTGATTGCAGCCTTGGTCAATGAATACAATATATGGAATAGAAAATCTACCCCATATCATCTAGAAGCTAATGGACAAGTAGAAGTTACAAATAGGGAGCTTGAGGCTATTCTTACCAAGACATTAGTTGTTCATAAAAAAGACTTGTCTCATAAGCTTTCAAAAGCAATTTGGGCTTACAGAACAACTTGGAAGACACCAATTGGTTTTACACCTTTTGAGATGGTGTATGGAAAAGCAGCAATGATGCCTATTGAGTTTGAGCATAAAACTCCGAGGACAGCTTTGCAATTAAATATGACACTTTCTGAAGCACAAAAGGAACATATTCAGCAATTGAATGCTTTGGATGAATGGAGAAAAATGGTTGTCCAATAGACAGAACTGATACAAAATCAGAGAGCAAAGTGGCATGATAAATATATCGAAGAGGAAAAGTTCAAAGCCGATGAATGAGCAATATTTTATGACTCCAGATATAAAGATACTCTGGGAAAGTTGCAAACCAGATGGTTAGGTCCATATGAGATAAAGGAAATTTTTGACAATGGAGTTGCTCATTTGACCATAATTGACCCAGTTCGGTTTAATCTTTTGGTGAATGGTCAACGATTGCGTCTTTATCATAAGCCAACCAGCAAAGAGGAGTTCCTGTAGTAATTTGCTAAAAAGGATCAAACACAAGTTCCTATAGCAATTTGCTAAAAAGGATCAAACACAAGTTCCTGCAGCAATTTGCTAAAAAGGATCAAACACAAGTTCCTCTAGCAACTGATCAAGTTCATGAAGCCACTGATCAAGTTCCTTCAACAATTGAGCAAAGTAATGGAGGTAAGGTTCCTGCAGCCATTGCAGAGAACATGCTTGCCACTTCATAATTCTCCTCGTGTCATTTCACAACAATATTTCTATGTCTTATGGAAATATTATTCTCCATAAATAAAATTTCCATCCACGTCATCCCATCTCATTTTCTTATCTGTCATTTCATTTCATTTCACCTTTCTTTTCGTACAACTGCAGGTATGTACATATTTTATTTTATTTTAATTACACATTTATAATTTCATTATTATTATTGCCTTTCCTAAATCCATGCACATTTCCCTACATCCTTTCCACCTATGTGGACACGTGCCAAAGTAAGTTGAGGGGGGGTTGTTTTATGGTTTGATTTCCAAAATTAGTAATTACTCGTCCTTTTCGGTACCTTGATTTGATTACTTGCCATCATTTCTTTAACAAGATATTCTTTGGCATAAGAAAGTAATAAACTATGCCGCCAAACTCTGTCGCCAAATTTGGAGATAGGTAAGGAAGTTTCAATTTTCAATATGTAGAATATTTTGGTTCTCTATTTCTCAGCTGTAGAGTTTGCTACATTAACAGAGTAAGAAATGGGTGGAGATCAAATCCGCCATGAACCAACAGTCCATGATGCATTGCTACAGGATGCTCTTTGTGAGCATTATTTTAGGCAGCATGGTTGGATTGTTTACTTTCTGAAAATCAGGGATTATAATGAAGAAATTGCTGCAGAGTTTATGCATTCATTCAACGAAGGAGAGGCTATTGTTAAAGGATTAAGGGTCATTGCTATGGAGCAGTGGATAGCTGAAGTTATAGGGTTGCTGCAGGAAGGAGAATTATTTCCAGAATCAAAAGACACTAGAAGCGCCATAGAAGAGTTTACACTTCCCACAGATGGACCTCTAATGATGGACAAGCAAGGAACCAGGAGGGTTTCCCTAGAAGCAGAGTGGCCCCATGTGGCTTTATATGTAATGAAATACATTACTTTCAAAGGGAGGTATTCAAATTTACATTCACCCCATTTCAAATTGCTTAGTCATTTACGGCATGGTCGGAGAGTGAATGTCCCTAATTTTCTATACCACCTCATTTCCATAAGTGCCAAAGAAACACAGAAGAATGGAAATCATTTTGTCAGCCATCATGGTTTGATTAAATTGCTTGTAGAACGTTCTCTTAGAGATGTTTCACAGATGGAATGGGAGGTATTTGAAGACATATTATAGTTTAGGGTTGAAGATTCTCCTGTTGCAGATGATCCAATAGTTGAAAAAGAAAATATTGAAGAACCCTCTTCTCCTATAGTTTCTGCAGAGAATGAATTTCTCATCATTGAAGGAGTTGTGGCTATTGTGGAGGAAGAGATGGTTGAGACAAATGTGGAATAGCCCTCCACTTCTTTTCAAAGAGAATCACCATCTTCTAAAATAAAAGGGAAGGAATTAGAAATAATTGATGCAGATGAAGAACCTATGGTTCAGCCGCAGGCAACTCGAGTTTCTCTTGCAGCCAAGAGGCTTAGGTCTAAAAGAAATACTTCTGTAGCAAAGCCACGGGTAGAGACCATTCCTACAGCCACTCCAAAGGTTTATGTGAGAAGGACTTGGAGTAAAACCCAGAAGGCCCATCCAGCAGGTGATTCGGCAGAGGTTATTTCAGTGGAAACATCAGAAGAAGGGAGCCCTACAGATGTTCAAACTCAAAAGGAAGATGATGTTGATAGACTCTCAAATCTTGCATATGTGGCAGAGCAGCTTGAGGAACCTATTGAAGAGATTCCACAGCCTAAGTTAACACCTATTAGACCTCCATGATCCCTAAGCAATTTATCTATTGCATTAACATTTTATAGACAATGGGAAATAGAGAGGGCTAGATTGCAAGGGGTTATTGACAAACGAAAAAGAGAAATTGAAAAGAGGGATAACAAAATTGAAGAATTAGAGGCTAAAGTTGATACAATCACTAGTATGGTCCCCGAATTGATGCAATGTAGGGCACCAGCAAGGGTTTATGCTCTGCATTTAAGGGAGCGGTATTTAAATTTGAAATTTAACTGCATTGTCAGGGACCTTAGCCCCTCTTTAGAAACCCCTAAATAATTTTATGATGCTTACCAGACTTCTCCAGCAACTGTGAAAAATTTGTTATGTGAATTTTATTTACATAACTATGTTGTAGCTTCAGATAGTGAGTGGAATCCTTTTTTATATATTGGTGATATCCATATAAAAGCTTTAATGTCATGGATTCAAAATGAGATCAAGATGGGGGCACAAGCCAGAGCATACAAGGATTTTGAATTTGATTGTCCATTGTCATTGAGGAAGGAGGCAAAAGAGCCAAGAGTTCTTTATTATGAATGGCAGAAGTTACTGGTAAGGAAAGATGTTAGGAATCTAGTGTTGCCGATGAGGGAAGAAATATACCAAGCATATGAGAATTTAGTTCAAACTGAAAGTGTAGCTGCAATTGATGGTTTAACTCAGCGCTAGAATAACTTTCCAGAAGAATTAAAGCCAGGAGAACCTCATTCACTGCCAAATTTCCAGGCAGCTATGCAAAGAGCCCCTAAATATATACAACTGGGTAGAGAGAAAACCAATAACTGGGTACCTTTGATCTTTCAGCCTCCTATTCTTATGTGGCCACTATTGGGATGTAAGACTACAGATAAGCCCTATGAAGTAGTTACAGAAGAAGCCAGATGGTCCAGGTTGGAAAATATGAAAGGATTTTACTAGAATTTAGCTTCAGGAAGAACAGGTCAAGGAACCATTGGTGACCTAAGAGTTAATGCAAGAATCAGAAATTTTCCTCTTGCTAGAGGATCAGCAAGATCTTAAAGTTGGGGGGCATGATGAGTTCAGAAATTGGCATATTTTTATCCTTATAACTCTTGAGCTTTTGTCATATTTTGATTTACATAGTAATAATGATGTATCAGAAGTTTACTATATGTATTTCAAATGTTAGCTTGAACCTATTAAAACATGTCTTGTCTTTGCCAGTTTATTCCTGCAGCCATGTTATTCATTCTTGTTGCCATGCAGATTGTTTAGGGAAATATCATGTGTGAAATTAATAGATGTCCTGATTAAATAAAATATGTATGTATGTTCTTGTATGTTATTTCTTTTGAAGTGCAGAGAATAAATGATGTTGCGGTGGAAGCTCACCTATCACGCCAGTTGCAGGAAGAGATTTTCAAGAAGATGACTGAAAGATCGAACAACAGAAATGTTGAAAAGCATAAGGAATGGCATAGGAGAAGAAATCACGCGATACTACTGATGTCTAACTCAAGTGGACATTGGTGTTGTAAATACCGCCACAGTATGTTATGACTATGGTTCGGTTTAGATCCACATTTTTTGTAGCTTAACTCCAGCTATCTCCTTTCTCGATTAGTTATCCACCCCTTCTCTTCAGCGTGATCTGTGTTGTCTAAAGTAGATGATTTATTTTAAAGTAATCTCTTCATCTCTTCTTAGAGGTTAGATAGAAAAAGAAAGAAAGCAGAGCAGAGGAATTTTACAAGTGTTTTGAAGTTTCTTTTTATGTTAAATCATGTAATGACTTCCAAAGAACAATGAATAAAAATATGTTATTCTAAGCACTTAGAGTTGTTTTTGGGAAGCCTGGAATCACTCACCCAATGGGGCCCACTTGGTGAGTATTCCCGTGCATTTGTTAAGATTAGTTTTCTTTCCTTAGCTATAGTAGATGTTCTTGTATTGACTGTTCTTGTAGCCACTTGAAACAGATCCACTGACTATTCCTGTAGCCAAACTAAAACAGAGTAAGTTATGTTTATCAGCATTGAACTTAGCCAGTATTGCTTGAATGAATTTATGTTAATGCAGAAGTTTTCCTATAGCCTTTCAATAGTTTCAATTCTTACTTATCTTTTTTGCATAATGTTAGTTGTTGTAGTAATGCAGAGTAGTTGTTGCAGGAACTTAGTGCATATAGTGCAAACCCATTTCAAGTATTGCATCCCTAGGTTGACAATCAAATGAACACTAGCTATAGAAATAGTGACTTTACCAAGTGAATGTCCAAATTTTGGGTTGAGACTTCAACTAGAGTTATTATTCTTATTGTTGGGTTGAACATGCGGATCAAAGGGAAGGTCGGCCACACACCAAGGAACATTGGAATCAATGAATTGGGGCTCTACAAGCTATGGAAAGGATCTTCAAGATTCACCAATAGCAAATAGGTCCAAGCAGTTCTGGTGTTCTAAGCCAGAAAATTGTCTTAGAATCCGGATAACTTGCTAGAAAATGATCCAAACGCTCTGCGGTTTAGGAATAAGGAAGATGATCATATTCACAAGAAAAATCTAACTCCGCAAGATCTGGTGAACCAATTCAAGGAAATACAAAAATAAATGTTGAAGCTGCAAAACAGAAAACAAACTGAAAAGGAAATGTTTTTGGTTGATGCAAGATTGCCAAGAACCGGGGATGTTCCTGCATTAGACATTTGGGGTTGTTGAAAAAGTGAGTCTCTCAATTTGTTGGGGTCAGGGGAAAACCAAGGTGGTCCACCTCTGCCTGAGAAATCCAAGATGAATCTTCAATGGGTCTGTCCTTCCATTTCATAAGATATTCTTTGTATTGACTACTCGTGGTACTACACCCAATCCTATTGTCCATAATGTCTTCAATCTGCTATGGTTTCTTCCGAGGTAATTGTTTCTCCAAGTCTGCAACACTGTCTTCACTGAATTCGGATTCATGACACTGATGTAGATTTGCAATGTTGTATATAGGTGAAATATTCAAACTATCTGGTATCTCCACTTCATATGCATTTCTGGAACTGAATTTCTTCAAGATCTTGCAAGGTCCAAACTTCCTCATCTGCAACTTGTTATAAGTTCCAACTGGAAATATTTATTTTCTCAGATACACCATCACTTCATTGCCTACTTCAAATTCCTTATGTCTTCTCTTCTCATCTGCTTTCTCCTTATACTTATTATTCATATCCTCCAAATACTGCTTAACCTGAATATGTAAAGCCTTCATATGATCTACAAACTCTTCTGCTTCTACACTTCGCTTGTCTTCATTACTAATATCTCTCAGTTCTGATATACCTCTGGGGTGTGCTCTAGTAACAATCTCAAAAGGCGTTCTTCTGGTACTCTTGTTCACTGAATTATTGTAGGCAAACTCTGATTGTGCAAGAATCAAATCCCGACTTCCGATTTTCTCTCCAACTAAGAATCTCAACAAATTTCCCAAGCACCTGTTTACTACTTCTGTATGTCCATTAGTCTGTGGGTGAAAGGTAGAACTGAACTCCAAATCTGCCTTCATCTTCTTCCAAAGTGTTCTCAAAAAATAACCAACAAACTTAGTGTCTCTGTCTGAAACTATGCTCTTAGGCAATCCATGTAATTTCACTACCTCCTTGAAAAATAAGTCCGCTACATGCATTGCATCTAAAGTTTTCTTACAAGGTATGAAATGAGCCATCTTCAAGAATCTATCCACCACCACAAATATAGAATCATTCCCTCTCTATGTCTTAGGCAATCCAAATATGAAATCTATTCGTATGTCTTCCCAAGGTCTCTCTGGAATTGTCAAAGGCTTATACAATCCCACATTCTAACTACTACCCTTTGCAACTTGACAAACTCTATAGCTCTGCACAAATTTCTTGACATCCTTATGAATCTGAGGCCAAAAGTAATGTTCACTCACCAATGCTACTATTTTGTCAACACCAAAGTGTTCGGCTAATCCTCCACTATGCTTCTCTTTTATCAGATTCTCCATTATAAAACTCTTAGGTATACATAGTTGAACTCCTCTGAATAACATCCCATATTGAATCAAATAATCCAACCATTTTCTTCTATCTACCATAACCAGTGCTCTACATGTTTTCCAAGGTTCTGCAAAATCCGGGTCATCCTCATACAAGGTCTTCAACTCTTCAAATCCTAACACTATCACTCTCATCTTTGTTAGCAAATTCATCCTTCTACTTAATGCATCAGCAACTTTGTTTGACTTCCCACTCCTATGCTTCAACACAAAGTGTAACTCTGCAAAAATTCTACCCATCTCATATGTCTCTGATTTGACTTACTCTAACTGTTCAAATAATGCAAGACTTGATGATGAGTATACAACATAAACTCCTTAGGCAACAGGTAATGTCTCCACTTCTTCAAGGCTTGAAATATGGCATAAAATTCTTGATCATACACTGAATATCTCCTCCTAGAATCATTCAAATTCTCACTGAAATAAGCTATTGCTCTCCCTTCTTGACTTAACATGGCTCCAATTGCATTCCCACCTCCATCACAATCTACTTGAAATACTTTGTTGAAATTTGGTAAAGCTAACACAGGTTGTTTAGCGACCATTTGCTTCAAAAATTCAAAACTTTAATTTTTTCTGGTTGTCCACTTGAATTCCTTTCTATCTCCTCTCATTGTCTCAGTCATAGGACTACAAACTGAACTGAAATTTTTGATAAATTTCTGGTAGAAACTAGCCAATCCATGAAATGATCTAATGTCTCCAGTTCTTTCTGGTGTAGGTCATTCAACAATTACTTTTACCTCTCAGGGTCCATCTTCAATCCATTTGCAGATATCACAAATCCCAAATAGACTAACTCTTCTTTCATGAAAGTACACTTCTTAAGATTTGTCAGCAACTTTTCTTCCCTTAACCTCTTCAAAACTTGTATTAAATGCAACAAATGCTCCTCCTTTGTCTTACTGAAAATCAGAATGTCATCCAAATATACAATAACAAACTTACCCAATAATTTCTTCAATACCTCATTCATCAACCTCATGAAAGTACTTGGTGCATTAGTCAACCCAAAATACATCACCAACCATTCATAATCCTTCATTTGTCTTGAATGTTGTCATCCACTCATCTCCTTCTCTGATTCTGATCTGATTATATCCACTCTTCAAGTCTATATTTTTTTAGTATTTGGCTCCACTCAAATAGTCCATCATGTCATCCATCCTAGGTAAAGGAAACCGATACCTCACTATGATCTTGTTTAATGCTCTAGAGTCGGTACACATCCTCCATTCTCCATTCTTCTTAGGTGCTAACACTGTTGGTACTGCACAGGGACTCAAACTTTCTCTGATCAAACCTTTCTTCAACAATTCCTACACTTGTCTATTCAATTCTTCATTCTCTGTCAGTGTCATCCGGTGTGCAGCTTTGTTAGGCAAACTAGCTTCGGGAATCAAATCCATTAAATGAATGATACTCTCCATAGGTGGTAATCCATCTAGCACATTATCTGAAACGTTGTCTTCATACTCTGTCAGTAATTCTTTTTTCTCCTCTGGTCGTTCTTCATGCTCCAGGTTCTTAGTGTTCTTAGGAACTAAGGCAAAACACACATTCTCATGTCTATTCCATCTAGGAATTTCCTTCCATCCACCAAACAGATTCTAGCATTCGTATAGAATTCACTCTTCAAAGGATCCTCCAAGGGTAACAAGGTTTGCTTCATCTCATTAGCTACAATAGTGTATATGTTCTTTCTCCCATCATGTACTGTAAGTCTATCAAACTACCAAGGTCTACCCAACAAAAGGTGACAAACATCCATAGGCATAATATCACACAAAACTTCATCATGATAATTCACAATTTTCAATTTCACCAAACACTTCTCACTTACTAACAACTTATGATCATCCTGAATCCATGCTATCTGATAAGGCTTAGGGTGTTTCAATCTTTCTAGCTTCAATTTATTCACCATTTCTTCTGAAACAAGATTATCCGAACTACCACTATCAATGACTACTTTGCAACACTTACCAGATACCTTACATCTAGTCTTGAACAAATTTTGCCTCTGCAGGGCTCTTCATCCTCTCGGTATGACACAAAGCTCTCCTCATCAGCAATAGTTCTCCATCTTCTGATTTGTTAGTTGATCCAGTGGGGATTTCTTCCACCAAGTTTGTTCTCCCAGTGTTTTCTATGTTCTTACATTCAAAAGCACGATGTCCTTCTCCTCCACACTTAAAGCAAGTACCTCTAAACACTTTCTTATCTTGTCTTCTGCCATCTTTTCCAAAACCCTCATTCTGGTAGCCATCAGGTTCTCTCCTCCGATAGAAAAAAATTTCATCCTTCTGGTATGAATTTCCTTCTTTACTTACTTCCTTGTCCTTGTTCTAATCTATACAGGTTCCTCTTTGATGCAGGAGCATCCCTAGTCGATGAGCAATCTTGCATCATCCAAAAATATTTCCTTTCTGTTTTATTCTTGTTTATTTCTTTATGTTATTGGTATTATGTATGTGTTGCATTGGTTTTGTCATTGATGTCAACACTTGTGAACACTTATCCTTCTGGAGATCTTTGGTTATGTTCACCAGCATGTTAAGTGACTTATGCATAGTCACCAGTATCTGGTTCACCGACAGGTTATATTGTTCACCGACATTGAGGATGATCTGTTATCATCTGGAGATTACTTGGTTATGTTGAAGACATTGTTTGGACACTTGGTTTTGGTGATTTGGTTATTGATCTAATTGAGTTTGCATATTTGATGTTACTGGCAAATAGGTCTAGGTTATGGACTGGCAAGCGTTATCTATTCCAGATCAGCACGACACGTTATGGAGATGTTTTATTGATTGGTTATTATTGTAAATGCATTAAGCCGACATGATGCATCGCATATTGATTCATTTGTAATTGATTTAATTGTAATATTCTTAGTGAGATAACCTACACATTTGGTCTTAGGTTTTGGTATATATGTAAGATCTCATTTGTGAGATTATAAAAGAAGGTGTGGAAAAGGATTATAATAAGGTATATGCGAATATAAGAAGAGCTATACACGCAGACATCATTTGAAGATTCTAGGAAGGTATGAAGAAGACAATCAAAGCTTAACCGATACTGAATCGAGCATATGTAGATGCTATTTTGAGCAGTACATTATCATTGGATTTAACCATCCAATTGTAGTCAGTGTGACTCCCATCTTGTGATTGAGCAGTGAGCTCTAGGCAGTTGGAATTTCTACATGTGTAGACCCCATTTGTACACACATACTATCTGCAGTAGTATCATCTGATTGTGGGTAAGGTTTCCCATCGTGGTTTTTCCCCTTATAGGGTTTCCACGTACAAATATCTATGTTATGTGTTGTGGATGTTATTTGTCTTTTGTTTCATGCATTAAACTTTACCGGTACTGTTATTAACTATTAAACTATCTACTGACATTAAGTTTGGTTTACCAGTATTATGCACTAAGTTTGGTTAAGTTCTATTTGGGTTGAGATTAATAGACAATTGATTCACCCCCCCCCCTCTCAGTTGTCTTTGGGTCCTAACATATGCAGTTTTCTGTGTTCTTACTAGTTGGCACCAATAGTTTCTTTCCTTTTGTGAAAGATGTTATTTTCGGTTTCCAGGCAGTTTCATGTGCTTAATTCCAGATTTCCATTTCATTTGGGTTCTTTTTCAATCAGTTATCGCTTCAGTTGATTGTTTCTGGGTTTCGGGGTAGTTCTTGTGCTTACCAGTTGGTTTGCCTTCATTATCAGCGTGATTCTTGGCATGTGAATCTATCTTGGGTCTTGTCCAATGTTCTTTGGCATGTGGCTGACCTTCCTGCTGAACCACATCTCTTGGTTGTTATTTTCTAAAAAATATTTCTTTAATTCTCAGGGCCGACCTATTTACATGTTTCATTTTCCTACATTGGTTAATGTAATCTTATGAGGTTGACCTGGATATGTTCCAGTGGGTATAAATATGATGTTATGTAATCATTTGTAGGGCTAGAGGAAGTAGAATTGATAATAAGGATTGAAATTCGCATTTTGTGATCTAGTTGATTCTTAGAGTCCCAGATTGGATTGTATCTGGTTGATAGCCTATATGTAACCGGTTAATTTCTAGATGTTCTTTGATGATTATATGATGATTGTCGGATGATTGCCAGAATTTCTAAGGCATTAATTTGATCTGTTTATTTAATCTTCTAATATTTTCTTGCTACTTTTATTGTGTTGCTCTTGCTGCATAAGTCGATTGATTCTCTTTGAGGGTTTTATCGATTATGGCAGCATCACTCTTCCTCCGGAATATTCTCTGCCTCCTTGAAACCTTCCTCTAGAAAACCTTCCACCTCTACCTCTTTATCTCTCCTCGTATTTTTTGTTCAAATTCTCTTTTGCTTTCACGAGATATTGGTAAGCTTCTTCAACACTCTGCAACTTGATCAAACTGAGTTCATCTTGTATAGACATCCGCAATTTATTCAGATATCTCACAACTTGTTCAACCTCATCATCGACATGCCCGGATCTAATATTCATCATGTAGAATGCTTCAATATACTTCTTCACACTAGAATCTTTTTGCTTCAAGTTCTGTAACTTTCAGAACAGATTTACTTGTTAATCAGTAGGAATAAACTTCAATTTTAACTTAGCAACCATTTGCTCAGATGATTTGATCTTCTCGTTACCTCTTCTCTATCTGTCAACCTGTAAATGTTCCTGTAGTGTCATAAAATTGCGACCCTAGCAATTTTAACCATATTTGAGGTCCTCACCTTGGCGATAGCATCTTCCTTCCCAACTGAGACTTCTCTCTTCATTGTCACCTGATACCTCTCCTTGTTTAAGCCTTGAGATGGCCTCAGGACTCTATCCGGACCCCAATATAGGGGGCAAGACAAGGGTGTGGTGCCCCTATCCCCCCCTCTTAGGGTGGCCCCAAGATAGGTCCCTCAGGTCCTATCTGCATTTCGGGATTCCAAACTTCCCCGATGTCAGCCTTTGGTGAGATGAATTAATTCTCTGAGGCATGTATAAAAGGGAGTTAGTCTTCTCATTTCCAGAAGGAAGAAATATACGCAAAATACATGATAGGCAAAGTTAAAGCGAAAGTTCTTCTCAAAGCATCCATCAAGTCTTCTTCTTCATGTGCCTTCCTCATTCATCCACTGGAGCAACATTTACAATATTCATTTGCAAGCATATGTGTATGATATGTTATGTTGTCATTGATGTCAATTGAACTGGTAATGATATTGCTGATATTGTTGTTATTGTTGATATTGTCTTGTAACCGGTAGGAAGACCTTTGTGAAGGACATTGTAAACCAGTATGTAAGTTTGTGAGTTTGATAAAGGAAAGGAGATTGTAATTTCACATGATACTCCTTCTTCATCTACAAATCCTTTTCTTCCCCCTAACACATCAGATTTCAAATAAATTCATGACCCTATTCCTCCATCTAGTCAATTGTAACATTCTTATAGTCATGGCTTTTATATAATAACAAAACAAGGTTTTAAAGGACAAGGAATTGAGAAATTTGAGCATGGAATTCATGTCCCTATAAAAACTCCTACACAAACTACTACAAATGGCCTAGGAAATTATGCTCCTCTTTCTATGAATGAATTCCTTAGGCTCCAAAATTTTAAAAATTGTCTTCAAAGACAACGAATAAAAAGAGCCTGTAGGAATGCTTCCTCTTCAAAACGTCCTTTTTGTTCATTTCATCAAACCCATGACCATAATGTTGATGATTACCATGATTTTAAAAAATATATTCAAGATGGCATAGCCAATGGCAAAATTAGAGTTGTGGATAATAAATCTTCCTCTTCTAACAAACCTTCTCTATGTCAAGACCATATTTATCACCCTGAACGATTGGTCGCAAGAATCTATTGGAGATTGAAGTATGATAAGAACATTTCCTTCCCTCCTCAAAACAAAAACAAAAATATTAAGCAAGTGGAAGGAATTGAATATTGCTTTTTTCATGATTCGCATTCACATTCTCTTGGGAAATGTTATGCATTTAAGAAATTTGTTCAAAAGCAATATGATCTTGCATAAATTTCTCTTAAAATAGATCTAGTTGTCTTCCTTGACATCAAACTAGTGCCTTAGCACTTCTTTTCTCTTCATTTTGCTCCTCACCCTTATCACATAAATAGTCAACTTAGTTGGCGGATTTTTATCATTTGTGGTGGTGGTGTTTCAACTTTACATACTTTGGGGCAGCAATATGAAATTCATTTCTCTTCATTCTTTCTATATATTAATATCTATCTTGATGCATTATAAATTATTAGATCTCTTTTATTGCATAAGAATTATTCCTATGTGAGCATATAATTGTTCTTGGGTTTTCCTCTTTGCTTGAGAGAAGTTTCCTTAATGAGTAGTGCACTTCTTCTCTTTCCTTCATTCTCTTGAAAACCTTACCTCTTCTATGGTCTCAATTATTCTCAAGTAGGATATGGCCCTTGGCATGGAATGATCTCTTAAGAAGTATGTATCCCTTCCTTGAGAGGATTTATTCTACTAGGAAGGCATATCACTTGCCAATACTCACCATTAGAAGATGTGTAATGTTTCTCTTTGTCCTCCTCACTTGGGGGGCAAGGATTTTCACTCCTTTCTCTTTCTTTCTTTTTATCTCATGTATCATTGTTTCCTTTAGGGGCTGCATTTTTCATATGTGATTATCATTTCTTACAATGGTATGTTTTTTATGATTAATCCCCCTTGGGGAATATGTGATATTTTTTCTCTCTTCCTTTCGAAGATTACTTCTTGAGACATGTATTTTACATATACTAATGTCTTTCCTTCCATGCATTCATGAAAGTACATTGTGCATTCACTTATGTTTAATCTCTCTCTAGAAGATGGTGTAAGCTCTTCTCATTGTCCCTTATCTTGGGGGGCAATTATCCCGCTCTCTCTCTATCTCTAAGGATCCACTCTTTCCTATGTTATAAATGATGTGAGTTTTATTACTTGATGTCATTCCTTGTGTGAAAATGTTGTTGTTTGCTCAAGGGTTCTCTCTTATACAAGAGGTGTAAGTCCTTGACTACAATCTCTTTCACACTTGGTTATGTACATATATAATAAATTCACCCATCTACATAAGATTATAAGTGAGTCATCCTTCATCAAGAATCCCTTTCACCTAGCAATAGGAGGAAGGATTGAATTCGTGTTCTCTTCTGTGCTTCGTTCTAGAAGATGTTATATTTGTCTAAGAAAAATCATATTGGGGGTAGATGTCTTTTGAACAAAGATCTCTTCTCCTCCAATTATCTCCTTTACACTTATATAAAGATGTCTCTTTTCAACTATATTATCCTAGCTTGAAGAGTATTCCCTCTCTTGCTTGGATTTATGACGTTGTTGCATAATGGATATCTTCTTTGTGATGAAGGTAGGTATCCTTCTTCTACTTTCCTTAAGATATCAACATCAACCTATGTTGACATCCTAAGGGGGGGGCACCCACACCACTCCTTTTTACTATAATTCTTTCATGCATTATACAGTGGGACATTATTGGAACCAAAGGGCAGCCTCTTAGAGCAAGATGTCATCACTTTTTCCTTGTACAGTGGGACATTCTTGGAACCATAGCACAAACTCTTAGAGAGAGATGGCATCACTATTTCCTTGTATAGTGGGTTATTCCTAGAACCAAAAAATAGACTCTTAGAGCAAGATGATGCCACTTTTCTCTTATGCAGGGTGATTATTCTTAGAACCAGAGCATAGACTCTTAGAGCAAGATGTTGGTGCAAGAGCACCTGGTTTTGAGTCCAATTTCTTCATTTTGGTGGCTTTTTTCATAGGTTGGTTGGGATTTGTGAATAATAGTCTTCTCTTAGGTCCTCATGTGTTTTTTAAATTCTTGGGTAGGTTGAATGTCCTTAGGACAATGCATTTGATCAATTTTGGCTTGTAAACCCTTGTAAGCCTAAAATGGCAAAATCTTGCATTTTGATGAAAAATGCTTTGAATAGCCTTGTTTGGCATTGGGACATGTTAATTTAATGGTTTTTAGTCATCCTAGATGGTTTGGAGGAGAAAACAAAGCATGTAAGGCAAAAATGCACTTTTTGGCAAATGTTGTCAAAGTTGCTTGACAACTTTTGCAACGTTGAGCAACTTTTTGCATTTTTGAGCAAAGTGTTGGTTAGGAAAATAATGGAGAGTTAGTTAGGCCAAAAAATGCATATAAATTCACTGAGAATGAATGTAATGAGGTTGTTGAATGCCTGGAGTAAATTGGAATACAAATTGGAGACCATTGTTGAGTTTTACATTGCATTTTTCAAGAATTAGAGCAGCAATCCATACCTAATGGATTCATTGCATTGTTGTTATTTTTTTGTTGTTTTTTATATGTTCTTGTAGTGCTCAGGAAGTAATTTGGTTAGTTTTATTGCAGGTTTGAATTGAGTTTTCAATTTTGCAAGCTCTCGGCCTGAGTAAGGGTTTGAGAGGCCCAAGCATGGTTCCAGCTTGAAGTCCTTTGAGTTCTTCTCAATAACCCTTGGGACTCAAGCCATGGAACCTTTTTAGAGTGTAAATATCTTTTATTTTCCTTTGGTGTTCATTGAAAGGCCAATGAGCATCATTTCCTAGGCGAGCTCAGTCATAGCCCGATTAGGAAATGAATGAGATTACGCAAGTGTTTGCAGGAATGAGCAGGGTTGGAGTTGCAGAGTGATTGGAATGAACAAGTGAGGTGTGGCAGAGAATATGTATGAGTTTGGAGGTATGGAAGATCAAGGAAGTCACCAAACCCTTAGAAAAAGACCAAAACAAGCCTAAAACCACCTAAAACAAGCATTTCTCGGGTTTCGTTCCTGTACGGTTAGACTGTGTTAGTGAACGGATTTTGCCTTTCTTAAAAATGATCAATTTCAAACTCTGTCGCCTTCTTTAAAAGACAAGTGTTCAACTAAACAGTTGGGTAAGTGTTATATAAACCACTTCCCTCTTAATTTTCCATAGGTACAGCTCCCTATCTTAGTTATTTGGGGAATAATCTAATTAATTTTTGATTGGTATGCTTTTAACCTGAAAGCATGTAAGGTTGCCTACTTCATTCATATTTCGGAGAAAAAGAATTAACTTTCCAACCATTTCAACACAAGAGATGGAAGTAACTAAAACAAAGTTCAAAAAACCATTCTAATAATTCAGATAAGAAAAGAACAGATAAGAGAAACCAAATCTATCCTCAAGCACAAATCTTTCTTTAAAAACAAAAACTCATGGGAAGGAGTCCCAGAAAAATAATAATTTTCCGCACTAGAAAGGTGATTACTGTTGTTTGATTAGATCAACATATGCAAAGATATGCGACTACACATATTCAAAACCCACAGATTTTCCTTCTCCCAAAAACAGTATGATCTTTTATATATATATATATATTTTATGCGACAAAGGCACAACAATACATCTATAAATCCTTTCCTATTCTAGATTTTAAAGTCTAATCCTTCCTTCCACAAAATAGGACCTTTACAAAAATTGAGGAAAATAACACCAAAAACTAACTAAAATTCTTCACAAAATCTAACCCTTATTCCATCTATCTTCCTTTAATTTATAGTTTTTAGAACAGCGGAGGTCTCCCTGAAAACTTGACCTCCCCCAAATCAGTTATGAATGTAACAAGATATAATTGGGATAGATGTCTCGAAGTCTTTGCATAAACATGAAAATCACATAAACAAAACATGGCCTGGATCAACGCATTATGTCGCTTTCCCATCATCATCTTCTTCTCCGCTTTCCTGGGCATCGTGGGCGGTTGTGAGTTCCTAGATTATAGATTGATTCGGAACCTTCATCGCATTGAGCTTTGCCTTCGTCGCTTCCTTGTTCCACCGGTGCTTCATCGTCTTTTTGACATGTTTTGGTAACTGATCATTACCAATAAAGGTCATGGACTCAATCCGAGCAACCCGTGTTATATCCTCAGGAGTAAAATTACCCTTGGCTTTGATTTTCTCCATGTATATTTGGAAAACTTTTATCGCATCCTGCGTGTTCAACCTACAAATTCCCAACTGCCAATCGTGGTCAGGGTTAACCACCTTGTTGTCATTAACTATACTGCATTGGAGGTCTTGGAGTTCATACACAAAAGTCTTAGTGTCAAAGATCACAGATTTGAAGGTAAGCACCCGCCACATTATGGTCTTTTTCAACACAAAGAGCTGGCATTCATTTGTCACCAATCTGATTGAATGCTCTGTCAGGAATCGGGTCACTCCATACTTTTCTATTTTCGTGAACATCGACAAAACTCTCTCCCATTTGTGTTCCTCTTTCTCCCATGGCGAAATCTGATTTTGAACTTCTGCGATGAGGCTCTGTATCTCATCACATAACTTCTGAGAGTCAGTGATATACTTCTCTCCGTCCTTGACTATTCCTTCGATCCATCTCTCCACGGCCTCTGCAATGCTTTTGGCCCGTTGGACCTGGCTCATTAACTTTTTATTTTCTGGTGAAGTCGGATCAAAGTTTTCCGTAGCATGAGATATAGGGAGTGCCCCAAAACAACCAATATTGTCGATGAACTGGGCAAGAATATTTATGTGTCGCTTTAGCTCTCTCTTTTCCCACCCGTCTTTCTCTAATCTGGTGAGCATTTTCTTTGCCGACACTTGGAATAAATGATTGTCTGAGTCCCTACTCATATTTTCCAGCTCCACCTTAGTGATCTCAAAATCATCTATACTGGCTTCCTTGTTTTCATCCTTGGGCTTGTACGAGGCAATTTCAGCGACCCATTTTCCGGTTCCTTCATCATTATCCAGGCGAGCAGCTATTTTGAACTTTTTCGGCTTGGGGCCCTTCTTTGTGTACTTCATGACCATCTCCTAAATTGGAATAGTCACGGGAAGGAAATTCCGCTTTTTGTTTACCGAAGTGGTTAACCACTTGGGAGTTGCACTGGAATTGGTTGTTCCTTCAGCCACTTTGGGGGGTGGTGTCAAGGCTACGGTAATGGCATGGGAGTCCATGGTATGAATGATGTCACCATCGAGGTCTTCAACCTCGAATATCTGAGCATCCAGGATCTTATCCTTCATCTCTGTATCCTTGGCTTGGTCCATCTTTCTCTGAGCAGCACTTCATGACTGGGTATGTCAAGGTGTAGAGTCGTCTGAAACTGGATTAGACTTGTGCCTAACCTGAGGTGGGTTTTTATCCTTACCTGCATGAACAGGCATAGAAGCATTGTTAGAAAAACGCTTAGGTGAACGCAGGGCAACTTCACTATTCCCTGCAGAATCAGACTTGGAGCCCAATTTCGATGCTTTCTTCCTAGCAACCCATACCACGGTTCTCTCTAAAACTCCTTTGGTTCTTAGTTGTATATCATCTTCCTCTTCCTCGTCCCAGTTGATTGAAGGCACCTCAGTTTCTGCTCGAGCTAAGTATCCAGGTTCAAATAGTTCTAGATAATCCTCTTTGAGCCCTTTAATGTCTAGCTTTACCTATAGTGAAATAACTTGTTATAATATCATCCTCATGTTTCCCCTTTTGAACACCTCAAGTTCATCAATACAATCTTCCCAGAAGTCCTCTAATTGTGGCATTGGGAGATATGGCATTAGACCAAGACTTTAGGAAAAACCCTTATTATCAAAACCTTTTCTTTTAGGATATAGGGGAAAATTGAAGTTCTTGAGGTTTGCTCCAATGCTCAAGGCGTCCGACATTTAACTGTAGGACAACACACCTAATTGGATGGGAAGATGACCCTCGCATTTATCCCTGGGTTGTACCTTTTTAATCACAGAGGCCAGTTGCCTACATATCTCCACTAAAACAAAGCAATCTGAACAAAAATGATGGAGCTTGAAGGGTTCCTCTTCAAAGCCACCTATTCTTATATAGCAGAAACGAGGAAACTGGATAAAGAAACTGCCAAACCTATTTATCAATGTTTTTGCATCCTTGGAGATTCTTTTGGTTTTCACATTTTTCAATCCATAGCACAAATCACCCAGAATAGCATTGTGTACCCTTCTAAAATCCTGCAAGGCATTATCCTTTTGCAGCATGGGGTAAAAATCATACACGGGAACATCCTCCTCAGTCAGCTGTCTTGGTATTCCAACTAACTCCTTAACACACCCCAAACAGTATACAAGATACGAAGACATGAAGAAATTCTGCTTAAACTGTTTAGCCATACTCAGTTGCTCCCTCATTGAATCGGCAATCAGTTCTGCCCAATCAAGGTATTGCTTCCCCTCTAGTACTAGCTGCACATAGCAATAAATCCAATCATTGAAACTGTAGGCTTCTGCAGAGCCTCAAACTCAGTGCAACAAAAGCATGACATAGTGAATATGAGGCAGCATGTGATTCTTATTGGGATTCTTGGGCAATCTAGAACCACCCCTTTGACGAACCTTCAGCCAGTATTTTACTACATTATTTCCGTATTCGGTTCTATCTGCATTGAACTTGGTGATTGATTGAGCAGGGGAAAAGTTGGAGAACTGATAGTCAGGTATCTTGAAGAGAGAGGAAATTACTTCGCGGTTTATGGCAAGAAGGGTTCCACCATTGTCTCTCCTAATGGTTTCAGAGACTGGATCATACCTAGCGATACATTCCTTAACCAATTCTGGGCAAGGGATAGCTGGGGGAAAGGTTGCCACCTCTATGAGACCGCTACTTAAAATCTCCACACCAAAAGAACCATCAATTCCCTTGAATACCCTTTCTTTTAAAACTTCAAGATTTTCCCCTTTAAGGTCAGTATCGCTAACTATGGGCTCTGTACATGCAAGGCTAAAAACATTCCCAAACAAGTGCAGTGTGGACTTCATAATTCAAAGTGATAAGCCTTAATTTGTTGTAGCAACCCTACTATGAGAGAAGAAATACAAGTAAAAATTACTGGAGAGAACAAGAAATGGACTCACCTTCACAGTTGAGCAACCAGACGACTACCGACGATTAAAACTTCTATCCAGGAAAAATGACACCGCAGCAGCGAGGAACAAATTTTTTAGAGAGTTAATCCTTCATACCTTATAGCGAGGGAAATGATATAGAACTATTAAGTGTAATAATTCCAATTGTCAGTTTGAGTGTGTTAAGTTTGTGGATTGGACATCGCACGCATGCATTGAATGCATGGCGGCATTTTTGAAGTAACCACCAATTCCCGAAATGATTACTTACTTCGAAAAGCCAACAGTTGACGTCACTTAAGATATGGTTCACCTTCCTCACATTGGGAAATCAATGCACCATCAAATCATTTAACCCGCGGGACCCACCAACTTTGAACACATATGAACATCTTGAACAGACTTCATTGGGGTTCAAGTAGTTCAAGGCATACACTGCGCTTAGGGGAAATCTTTTCTGAGAGTATTAATTATGTCAAGTGCTACTGATCATTTGTGTTATGTTGAACATGTTGAACATGTTTGAACCTTTTGAACTCAGTTCAATGAGTTCAATTCCTGGAGAGAGATGACGTAACACGTCACCGAACAAAAACCCATAAAGAGCTGCTGCAAAACACTTTAAGAAAATGTTAGTATGAAAAATCCCCTGAACACCTAAGAACCTGTGGAACCTAAATGAACCTGATGAACCCGGTTCAAGATGGTTCAAAGTGTTCACGGAGTTCAACCAATTACTAAAACTCAACATTTTTTATTGAAAGACGATTTGCAGATGGACTAAGGGCTTGAATCGAGGTATTACAACAAAAAACAAGGACTCCGAAAGGAATTTAAAAAGGAAATTTGTTCTTATTATGAAGAAAATATGACGCGGTAATAGACTGAAATCCTTCACTTCATAAATTGGAGATTACTTCCAAAAGGGTGTCCTAATCATCAAATATTTTGTGTGGGTCTTTGGGGAAATTGTGATAAAATCCACAAAAATCGGTTAGGTAGGGCTAATTGGGGCTCTAGGGCTACTAGGCCTACTAGGCCTAGAAAATAGGGAAAGGAAGGAGCGATGGGAAAATGAATAAAACCCCCACTCAAAACCATTTGATTACCCTTGGAAAACATCATGAACACTTACTACAACCTTTGAAAGCATTTGTTAGGAGTTTGTGAGTGTAAGGTTGAGTTTACCCTTGTGAATCTCAACCATGCTTGAGCAACTAGTGAGCACATCTTGATTGGCAGCACTCTTAGAGAGTTGAGGTGTCTAAATTGATTAGTAGACTAGATGAACAATGAATGAAGCCCACTAAGACAACACCTGACTACCCTTAAACAAGGAATTAACTCTCTTTGAGCATACCTCCCCATCATAGTGGTATCAGAGAAACCAAGATTTGGGAAGAAGCCAGCATATGACAGACACTGAACCAGTAGGAGAGAATAGTCTAAGGATGGTGACCAATGCTGAGCTAGCAAAGAAGGTAGAAGACCAATAAGAAGAAAATAGGCTCCTCAGAGAAAGATTACTATAACTAGAAAGAAAATTAGACGCACTTGAAGATAAAACTGAGAAAGTGACAATCAAGGTCAATGAGGGGAAGGGCAAAGAAGTTGTAGAAGAGGATAGGACTCCTAAACCAAACCCTATTCTACCTGAAGAACCTTTCCTCAAAGAAATTAAAGCCTTAGAAGGAAAACCCCTAGAGGGAGTACCACTTTTTTGTGTAAAAATGGAGCCTGAGGTAGTCCTGGAATGGATAGAGGGATTGGAGAATCACTTTGAATGTGATGGAATCAGTGAGGCACAAAAGGTGAAGGTGGCCAAGTCTAGATTGAGAGGGGTAGCATTGACTTGGTGGAAATATATTCAAGAAGAGAGGAAAAAAGAGGGCAAGAACCCCCTAGCTACTTGGAAGGGCATGTTAGCCAAGGTGAAAAAGGCATGCATCCTTGAATATTATGAGATCCAGTTGCATAAGAGGGGACAAAATTTGAGACAAAGAGACTTGGATGTAAGCAACTACACAGACGAATTTTAGAAGTTGTGTCTGAGATCCAAGGTGCTAGAGGATGAGAACATCAAGGTAGCTAGATACTTGAATGGATTAAGATGGAATATTCAAGAGGAATTAAGCTTTTTTATGCCCCAACACCATGCACAAGTGCTATCAGTTGGCACTAAAAGTGGAGGAAAAGAGCAAGAACAAACAAGAACAAACCAACAGAGGTAGAGGTAGGGGAAGAGATGACAGAGGTTAGAGAGGTATTCTTGGTGGAAGAAGTGCAGACCAAAGATCCCAAGGGGAATCCAAGTTGATTGAGCAAAGTGGGGATTCCAATAGCAAGAGCAGCTATAGAGGAAGGGGATCTAGCAACTCTAGTAGAGGAAGGTCTAGTGGATCAGGAAGAGGGTCCTATTTTGCCACCATGAAGTGCTACAATTTCCATCGACTTGGACACCCAGCCTATAGATTCCCTGAGAAGTCTTCTTCATCCCAAGGAGGTGAGAGGAGAGTAAATTATGCTCAAGAGGATGCAATAAACATGAAAGCATCGGAACTAAGTTTAGATTCAGAGGCTTGAGAGAACCTCATGATAAGGAGAGTCTTCATCAAAGAACTAGTTAAGGAGGAACCTAACCAAAGGAGATCCTTGTTTAGAATAAAATGTAAGATCATGGGAAAGGTATGTAGAGTTGTAGTGGATTCAGGATCCACAGACAACATAGTGTCAGAGGAAGCGGTGAGTAAGCTCAATTTGCCAAGAATACCACATAGTGATCCCTATAGAGTTACATGGCTCAACAAGAGGCAGCATGTTCTTGTAAATGAACAAACCTGGGTTGAGTTCACCATTGGAGGCTACAAAGACAAAATCTTGTGTGATATCCCACCCATGGATGCTTGGCATCTACTCCTAGGTAGGCCATGGCAGTTTGACAGAAAGGCAATACATCATGGAGAGAAGAATGCTTATACCTTCCAAAAGGATGGAACCACCTACAAAATCCAGTCCATAGGAGACCAAGTAGAGGGCAGATCCAAAGGTCCTAATGTGTTGCTGGTTGGTGAGAAAGAGTTCATCAACACACTCAAGGAGGGAGAAGGAATGGGGTTTGCCATTGTTGTGAAGCCAAAAGAGGACAACAAGGAGAAGAAGGTGAGCATTCCTAAAGAAGTGCAATAGGTTCTAAATCAATTTGAGGACATCATTAGTGATGGAACACCAGCTACATTGCCTCCTCAATGTGCCATAAGTCATCAAATTGACTTTATACCCAGAGTTTCTTTACCCAATAAGATAGATTAAGAAATGACCTCGGATTAGAACAATGAGATAGCCATACAAATACAAGAACTCCTAGATAATGGATTAATCAGGAAGAGCATCAGCCCATGTGTAGTACCCACCATTTTGGCTCTAAAGAAGGAAGGTACTTAGAGACTTTGCACTAACTGTAGAGCCATAAACCAGATTACTATCAGATATAGGTTTCCCATCCCAAGAATTGAAGACTTGATGGATTGTTTGGGAGGTGCTGAATACTTCACCAAGATAGATCTCAAGAGTGGTTACCACCAAATCAGAATAAAGGAGGGTGATGAATGGAAGACAGCCTTCAAGACTACAGAAGGACTCTATGAATGGCTTGTTATGCCATTTGGACTCACAAATTCCCCTAGCACATTCATGAGGCTCATGAATGAAGTACTCAATGACTACATTGGTAAATTTGTTGTTTTTTACTTAGATGACATCTTAATTTTTAGCAAGTTTAAAGATGAGAATCTTAAGCATACAAAAATCATCTTGAGTAAACTATGTGATGAACAACTAACCATCAATTTGGAGAAATGTGAGTTTATGAAACGGGAATTGGTGTATCTTGGGTTCGTAGTCTCAAGAGGTGATTTGAAGATGGATACCTCTAAGGTGGAAGCCATAATCAGTTGGCCCACACCTAGGATAGCAAGTGAAGTGAGAAGTTTCCATGGCTTGGCTTATTTTTATAGAAAGTTCATTAGAGGGTTCAGTGAAATATGTGCACCCATGCTTGAGACAATCAAGGGAGTTATGAGAACCAAGTTTGTATGGAAAAAGAAAGCATAAAGAGGTTTTGATCTCTTGAAGACAAAGGTGGCTACTCAACTAGTACTTATCCTACCAAGCTTTGACAAACTCTTCACAATTGAATGTGATGCAAGCAACATAGCAGTTGGAGCACTTTTGAGTCAAGACAATATACCGGTTGCCTTCTTCAGTGAGAAACTCAATGATGCAAAGAAAAGGTATTCCTCCTATGATTTGGAATTGTATGCACTTGTCCAATCTCTTAGGAAATGGAGGCATTATTTGCTACCTAAGGAATTTGTGGTTTACACTGATAATAAAGCTCTTAGCTTTCTTAATTCTCAAGAAAAGTTAAACCATAGGCATATTAAATGGGTAGAGTATTTACAGTCATATACCTTTACCATCAAACAAAAGAAAGGACAATGTAATAAGGTAGCTAATGCATTGAGTAGGAGGTTACTAACAGTGCAAGAAGTGCAGCTAAAAAGCATTGGAGTGGATAGCTTCAAGAATTTGAATGAAGAAAATAAATAATTTGGTCCTGCCTACAAGGTTTGCCAAGGGTTTGGAAACCACTTTCATAGTGAATATGTAGATTACACCTTGCAAAATGGTCTTTTGTTCAAAGGAGGGCAGCTATGTGTGCCTAAAGGGTCAATGAGAGAAAACTTGATGCAAGAGAAGCATAATGGATCCTTGAGTGGACATTTTGGTTTGAACAATACTTTGGAACTTGTCTAAAGGTTCTATGTTTGGCCAAAAATGCAAAGAGATATCAAAATATATGTGGAGCAATGTGTGGTTTTCCAAAGAGCTAAGGGTACACCTTCGAATGCTGGTCTTTATCAGCCTTTACCTATTCCCAACTGGCCATGGGAGTGTGTAAGTATGGACTTTGTGGTTGGTTTGCCTAAAACCAAATCAGGTTTTGATAGTATCTATGTTGTGGTAGATAGGTTTAGTAAGATGGCTCATTTTATTCCATGCAAGGTCACTCATGATGCTAGCCACATTGCTCACTTGTTTTTCAAAGAGTTTATTAGGATTCATGGTTTACCTATCAGTATTGTATCAGATAGGGGTGAAAAGTTTATGGGTCATTTTTGGAAGACTTTGTGGCAAAGATAAGGTACTAATTTGTCTTTCAATTCAGACTATCATCCCCAAATGGATGGCCAAACTAATTTGGTCAATAGAACACTTGGGAATCTACTTAGATGCCTAACAAAAGAGTATGGTCAAGCTTGGGATCAAATCATCCATCAAGTTGAGTTTGCTTACAATGATAGTGTGAATAGGTCAACCGGTAAAATTCCTTTTGAAATGGTGTATGGCATTCATCCTAGAGGATTTTTGGAGCTCAAAGATGTGGGAAAGATGGGACAGTAGATTGGACATGCCTTGGACATGGCCCAATCAATGCAAGAGGTTCATGAGCAGGTTAGGACAGCCCTATTGGACACTACTCAAAAGATCAAGGACAAAGTGGATGAGAAAAGAAAAGACATTCAATTTGTTGTTGGTAACATGGTGATGGTACATTTGAACAATGCAAAACTTCAGAAAGGTGTCCCTAGCAAGCTTCAGATGAGGAGGATAGGTCCTTGCAAATTTTTGGCAAAGTATGGCAATAATGCATACAAGATAGACTTACCCGGTGATATGGCTTTGTCACCCATTTTTAATGTGGTAGATTTGGTACAGTATAAGGGCACCCTTCTAGTAGAATATAGCAAGGTCTCATAGGTCTCTCAAGCACTTTCATACCTACCCTTACCAGTTGCACCCATTCCCCAAGCTGAGAAGGTGCTAGATTCCAGAATTTTGAAGAAAACAAGGCATACCGCCTACATGGAGAACTTGGTCAAGTGGAAGAACCTTCCAGCATCAGAGGCTACTTGGATACCTAAGGTAGACTGCTCTAAGTGTGGAGTTCCATTTTCTTTGTTGCCTCAAGGAGTCACTTGACTTCTTTTCTTTGGGAGAGTATGGTGAAGGAGCACCTAGTTTTGAGTCTAGTTTCTTCATTTTGGTGGGTTTTTTCATAGGTTGGTTTGGAGTGGTGAATAAGAGTCTTCTCTTAATTCCTCATGTTTTTGAAATGCTTGGGTAGGTTGAATATCCTTAGGACAATGCATTTGCTTAATTTTGGTTTGTAAGCCTAAAATGGCAAAATCTTGCATTTTGATTAAAAATGCCTTGAATAGCCTTGTTTGGCATTGGTAAATGTTAATGTAATGGTTTTTAGTCATCCTAGATGGTTTGGAGGAGAAAACAAAGCATGTAAGGCAAAAATGCACTTTTTGGCAAAAGTTGTCAAAGTTGCTTGACAACTTTTTGCAACGTTGAGCAACTTTTTGCATTTTTGAGCAAAGGGTTGGTTAGGAAACTGATGGAGAGTTAGTTAGGACAAAAATTGCATATAAATTCCTTGAGAATTAATTTAATGAGGTTGTTGAACGCCTGGAGTAGATTGGAATACAAATTGGAGACCATTTTTGAATTTTACATTGCATTTTTCAAGAATTAGAGCAACAATCCATACCTAATGGATTGATTGCATTGTTGATATTTGTTTGTTGTTTTGTATATTTTCTTGTAGTGCATAGGAAGAAATTTGGTTAGTTTTATTGTAGGTTTGAATTGAGTTTTCAATTTTGCAAGCTCTCAGCATGAGTAAGGGTTTGAGAGGCCCAAGCATGGTTCTAGCTTGAAGTCCTTTGAGTTCTTCTCAATAACCCTTGGGACTTGAGCCATGGAACCTTTGTACATTTTAAATATATTTTATATTCCTTTGATGTTCATTGAAAGGCCAATGAGCATCATTTCCTAGGCGAGCTCAGTCATAGCCCGATTAGGAAATGAATGAGATTATGCAAGTGTTTGCAGGAATGAGAAGGGTTGGAGTTGCAGAGTGATTGGAATGAAAAATTGAGGTGTGGTAGAGAATATGTGTGAGTTTGGAGGTGTGGCAGATCAAGGAAGTCACCAAACCCTTAGAAAAAGACCAAAACAAGCCTAAAACCACCTAAAACAAGCATTTCTCGGGTTCCGTACCTGTACGGTCAGACTGAAATCCCTCACTTCATAAATTAGAGATTAATTATAAAAGGATATCCTGATCATAAAATATTTTGTGTGGGCCTTTGGGGAAATTGTGATAAAATCCACAAAAACCGGTTAGGTAGGGCTAATTGGGGCTCTAGGGCTACTAGGCCTAGAAAAAAGGGAAAGAAAGGAGCGATGGGAAAATGAATCAAACCCCCACTCAAAACCATTTGATTACCCTTGGAAAACATCATGAACACTTACTACAACCTCTAAAATCATTTGTTAGGAGTTTGTGAGTGTAAGGTTGAGTTTACCCTTGTGAATCTCAACCATGCTTGAGCAACCAGTGAGCACATCTTGAATGGGAGCACTCTTAGAGAGTTGAGGTGTCTAAATTGATTAGTAGACTAGATGAACAATGAATGAAGCCCACTAAGCTAACACCTAACTTCCCTTAAACAAGGAATTAACTCTCTTTGAGCATACCTCCCCATTAGATGTCATGCCTTTCTTGACACTTGTACTATACATTCTATATAGGTTGTAGCGTACTTGGGAATAGAATCCTATGAGGTGCTTCGAACCTCACTTGCACACACACATAATTGATTTTGGATGGAACTAATGGTGTTCCCACTCTCCTCCCTTACATGGATCACACAAACAGACTCTAGGGACTAGATTTCCATATCCTTTTCTCCATGGATCACCTAGTTTTAGGGGTGAGATGTATGTGGTTTCTTTCTTGTTTGCCTTTCTTCTCATGGATCACCAAAGTGTGTATTCATGTCATCTCTCTCCTTCCTCTCATGAACCCATATTTTTTCTATTGATGGTTCATGGATGATGTTGGCTTTTCTCTTTTATGTGATGGAATTGGTCTTTGTGTCCTAATTAGTTGTTGAGACACCGAAGTATTGAGGTCTCTTCGGCTAGTTGGTTTGTCATCTTGTATCTTTTTTTTGTATGTGTCTTTTGTGCTTTGTTTTTGTCTTGTGCATCTTGGTCCTTTTTGTTTTGTGTGCTCTTGCATATTTTTGAGTGAGTTAAGATCCTAAGATTGGGGGCTTTGTTCCTCAGGACTAGTGATGTCTTATAATCCTTTTGGTATTGGTTTGCATATCTCATATTCATCTCTATTTCTTCTACTTTACCATTAGTATTAGCATAAGTCGTACTCCCACTAAAGGAGGGGCTAAATATAGTGTCATAAATTGAGACCCTAGCAATTTTAATCATATTTGAGGTCCTCACCTTGGCGACGGTATCTGCCTTCCCAACTGAGACTTCTCTCTGCATTGACACCTCAAAGCTCTCCTTTTTTAAGCCCTGACATGGCCTTAGGACCATGTTCGGACCCCAATATAGGGTAGGACAAGGGCATGGCAAGATAGGTCCCCCAAGTCCTATCTGCATTTCGAGATTCCAAACTTCCCCAATGTCGGCCTTTGGTGAGATGAATTAATTCTCTAAGGAATGTATAAAAGGGATTTAGTCTTCTCATTTGCAGAAGGAATAAATATACATGAAATACATGATAGGTGAAGTTCAAGTGAAAGGTCTTCTTCAAGCATCCATCAAGTCTTCTTCTTCATGTGTCTTATTCATTCATCCATTGGAGCAACATTTACAACATTCATTTGCAAGAATATGTGTATGTTAGGGCTTTTTCATGTTACATGCCATTTCAATGAAGCACTTGTGATTTCATTCAAGAAGCAAAATAACCATCATCAACAAATTGCAGATCTTCAAGGTATACATTTCTATTGTTTACATTCAAGCATTTGCAATTAGTTTCTTTCAAGGTTGATTCCTTAATCAGGGTTTGACTAAGGAAAACCTCTATCCACAACCCTTCTTCCCTTATTTTCTATGTAGATTGCAGGTGTGCAGTTATATTTTTAGATTTGAACTCCATTAACAAAATCGGAAAAACCCTTTTCATTTTGCGGATTTTTTGGAGGACTGTGTGCACTTTCAACACAGTCCCGATAAATTTTCTCCAAATTTGTAGGGCAGATCCGTATCAATCTAAATATCTCAAATCCGAAGTTACAACTCGATCCAAAACTAGTAGGTCCTCATTTCACTCATTTTATCTCTCTTTCCTACATAGTCAACAAGCCAACTTTCTCATTTACAAAAGAGGGCTAATCACACTTCAACCCTTGCTCCACTTGGAATTCATATCCTTGTTTCCCTTGGATTTGGATCTTGTGGATTCAAGCCCCTCTTTTTAATGTAAAGTTCCTCCAAGCAAAAATCATCCTAGTGACTTCCTTTCTCTCTCCTAGGTGGGGAGTCACTAGGGTCCAAATTTTCCACTTTACAGTTCCCACCAAAGAGATGCATGACCTTTCAACTGAGTATAGGAATACTTCACCTTCCTTTCTTCTACGATGTTCTCAAAATCAATCCATTACTTCTCCATCTCCGAGAACCAATCCATTAGTTCATCTGAATCCAACTTTCCATCATACTCTGATGGAGTAAAATGTGGTTAAGTTTTCGCCCTACTCAAAACCCTCAAGAACCTCTCTTCATCTGGATCAATTTCTAGTGGATTTTCTACTTGTTATGTTGGTGCTTCTTCTTCTTCATCTTCACTCACATCTTCAATATGTCAGCCTCTTGTTTGGGTTGTCTCAACAGCTTCTAACTGAGCTGCAATCCCTCTCAATAATTTCATCATAGTAGGATTTTCATTCCCACGCGCTCCACCATTCCTATTTCTTCTTCATGCCAATCCTCTGCAACTGCAAGTCGGATCCACAATCCACCACCCCATAACAAAATCTTCAAGAGAACACAATATTCGAAATGAAATCTCGCTCTGATACCACTTGGTGTAGTCACTGGTTAGGAGGGACCTCAAAGAGATCAATCTGGATCGGGCAGCAAGAGTAAACACAATGAAAACAAGAGGATATGATGGAGGCAATGCAGAACTAAATGAATTAGATCATGAAAACTGGTTACAAATAACTGGTAACATCTAGATTACAAGATTCGGCTCACTAACCTGCTACATACATGCTCAATTACAAAATCGATCAACTCTGGACCTCTAAATCTTAATTCATGTCTTCTATGTTCTCCCCCAATGAATTATGATGCTAAATTACATTGATTTATATGGTCAAGAGGGATATGGGTCATCCCAAGAGGGATCAAATGCCGAAGAACAAAAACATGTAAAACCACTAGGTCGGTCTCCGCCAAAGAGATTCCTCCAAAAAAATCAAATAATGAAGTGTGGATTAGAGGGAAGGTCAGCCACACACTAAGGAACATTGGAATCAATGAACTGGGGCTCCACAAGCTACGAAAAGGATCCTCAAGATTTGCTGATAGCAAATAGGTCCAAGCGGTTCCCGTGTTCTAAGCTAGAACACTATCTCGAAATCCGTAACTGATAACTTGTTGGAAAATGATTCAAACACTTCATGGTTTAGGAATAAGGAAGATGATCATGTTCACAAGAAAAATCTAGGTCTGCAAGTTCCGGTGAGCCAATGCAAGGAAATACAAAAAGAAATGTTGAAGCTACAAAATAGAAAACAAACTGAAAAGGAAATGTTTTTGGTTGATGCAAGATTGCCAAGAACTAGGGATGCTCTTACATCAAAGGGGTAAGTGCACCAAGTGTTGGCAACAAGGCAAAAAACTGAGAGGGAGGGTGAATCAATTTTCTCAAAATGTTTTCTTAACTAAAACACAATTTCAAATCTAATAATTAACAGTGAAAGCGTAAATCAATACCACATCAATAACACACATAACACCAAGATTTTTGATGTGGAAAACTTGGTTAAGGGAAAAACTATGGTGGGAACCTCCCCACAATATGATGATACCCTGTTAGTGTTGGCAACAACAATGCAGGAAAACTGAGGGGGGAGGGGTGAATTAGTTTTCACCAAACTTAAACGAATTAACCTCAACTTCAGATCTGATCAAGAACAACAATAGCAAAGATAGACACCACATCAACAACAGACATAACACACAGATTTTTGACATGGAAAACCCAGTTAAGGAAAAAATTATGGTGGGAACCTACCCACAATATGATGATATTTTGCAATAGTATGTGTAAATATTACAATGGAGAATGCAAATGCATTCAGGCACACTTCCTAGAGATCACTTCTCAAAAACAATAAAGGGATACAACCCTAGGAAGGCTCACTACCTTACAAAGATCGAACAACAATCTGGATTACATGAACTGAAAGAATAACATCTCTAAATGCCTGATCACAGTTCCGGTTAAGCACATTGTCTGCACTGCAACACATCTCTGCTCTTCTACACACTTCTGAAAGATCAATTCTCTTGTTTGCACATAGACACAATCGTAGACACACATCTTACATGATTACTACACTTATACAAATCATCAACATTAATTTCAAGGTTGGCTCAACTCATAAGACCTAATTACAAAATTACATCACATGATACATAAATCAATATGTCAACCAATACAATGTCGGCAAGGACATAACATGGACCCAAATCAAAACCTCAAACATACAACACCACCAAATATCTCACCAAGATCATCCACAACACCTAACAATCATCAGGTTGGCCAGAAAGTCATATAACACGAAGAATACCACCGAACCAATAAAATCTTCAATAATGCACACAACGATCAATGTGGACCACCAAAATGTATATAACATGATCAAAGAACATCAACAAGCAACATGAATTCCTCCATAACAACTCGGATAACTAGAATCGTCATAATTTCACCACCAGAGCTCAAGAACACCAACATAAATTATTGACAAACTAAAAGATACGCTTGTGAAGTTCCAAATCATGAACCACTCGAAATGAGGACAAACATGAATGTCCCAAACATTCTCCAAAAATTGCACAACATAATGAATCAATTTTGGAGCAATACAAACCAAAAATCATAACTCTACAATACAGAACCAACAAAAAAACCAATCATTATATTGGATCACATAACTCGATCAAATCACCTTCCAAAATATTGAAACTCATATTGAATCAACTAGAGATAAGTATCTCAAAACCCATTAATCTACATCAGCATATCTGTAGCCAAACCAACTTTCTACAACACCAAAGCACAAGAACATAGGAATATGTTGACATAAATGACAACAACACATTCAAACAACTCTAATATCCAACAATCTCCCCCTTTGGCATTGATGACAACATATGAATGTGAAAAACAATCAATGCAAAGAAAGAAATCAACTCCAACAATCTCCCCCTGAGATCATGCACACATAGCAATCTAAGCAAGCTACCTTAGATAGATAAGACAATTTTTCACATGCTTCTCTCCCCTTTTGACATCAATGCTAAAGTCATATACAAATAATCATTCTCTCTCCCTTAGAAAAAACTCACAAATTTGATCATTTGAACCACATACTGACTACTCCCCCTGAGTAGTAGCACCCACTCATCAATCCGGATATCAAAATAAGACTATGAAGTCCACCAGATTAATGCAACTCAATGCATCTAGTTCACAACAAGAGGGGCAATCACCCCTAACTTCTCTCTCAGATATACAAATGTATCTACAAGAAAAGGTTTCATAAAGATATCTGCACTCTGTTCCTTTGTAGATACATACTCCAATCTGACTTCTTTCTTATTCACCTTCTCTCTCAAGAAATGAAACTTGATTGATATATGTTTTATCTTAGAATGCAACATCAGATTCTTAGAAATATTGATAGCACTTGAATTATCACAATATATAATAGTAGGCTCATTATAAACAACTCTAATATCCTTCAACATCTACTTCATCCAAATTACCTAAGTACAATTGCTAGCGGCAACAATGTAATCATCTTTTGTAGTAGATAAAGAAATAGCATCTTGCTTCTTACTTGCCCAAGAAATCAACTTATTTCCCAAAAATAATGCACCACCTATAGTGCTCTTTCGGTCATCAACATCACCTACCCAATGAACATCTGTATAAGCACTTAAAATGAAATCATCATCCTTTGGATACCACAAACCATAATCAATTGTTCCCTTCAAATATCTGAATATCCTCTTCACAACAGTAACATGACTTTCCTTAGGATCAGCCTAGAATCTTGCAATAAGACATACAACATTCAATGTTAGGTCTAGTCTAAGTCAACTATAGTAGTCCACCAATCATAGATCTATACAGGGTCTAATTAGCCTTCGGAGATTCATCATCTTTTGTTATCTTGCATCTAGTTACCATAGGAGTTCTAACAAGTTTGGAATCATCTAACCCAAACTTCTTCAGCAATTCCTTCACATACTTTGATTGAGATATGAAAATGCCTCTAGCAGTCTATGTAATTCGCAATCATAGAAATAATTTCATCTCATCTATTATAGACATATCAAACTCTTTTTGCATATCATCAATAAAATTCTTACTCAAATCATCATCTCCTCTAAAAATAATGTCATCAACAAAAACTTCAACAATCAAAATATTATCATTATCAATCTTGAAGTATAAATTACTATCAGCAGTACCTTTACAGAATCCCAACTTCATCAAATACCTATCTAATCTAGCGTACCAAGCTCTAGGGGATTGTTTAAGTCCATACAATGCTTTCTTCAATCTGCATACCATGTCTCCTTCATTTGTCAATGAAAATACATCTTGTTGCTCAATGTAGAATTTCTCTTCCAATTCACCATTCAAAAAGGTTGACTTCACATCCATCTGATATACCTTGAATTTCTTATGAGAAGTATATGCAAGAAATAATCTAATAGTTTCAATTATAGCTACTGGAGCAAAAGTCTCCTCAAAATCAATACCTTTCATTTGTGAATATCCTTTACATACCAGTCTTGCTTTATTTCTAACAACTTCTCCATCTTCGTTCAGTTTATTCCTGAATACCCATTTAGTACCAATTACATTCTTGAATTTAGGTCTCATAACAAGATCCCATGTATTGTTCTTCTCAATCTGATTTAAATCTTCTTCCATGGCTTTTACCCAATTTTTATCTTTACAAGATTCAACAACATCTTTACATTCAATCTTGGAAATCAAACATGTCTCTTCAGCAACAATTCTTCTCCTAGTCATCACACCTTTATTTTTATCACCAATAATCTGATTCTTTGAATGATTTAATCTTACATATCTGGGGGTCTTTTGATTGTTCTGGTTTTTAGTCTCTTGAACTTCTTCACTGCCAGCAACATCTAGATTTACTGACTCTTCCGGATCACTCTGTTTCATGCTTGGAGTCTACAATTTCTTTGAAGTAATATCTTGGTCATCAGATTCATATCCGCATGCTCTTATTTGCTTCTCATGACACTCATCAACTTTCACATTCGCACTTTCCACTATTTTTCTTAGTCTTTTGTTGTAACACCGATAGGCCTTGCTCTTAGTAAAATATCCCAAAAAGATTCCTTCATCACATCTTGCATCAAATTTTCCTATATCCTCATCTCTTTTGATATAATATTTTCTTCCAAATATTTTGAAATGTCAAACTTTAGGAACATGACCAAACCATAACTCATAAGGAGTCTTACCAGAATCACCTTTTATATGCATTCAATTGAATGTGTACACGACAATGCTAACAACTTCTCTCCAATAGATATGTGAAATATTTCCTTCAATCATCATAGTCTTGGCAGCATCCAAAACATTTATGTTCTTCCTTTCAACAACTCCATTCTGCTAAGGGGTTCAAGGAGAAGATAATTGTATCCTAATTCCATGCTCTTCACAAAAAGAATTAAACTCATTGAAAGTGAATTCTCCTCCTCTATCAGATCTTAGACACTTCAGCTTCAATCTTGTCTCTGTCTCCACTCTAGCTTTGAATATTTTGAATTTCTCCAATGCTTCAGATTTCTCCCTTAGAAAAGTGACCCACATCATTCCAGAATAGTCATCAATCGGAAACATAAAGTATTTGTCACCCTGCAAGCTTCTCACCCTAGAAGGTCCACATAAATCAATATGCACAAGATCTAATAACCCATTAGATGTATACAATTTTCTCTTGAATGAAATTCTTGTTTTCTTTCCCAATTGAAATTCTTTACACAGCGGATTAGTAGGCTTCACTATCTTAGGCAGATCTCTGACAGCTTGGATAGAACTTATCTTAATCATGCAATCAAAATTAACTTGACTCATTCTCCTATGCCACAACCAAATTTTATCAATTTGAGCAATCAAGCAACTTTTCTCAGCAGCATTCAGATGAAAGATATTACCTTTAGTTTTAGTTCCTAATGTAATTTCTATACCGAAGCTATTCAAGATCTTACATTTCCCATTCTTGAATTGTAAATCATATCCCTTATCAACCATCTGTCCAACACTCAAAAAGATTATGCTTCAAACCCTCAACATATAAAACATCATCAGTATTATGCTTACCATCAAGAGAAATAGAACCTCTACCATGGATTGCACAAGCTTTTTTGTCTCCAAATATTGCTACACAACCATCATACTTCTCCATGTTCATAAATTTACCATTATCACCTATCATGTGATGTGAGCAACCACTGTCAATCACCCATGTTAGGGTTTAGGCAGATCTGAAGCAAGTACGAATTAACAATTATATGCAGATACAAACACATAAAGATGAAGGGAAAAAACACAACACAAAGAAACACAAATATTTAACATGGTTCACCCAAGATGGGATAAATCCATAGAACAAAGTCATCCAATATTTTCTTATTATCCAGTAAATCAGTACAACAACATATCTATGCCTTATGCATTCCAGTCGCTTATAACATGCAAATTTAGGGCAACATACTTAGTCAGCTAACAAAGAATAACCCTAACCCTAAAGGAATATTCTTGTAATATTCTCCTCGTACATGTATTCTCGTATTCCCGTACTCTCCTATTCTCGTATTCTTGTATTCTCGTGCATACGAGAAATCACTTAGCGAGCTCCACTAGCCAAGAGCCTTCGGCTCCCAAATACTTTGATCCTTCAGGCTGACACATCCGCCCAATGAGTGTACAATACTTACATGATCAGCCACCACATACCAACAATCTCCCACTTAGAGACTGATCAGGTTCCACACCAAATAGTTTCCCACTTGGAGACTGATCTGGGATGACACCACTACATAGGAAGCTCCCACTAGATAAAAAAAAAAACCCTACACTATATTGTTCCTTAATTCATTATTTTCAATCAAGAAGGCCGAGAGAAACTAAGGAAATCATCTTCTCACATGGGACTACCTTCGTGAACATATCTGCAGGATTGTAACTTGTGTGAATCTTCTCAAACCATAATTGGCCATCCTCCAAAATAGACCATATGAAGTGGTACCCAAGATAAATGTGTTTTGTCTTGAATGAAGAGAAGAATTATTTGCAAGATAAATGGCACTCTGGCTATTAGTATACAATGGGCTATCCTCCTGCATCTAGCCTAATTCCTTCAAAAAATATTGTAACCAAATCATCTCCTTGCTAGCTTCAATAGCAACTACATACTCAACTTCAATATTTGAAAGCGCAACAACCTTTTTCAGTCTAGAAATCCAACTAGCTGCAGTTCCCTCTATAGTAAAAACATACCTTGTAGTACTCCTTGCATTATCACCTGCTAGATCAGAGTCAACATATCCTTGTAGAGAAGCATTTGATCCTTTGAAACATAATGCCTTACTATTCGTACTTCTCAAATACCTAAGAATCTATTTTTCAGTATTCCAATGTTCCATTCCCGGATTGCTCATATACCTGCTCACAACTCCTACTGCATGTACAATATTTGGTCGTGTGCATACCATCACATACATCAGATTGCCAACAACTAATGAATACAGAATGTTATAAATTTTATTTACCTCTTCCTGTGTCTTTGGACACATCTCCTTAGTTAATTTGAAATGACTAGCCAAAGGTGTTCCAAGTGCTTTTGCATTATGCATGTTAAATATTTTCAACGCCTTCTTTTATACTCACTTTAGGACATAGTTAATGTTCTATTTTTCATGTCCCGTGAAATCCTCATACCAAGGATTTGCTTAGCTACATCTGAATCCTTCATAGCAAACGACCTTGCTAATTTCTATTTAAGTTCATTTATATGTTGCATGTTAGACCCAGCGACAAGAATGCCATCAACATAAAGTAACAAGACAATATAACTCCCATTATCCAATCTCTTAAAATAAACACAATGATCAGAATGACATCTATGGTAACCTTGTTCAACCATGAAACTATCAAATTTCAAATACCATTGTTGGGGTGCTTGCTTTAGGCCATATAGACTCTTCTTCAACATGCACACTAATTCCTCCTTATCGTTGTCCTCATATCTCTGTGGTTGTTGCATGCAGATTTCCTCTTCCAAATCCCCATGGAGAAAAGTTGTTTTAACATCAAGATGCAAGTCTTTTGCAGCCACGAGACTTAGAATAGTTCTAATTGAAGTCATTTTCACAACTGGAGAAAATATTTCATCAAATTCTATACCCTTTTTCTGTGCAAAACCTTTTAACATGAGTATGGCCTTATATCTTTTTTGTCCTCCATCCTCATCCTTTAGCCTAAAGACCCATTTATTTGGCAAGGCTCTTTTTCCTACAGGTAATGGGACTAAGTCCCAAGTATGATTCTTCATCAAGGAGTCCATTTCCTCTTTCATGCCTAGCTCCCACTATTGTTTGGCATCCACCTGCATTGCTTCTTCATATCCTTCTAGTTCACCAGAATCAGTTAATAAAATAGAATACAAAGAAGGAGAAAATCTTTCAGGAGGTCTACTTAACCTCATAGAATGTCTAACACTTGCAGGAGTTTGTGGGATATTTTGTTGTTGCTAAGCATCAGGTACCAATGGCATTTTATTTTCAGGAATCTCATTTATTGCATTTATTCTTTATACATGACCTGCTCATTAAATATAATATCTCTACTTCTAATTATTTTCTAATTTTTAAATTCCCATAACCGATAACCAAAGTCATGCATTCCATATCCAGTGAAGGTACATTTTTTAGATTTAGCATCAATCTTGCTTCTATTTTATTTATCAACATGGAAAAAAGCTTCACAACCAAAGGTTTTCAGAAAAGAATAATTGACCTTTTTACGAGTCCATGCCTCCTCTAGAATGCCACCATCCAAAGGGTTTGAAGGCCTTTTTTTTATCAAATAAACAACATTATGTATAACATATGCCCATAAATGTAGGGGCAGTCCAACATGCAATCTCATGCTCCTAGCATGCTTCATGATGGTCGTATTCATTCTCTCACACACACCATTTTCTTGTGGGGTTCTTGGAACTGTCTTTTTCCTTTAAATTCCATTGAAAGAACAGTAATCTTCAAATGCTTTGTTGCAATACTTGCCTCCATTATCATATCTCAAACACTTCAACTTTTTTCCTATCTCATTCTATCTTCACATTTCTGAAAAGTTTCAAAAACATCTGATTTCTATTTTAGGAAATATACCCAATTTTTTTGGGGTTGCATCATCTATAAAAATAACTTAATAACAAGAGACACCAAGAGATGATGATAGGGAGCTTGCTAGAGAAGTACTCAACAAAGCGAATTAGGTCTTAAGGTTCATTTGGTTTTCAAAATACTTGTTTGTGACTATCATATATGTTTGCAAATCAATTTGGAGTTTTAATGCTAAGCATCTCATGCATGGCTTCCCAAACAAACTCCCTTTTGGTAGGCTCATACCCTTGCTCAATCCACTCCCCCTTGTTTGAATATGCTCTAACTCAATACCCTACTTCCTAGGCATCCAGACCTACTTCTCTAAGTCAAGGCAAACTCCTCCACAAGTCCCAAGGAGTTAGGCAAAAATTTTGTGTTTGTTCATGTACAATTTTGTGGTCACTAAAGCATTTTAGCTCTTCTTATTCAACCCCTTTGCTAGGTTCAAACCCCAAAAGTCTCTTTCATACTATCAAGAAGGTGGAGGGGTCTATTTTAGTGTTCCTAGATAGCTTTACCAAAGGTTTCACAAGTTCCAACAAGCCCAAACCAATCAGGTCCTTGAAAATGCAGTTTTGTAGTCCAAGAAGGCTAGTAGCCCATGGAGGGCTAATTGGCACCTTTTTTGTTCACCCAGCCCAACGATGGGTAACTCCACCAAAAAACTTGTCTTAGATGATGTTTAAGACATCTAAGCTCAATTATTTTTCAGGTCTTAGGCTCCATGAAGAAGGTTTAGTGACTATCCTCCATTTTAGGCACAAATGTAGGGTTTAGTGAGGGTTTTGGTTCATTCACCAAGGGTTCTCACTTCCAAGCTTAGTTCAAGCTTCCACACTACTGGGAAACCTCTACCATAACAAATTAATGCATCCCATGCCACTGAAAAACAAGCATTATTCCAAACACTTGGTGATCAAACTGTAAATGAGCAAAATTCACTGTCAATCACTGTTTTTTCTTACTTTTCACTGTTATTTTTGCAAGGCAGTTGGTTAGGAGCACAAATAGAACATCACCATTACACATAACTACCACCAAATGAGTTTTTAACTCTATTCCAACATTAAAGGTAGTCTACCAACACAAGAAGGTAACTTTGGAGCAGATTTTGAAGCAAAAACCCATTTATTTCCCAAAAATAGGGAGTTCGCTGTCCTTCACAAACTGTGACATATTACAATGCAAAAAAAAAAGTAAAGTTTGGAGCTCCAATTCCTTCAAAATACTTCTAGGATAGGTGCAGACCTCTGTCCATGTTTTGTTTCAACGTTTGGTGCTTAGAACCCAAATTTTGAGCATTAAGGAAGATTATTAGCCAAGTTAGACAACTTGCCTAATAAGTGCTCAAATTCACCTTTTCCACCACAAACCTGGCATAAAAGAAACTTATATACATAATTTAAAAGCAAACAAACTTGACCAAAACCAATTGTGGGAGCCCAAGCCTGGGATCAGTCAAGTTGTGGCATTTTAATGACTTCAAACCCTTGACAGGGCAGTGAGGAGTTACAAAATGGAGTCAACTAACTGCACCAACTTCAAAATGAAAAACAAAACACCATTTACATTCAAAGAATTGTAAAAGGAAATGGAAATTTCTCCAACCAAGTACAGTACAACAAGTACAAAGAATGTACGGCCTCTCAAAAGGAAAGAGTTCCCAAAACCATTAAAACCATAAATGTAAGTGCTTTCAATTGAGTTTTCTTGAAACTTACAATCACAAACCATATGAAAAGAAAAGGGATGTACTTAAATAAATTGGGAAAGTAGTTTCCAAGTCCTGTATGGACATAGGGCATATTGGGCTTGCTTTTTACACAAAAATTCCAATATGACAACTTTTCAAGCCCAAATGACAACATTTTTTGCTCCAAAAGACATTTTTGACAATCTAACCACATCAACTTATCTAAACACCTAAGACATGCTTAAAAAAACTTAGAAAACATTTTTCAATGCTTTGGAAATCATTTCTAGACCTTTTAGGCAATTTTACACATTTTTGCCTTTTTTTTGCCTAGAAACCCAAAATTGTCAACTCAAATCCTGAAAGGCAAAACTTGACCTCTTGAGCACAAAAAGAGATCAAAACCACTTCAAAAGACACACAACAACCTAAAACAACATCATAAACTTAACACAAGACATTACAAACATGAAAGCATGAAATACACAAAAATGAGAGTTTTTACTCAACTAGGTGCTCCTGCACCAGATGATACCTGAGTCACTCCCCATACATCTGAATGCACAAACTCTAATTTCTCACTCTTCTTCTCTTTCCCAATATTGATAAATTTGACTCTTTTTATTTTACCATAAACACAATTTTCACATAATTCTAAATCAATTTTCTTCAATCCTGGCAACAAATGTTTAGAGTGAAGGATTTTCATCCCTTTCTCACTCATGTGCCCAAGTCTATGGTGCCATAGTTTTGAATATGTCCTTGCAACATTTATTGTAGTTGTCCCTACAGCAAATTTTTCTATAGAAACTAAGGTAGAATAAGTATTACCAGTACACAAATACAATGTGCCTACTTTTTCACCTTTAGCTACTACTAATGCACCTTTAGTGACCTTCAAGACATTGTTTGTAAAGGTAACTATAAAACCTTTACTTCTCAATTGTCCTATAGAAATTAAATTTCTTCTTAAATTAGGAACATGCCTTACCTCCTACAACAACCAGTCATTTCCATTCTGCAACTTGATTTTTATCTTGCCTTTTCTAACAATCGTACAAGGCTCATCATCACCCAAATATACCTATCCAAAATCACCTTGAACATAAGCTAGAAAATATTTCCTATGGGGTGTGGCATGAAATGAAGCCCTTGAATCTATTACTCAAGAATCATTAACATTATCTAAACACATAATCAAGGCATCTTGTAAAGTATCGCTTGCAACATTAGCTTCCTTACTATCATCTTCATTTTCGTCTCCTTGTTTGTTTGTTTTATACCATTGATCATCCTTTCTTTGACTTCCCTCGTGACTTATCATGCCTAGGGTCTCTTTCTCTTTCCTTTGATCTTCCCATGTTCCCTGCATTCAAACCAGTACCCGATGATGTTGAAGTCTCACCTGTACTTTTCCATCACATTTCATCACTTGGGATAACACCAACAACATCATCAAATTTCAAAGTGTTTGTACTAGAGACAGAGTTACTTACAGTCTTAACCAAGCTATTCTAGCTTTTTGCCAAAGAACATAAAATTAAGAGAGCCCTAACCCCTTCATCATAACTAATGGTGTAGTCACCAGTTGGGAGGGACTTCAAAGAGACGAGTTTAGACTGGTCAGCAAGAGTAAACACAACGGAAACACAAGGACATTATGGAGGCAATGCAGAATAGATTGAATTATATCATGAAAACTTATTACAAGCAACCAGTAACAACCGGGTTACAGTAACCGACTGACAGGCCTGCTAAAAAATTCTCAAAAATATAGAACAGGTCACAACCGGGACCTCAAACTTAAGATTTCTCTTCTATGTTCTGTCTAACTCCTTAGATACATTCTAATGCTCTATTACAATGATTTATATGATCCAAGGGGATCCGGTCGGAACAGAAAGGGATCAAAACCCGAAGAACAAGACCTAACATGTAAAACCAACAAGGTTGGCCTCTAACAAAGAAAATCCTCTGGAAAATCCAACGGATGAAGTGAGAATCAAAGGGAAGGTCGGCCACATGCCAAGGAACAATGGAATCAACACGCAAGCCTTCGCAAGCTACGGAAAGGATCTGGTAGATCACCAATGCAAATAGGTCTAGGCAACCAGTAACAGAAAACTGTCTCGGAAACCAGTAGCTATAACTTGCTGGAAAATAATCCAAATGCTCCACAGTTTGGGAATAAAGTAGATGATCAATTCCACAAGAAAAATCCAACTCCATAGGTTCCGGTGAGCCAAATCCAGGAAACGCAGAAAGAAATGCTAAAACTGCAAACAAAAAGCAAAATAGAATTTTTATTTTTTTTTGTTGATGCAAGATTTCCATGAACCGGGGATGCTCTTGTATTAGACATCCAAGTTTGTTGAAAAAAATGAGTCTCTCACTTTGCTAGGGTCAGAGGAAAACCAAGGCAATCTACCTCTTCCTGAGAAATGCAAGATGAATCTTTTGTTAGATAGCTCAGATAATTGGTGAACAACTGAGAAGGGGGGGGAGGGTGAATCAGTTGTTAACAGATTATAGAAGTTTGAGCATTAAAACCTTATTACTAGAAAACATAAACCAAATACCGAAATAGCAAATATAATAGTTAAGCACAAATATAATCCACAGAACATTTACCAATCATCCACAAAAGATAACACCAAGATTTGTACGTGGAAAACCCGGTAAAGGGAAAAACCATGGTGGGAAGCCTATCCACAATCAGATAATATTTCTGCAGTAAAGATGTGATTACATAAAGAGGGTCCTACACATGCAAGAAGGCCAATAGCCTAGAATGCACTACTCATCACAAAAAGGATCCTCACTGACTACAAAATAAATCTAGACTACAATCCAGAAAGAAGAGTGAACTGCAAGAATAGCATCTCCTATGCCTGAATATAGTTTTGGTTAAGCTCAGTACCAGAGGTCTTAAACCTATTTCACCAACCCAATTCGATCAACTATGATTGAAAAAAACCTTTGCATATTATTACAACCTTATTTGCACACAGATAATCCTATATCCCAAAAAACTATGAATATGCCCATCATCTACAAAGAGATCTTACATCATATTTATACCAACCTAGGACCTAATCAATTAGGTCACCCACCTTAAAGATAATACAATAAATTCATAACATAAACCCACAATCCAATGATCAACCACATTGTCCTAAGACCGAAACAACATAATCCAATCAATATATCCAATCAGAAATGCATTGGGATCATCCACCAACATGTTACATAAACTGGTCCATAACCTAGCAAAATAAGATAGCATTAGGTCCAGACCCAAATCTAACACCACCAATCAACAGGAACATGAACAAGATAACCATCAGCATCCTCAAATCCACCTAGAAGCCGCACCAACACCACTTATCAAGTGCATCAAAAGATCTTCAACAAAAATCTAAAACCCTTACCAGTGACCAAAAGGCTTACTAGAACAAATGATAGCTTATGAGTCATCAAATCCTGAACCAACTAATCGTGATACACATCTAAATAGAATGGATGACAGATCCAAACCAATTCCATAAACTAAAGCATACCAAAGCATACCAGATCAATATCATAATCCAACCGCTCTATCGAAACCTACCGAAAATCGGCAAACAACCAAAACAGTCGGTGTTGCCATCAATGATAAAACATCTATGCAACACATAATCAATTTCTCCAATTTGCCAACAATCTCCCCCATTGGCATTGATGGCAACACTAGATGTGAAAAACATCCAAGTGCCAAGAAATGCCAAACAAGTCTCCCCCAAAGGAAGACAACCAAAAATCTCTCATAAGATGTTATTACAATGAAGTTAACAAACTCCCCCGTGAATTATATCCCTATTAAGCTCTGATCTCACTTTGACTAATATTTTGTTAAACTCTATTTTTCACATATATCTCTCCCCCTTTGACATCAATGCCAAAAATCTGACATAAATATCAAAGAAAAATCATAAATCCACTGAACCACACAGCTGACTACTCCCCCTGAGTAGTAGCACCAACACATCAATCCAGAATGAATAGTAACTCTATAAATGCATATCAGACTGATGTCAATCAGCATCACTCAGGTCTCTATTAGAGGGGCACAAACCCCCAATCTATCTCTAAAGTACTCAAATGATTCCTTAAGAAAAGGTTTAGTGAAGATATCTGCAATCTTCTCTTTTGTGTTCACATAAACCAGTCAAACTTCATTTGCTTCCACCTTCTCCTTCAAAAAGTTGTACTTGATAGATATGTGCTTTGTCTTAGAATGAAATATCAGATTCTTTGATATGTCAATAGTAGCAGAGTTATCATAGTGAATAACTACTAGTTCATTACAATCCACCCTTATATCCTTCAACATTTTCTTCATCCATAGAACTGGTGTACAATTAGTAGCAGCAACAACATACTCAGCTTCAGTAGTAGATAAAGAGGTACATGACTTCTTCTTGTTGATCCATGAAACAAGTTTCTTTCTAAGAAAGAAATCTCCACCTGATGTGCTCTTCCGGTCATCAACATCTCCAGCTCAATCTGCATTTGTATATGCACATAGTGTAAAATCATCATTTTTAGGATACCACAAACCATATTCAGTTGTTCCTTGTAAATACCTGAAAAATCCCTTTCACCACACTCTCATGATTCTCTCTAGGATCACTCTGATATCTTGATACAATACAAATCATATTCATTATATCCAATCTAGTCTAAGTCAGATATAACAAACCTCCAATCATAGACTTGTACTTTGTAGGATTTACCAGTGCTGATGCATCTATCTTAGTCAATTTCTTACTTGTAACCATAGGAGTACCAATCGGTTTAGAATTTTCCATACCAAATTTCTTTAACTCCCCATCATACTTAGTTTGACAGATGAAAATACCTTTATTAGTCTGAGTTATCCGCAAACCTAAGAAAAATTTCATCTCCCCAATCATAGACATCTCAAATTCATTCGTCATATTATCAGGGAATTCCATACATAACTTATCCTCACCTCCAAAAATGATATCATCAACAAATACTTCAACAATCAATATGTCATCATCAGTGATCTTATAATATAAATTACTATCAGAATTACCTTTAGTGAAACCAAGCTTCAAAATATATTTATCCAATCTTGCATACCAAGATCTAGGGGCTTGTTTCAATCCATATAAATCTTTCCTTAACCTGCAAACCATGTTTTTGTCATCTGAAAGTGAAAATCCATCAGGCTTCTCACTGTAAACTTCCTCTTCAAGATCTCCATTCAGAAATGCACACTTAACATCCATCCAATAAACCTTGTAGTTCTTATGGGCACCATAAGCAAGAAATAATCTCACAACTTCAATCTGTTAGGATAACCGGTGAACAACTGAGAGTGGGGGTGAATTAGTTGTTAACAGATTATAATTTTTAATCCACAATATAACTTTAAACAAATCAAGTACCGGTACAGACAGATGTTGGTAGGAACAGATACCAGTAAACAATACAACTTAACAATTAACCAGATAATCAATGCAAAGCAACCATACCAAATAGCACCATGATTTGTACATGGAAAACCCAGAAAGGGAAAAACCATGGTGGGAAGCCTACCCACAGTCAGATGATACTTATATAGAAAGTATGTGTTATAATGAGGGGCCTGCACTTGCAGGAAGGCACACTGCCTAGAGTGTACTGCTCATTACAAAACAGTCTCACGGACTATAGAGAGGCTACAACCTTCTCAAGATAAATGGACAACAATCCAATAGAGTGAATTGCTGGAAATAGCATCTACTATGCCTTATTATAGTCCATGTTAAGCTCAATGTCGAAGGACTAAATCCTCTTCTAAAACCAATCCAATCACCAATGATTGATCAACTCCTCTGCCTGATGATATTACAATATTCGCACATTACATTCCTTGACCATGACCTTTCCAATAACCATGATACTTTACAAAGAGTTTCTACCTCTTATTTATACAAACCCTAAGGCCTAAACCAATTAGGTCGGCCACCTAAAGATATTACAATAATATCATTACATAATTCCTTATTGCAATGATATGCCATGTCGGCTTAAGATCAAAACAATAATAACAAATCCATAAAACATCTTGAATCATCCAGGTAACGTGTAGAGTACACGCTAGCATGATACCGGTCCATAACCTAGATAGGTACCAAACCTATTCTGGGTCCACCACGCCAAAGCAATGTCTTCAAGAAATTAAAGCATGATCAATGAACATCTTCAGCATCCTGAAATCCTCAAAGAAGCTGCACCAACACTAATTGTGCATCCTGTCATGATTCCTCAATGAAAGCTCTATCAGTAAAGCCTTAAACCAGTGTCGGTAAGGGTTTACCAGTGTGTATGATAACATCCAATTATCAAGCCAATACCAACTGACCAAAACATGCTTATGAAACATATAACACATGAAATCCAATATACTTTACTAATCCAAACATGCCAAAAGTGCTAACCAGATAATCTCTTTTGTCGGTAACACTAGATCTTATACCGGTAACTTGTCTGCCGATAACCATCCATATTAGTCAGTGTAAATTTGTCTGCCGATAACAACTAGTGTTGACATCAATGACAAAACATCAATTCCACACATAATCAATTCACCCATAATGCCAACAATCTCCCCCTTTGGTATTGATGGCAACACGAGATGTGAAAAACATCTAAGTACCAAGAAATTCCAAACAAGTCTCCCCCTATGGAAGACAACCAACAATCAATAGCTCTCCCCCAGTGAATAATATCTATGTAAGGCTCTGAATAAATCTCTCTCCCCAATGTATACAACTTTTCTTTATTTTCACACCAATATCTCTCCCCCTTTGACATCAATGCTAGAAACCTGACAAAAATATCAAAGCAATGATATAAACCTCTAAATCTCAAAGATGACTACTCCCCCTGAGTATTAGCACCATTCATCAGTGCCAAAATGGATAATGTTCCAGATAATGCATACCGGACTGATGACAAACTTCATCAATCAAGTCTATGTCGAAGGAGCGGAAACCCCTAACCTGTCTCTCAAGTATTCAAATGATTCCTTAGACAATGGTTTAGTGAATATGTCTGCAATCTATTCTTTAGTGTTCATATAAACCAATTTGACTTCCTTTGCTTCTACCTTGTCCTTCAAAAAGTTATACTTTATTGAAATATGCTTAGTCTTAGAGTGAAATACTAGATTTTTGGACATGTCAATAGTTGTAGAGTTATCACAGTAGATAACTACTGGTTCACTACAATTTACCCTGATATCCTTCAACATTTGCTTCATCCACAAAAATTGAGTGCAATTAGTTGTTGCTGCAACATACTCATCTTTTGTAGTAGATAAAGAAATGCATGACCTTTTTTTCTTATCCATGAAACCAGTTTCTTTCCAAGAAAGAAAGCTCCACCAGAAGTGTTCTTCCTGTCATCAGTATTGGTGCAGGGCACTCTAGAAAATTGCTATCTTTGGTTGTGTAGTTTCATGTTTGTAATAAAGATGAGTCCAAGGGACCATCGATGATATGTATGGATCCACTTGTGTGGTCAAGGAACTTCTAGGTGCCAATATGAACCTAAGTTCACTTAGTCCACTTGGATTTACATTGATTCTTAGTACCTTGTGTCATAGGATAGCCTATGGCATGTTTTGTTGTTGTTTGAAGTGTTTTCCATCTCACCAAATGCCTAAGAGATGGTTAGCTTAGTTTAGAGTCTTAATAATTAAAATTGGAAAAGTTGCTCTTGACAACAAAATGTGGTATGACAACTTTTGGTCCAGGAGGTTGCAACTTGAAAACCAACGGTCTTAACTATTCAAAAATTAGTTAAACCAGTTGGAATAGATGTATTTAGCCCCAATCAACTTCCAGTCACTTGAGTGGTGATTTGATGTATGGATTGACCAGTTTTGTGAAGGAATTAAACAGATTTTCTGAGCATTTGTGAGTGGTACGGAGTTGTAAGGATTGGTGGATCAAATCAAGTGTCATGTTTGCATAGTACTCTAAGTTTATGTTCATTTACACTTATTCTGACTTCATTTTTTTTTATTTGAGCGAGATATTGCAATTTTGTTGTCCCTAGTTTGGAAACCCTAACTTTCCGGGGTTTGAAGACATTTTTTGCTCTAACTTGCAATCCCCTTGTAGGATGCCCATGGCCTTCTAGGTTTTTCAAGTTAAGAGTATGTACTAATAGATTCCAACATTATAGGCTTGGCTTAGGAGATCTAAGGGTCCAATGAACTGACCCTAGGTTGAATATCTCCATGTATTCAACCAGATTTGTAAGGGTTAGTAGGGCAGATGCAAAGACAAACCCATAAGGCTTGGTGAGTGAGTGAATTTTGGTGAAGTAAGTTGGTCAAGACTTCCCAAGCAGGTTTTGCAAACCTAGGTACTCATCTTTGCTCATTTCCAAGTGTTCCACACCTAATTTGGCCAATTAGGCATGTGGACCTTATGTTGGATCAGGGGTGCAGGAGTAGGTTGGAGACCTTTCCTTTTGGGATTGGATACAACTTGATAAAGGGTATCTGAAACCTTAGATTTTTTGCCAATTACTTTGGAAGAAAATTAAGTTACTGCCCTAAAACAAGTTTCAAAGTCCTAATTGGGAATTAGGCCTAATAGTGCATTTGATATTGTGCGAGTTGGAGGAACCAAACAAGTGTTGAACCTTGGTCCTTGTGTGTCTCTTGAAGTGTTCCAAGTGTTTATTGGAGTCAAGGAGTGGAGTTGGGGTCATTTCTCAATTTGTGCCTTGTTTAGAGACTTGGTCCTTGAAACTCATTTTGTGATTACACTGTCTGACCCATAGGGCTTGGGTGAAGTCTTGTGAGGGCTTGAAGGGTGATTGGAAGTGAGTCCTTATACCCCTAGAAGATGTGGATAAGGTTGTCCAAGTTGGAGGAGCCACCTTGTAAGTCTTATAGACTTGGGTCCCATTCTAACACTTCTTGCAGTGCACTTTGCATCAAGTATCACCTGCCCAATCTGAGTCAGTATATGCACATAAAGTGAAATCATCATTTCTGGAATACCATAAGCCATATTTTGTTGTTCCTTTCAAATACCAGAATATCCTCTTTACTGCACATTCATGATTTTCTTTAGGATTACTTTGATATCTGGAAACAATACTTATTGCATTCATAATATCAGGTCTAGTCTAAGTTAGATATAACAGACCCCCAATCATAGATTTGTACCTTGTTGGATTTACTAGTGAAGAAGTATCCTTGATAGATAATTTCTCACTTGTAGCCATAGGAGTACTTACTGATTTGGAATTCTCCATACCAAACTTTTTCAACAATTCCTTCAGATACTTAGTTTGACAGTTAAAAATGCCTTTGTCAGTTTGAGTAATCTACAAACCTAAGAAAAATTTCATCGCATCAATCATGGACATTTCAAATTCATTTTTCATGTTGTTGGCAAATTCCATGCATAGTTTATCTTCTCCTCTAAAAATGATATCATCAACAAAGACTTCAATAATCAGAATATCATTATCAATGATCTTATAATATAGGTTACTATCAGCACTGCCTTTAGTAAAACCAAGCTTCAAAAGATATTTATCCAACCTTGCATACCAAGCTCTAGGAGCCTGTTTCAAACCATATAAAGATTATTCAGTTTATTTCTAAAAACCCATTCAGTTCCAATAACATTCTTAGTTTTAGGTCAAGAAACTAAAGACCAAGTTTTATTCTTCTCTATTTGATCTAATTCATTTTCCATAGCCTTTAACCAATGTTTATCCTTACAAGCTTCAATAACAATTGTCAGTTCAACTTGAGAAATTAGACATACCTCTTCATTTGCCAATTTTAATCTTGTCATTACTCCCTTGTTCCTATCTCCAATAATTTGATCTTCAGAATGATTTAATCTTATATACCTTGGAGTCTTTTGAACTTCAAGTTCACCACTCTGATCATCAGTCATAGTTAAATTTTCTAATTGTGTCGGTATAACTATTTCAGTTTCCTATACCGGTTGAGGCATTGTTGGTTCAGTTATGATCATTTCCACTATCGGTTCCCTATCATGTGATATAGAATGATTTATGTACTGTTCATCCACTTTCACATTAGCACTTTCCACAATTTTCTGCAATCTTTTGTTATAACATCTATATGCTTTGCTCTAAATTGAATAACCAAGAAATATCTCTTCATCACATCTAGGATCAAACTTTCCAATTGAATCATCTCTTTTGATATAGCATTTACCTCCAAAAATTCTAAAATACTTAATAGTAGGTGTATGTCCAAACCCTAGTTCATAAGGGGTCTTACCAGTTTCACCTTTAATGTGAACTTTGTTCGGTGTGTAGACTATTGTACTCACTGCTTCTCTCCAGTAGATATGAGGCAATTTGGCTTCCATCATCATAGATATAGCTGCATCCAAAATGGTTTTGTTCTTTCTTTCAACTACTCCATTTTATTGAGGAGTCCTAGGTGCAGATAGTTGTCTCCTGATTCCATTTGTCTCACAATAACTGTTAAATTCATGAGAAGTGAACTCACTGCCATGATTTGATCTTAGACATTTAATTTTCAATCTACTTTTTGTTTCAATGTTCACTTTAAAGATCTTTAATTTCTCAAAAGCTTTAGACTTCTCCCTCAGAAAAGTCACCCACGTCATTCTAGAATAGTCATCAATAAACAGCATGAAATACCTATCACCTTGAAAGCTTCTAGTCCTTGCTAGACCACATAAGTCAGTGTGAATCAAACCAAGTACATCATTAGATTTATCATGTATTATTTTCAAAGAACTTCTGACTTGCTTACCCAGTTGACATTCCTTACATACTGGATTATGAGGCTTCATAATCTTAGGTATATCTCTGACTGCCTTAGTTGAACTGATCTTAACAATACAATCAAAATTAACATGACACAACCTCTTGTGCCATAGCCAACTCTCATCAATATGACCAATCAAACATGTCTTATTACCGGTGTTCAAGTGAAAGATATTACTTCTTGTCTGAATACCGATTGCAATCTCCAAACCAGTTTTGTTAATGATTTTGCATTTTCTATCTTTAAACTGAAGTTGAAAACCCTTATCAACTAATTGACCAATACTCAAAATATTATTCCTTAAACCTTCTACATAATAGACATTATCAGTGTCATGCTTGCCATCCAAAGAAATAATACCTCTACCTTTGATCATACATGTCTTGTCATCTCCAAATCTGACTTGACCACCATTGTATTCTTGCAAGGACAGAAATTTCCTTTTATCTTTGGTCATATGATGTGAGCATCCACTATCAATTACCCATACATCCTTATCTTCAACTTTTGCTGCCAGGGCCTTCTCTTCATTTTTGATAGCCGGTTCTAGTTCATCTTCCTTCAAAGCATAGAACACCCATTCCTTTCCATTTTCAGATCCATTAGCTGAGTCTTCTATCGGTTCATCCCTAGAGTCATCAGTTACTCCTTCCTCATCTTCTATGTAGCAATGTTTAATTTTCTTGAATCTATATTTGTTTGGGTTAGGCTTGAAAGTTTTCTTAACTCTTTCCTCAAACCTTTCATTCCTTTTAGGACATCTAGATGCAAAATGACCAATCTTATTACAAGCAAAACATTTAAAAGGTGTTTTTCCTTCATACTTACTTCTAGTTGGACCTTTAGGTACTCTTCTAGCAAGTAAGGCTTTAAGTTGTTCAAGCTCTTCATCTTCTTTCCTCATGTCTTCCAATTCTTTTGCATATAGGGCTCTCCAATCACTTTTGCTGGTAGATGTTGATGATGATGCATGAAAAGCAAGTTCAGACTTTACAACTCTAGAAGATCCAAATTCTTCAAGCTCAAAAGTAGATAATTTTCGAATCAAAATGTCTATGTAGACTAAAGTGTTTGCCATTATTCTTAACTCATTAATTGCAGTTGCCTTCATCTTGTAAGCCGGTGGAAGGGCTCTCAAGACTTTGGAAACTATTTCATCTTCACTTAGAAATCCTCCACAACATTGAATTCCCATAACAATCTCATTTACTCTTTCCATAAACACAACAATTCTTTCATTTTCTTCTATTTTTAAGTTTTCATACCTTACCTGATAACCATCAAGTTTAGCAATTTTGACAGTAGGGTCACCTTTATTTAGAGTTTGCAATTTGTCCCATATAACCTTAGCCGATGATTTGTCATTCAATCCCATGATTTTTTGATCAGTAAGTGCACACTAGAGGGCTTCTCTAGCTCTGCAATCATTTTCAATATTCTTGTCCAAGTCTGCAGGAGAATGATTGTCGGATGTCAGATCATAAGGTGTGTATCCTTTCTCATTGATCTCCCAAATATCCTTTCCAAGACATCTAAGATGAGTCTCCATTTGAATTTTCCATATCCCATAGTTTGTTCCATCAAGCTTGGGGATTTCTCTTCTGAAAATAGCTGCTGGTGGATTAGAAGCGTTAGCTGTCATAGGATCTACCTCAAGTGGCTAAGCTTCTTCAAAAGAGGACCAAAGCTCTGATACCAATTGTTAGGATAACCGGTGAACAACTGAGAGAGGGGGGTGAATCAGTTGTTAACAGATTATCTTTTAATCCACAATACAACTTTAAACAAATCAAGTACCGATACAGACAAATGCTGGTAGGAACAGATACAAGTAAACAATACAACTTAAGAATTAACAAGATAATCAATGCAAAGCAACCATACCAAATAACACCATGATTTGTATGTGTAAAATTTGAAAAGGGAAAAACCACGGTGGGAAGTCTACCCATAGTCAGATGATACTTCTGCAAAAAGTATTTTTACAATAAGGGGCCTGCACTTGCAGAAAGGCACACTGCCTAGAGTGTATTGCTCATTACAAAAGAATCTCACTGACTATAGAGAGGCTACAACCTTCTCAAGATAAATGGACAACAATCCAATACAGTGAACTATTGGAAATAGCATCTGCTATGCCTGATTACAGTCTCGGTTAAGCTCAATGTCGGAGGACTAAATCCTCTTCTAAAACCAATCCGATCACCAATGATTGATCAACTCCTCTGCCTGATGATATTACAATATTCGCACATTACATTCCTTGACCATGACCTTTCCAATAACCATGATACTTTACAAAGAGTTTCTACCTCTTATTTATATAAACCCTAAGGCCTAAACCAATTAGGTCAGCCACCTAAAGATATTACAATAATATCATTACATAATTCCTTATTACAATGATATGCCATGTCGGCTTAAGATCAAAACAATAATAACAAATCCATAAAATATCTTGAATCATCCAGGTAACGTGTAGAGTACACGCTAGCATGATACCGTTCCATAACCTAGATAGGTACCAGACCTATTATGGGTCCACCATGCCAAAGCAATGTCTTCAAGCAATTAAAGCACAATCAATGAACATCTTCAGCATCCTGAAATCCTTGAAGAATTTGCACCAACACCAATTGTGCATCCTGTCATGATTCCTCAATGAAAGCTCTATCGGTAAAGCCTTAAACCAATGTTGGTAAGGGTTTACTAGTGTGTATGATAACATCCAAATATCAAGCCAATACCAACTGACCAGAACATGCTTATGGAGCATATAACACATGAAATCCAATATACTTTACTGATCCAAACATGTCGGAAGTGATAATCAAATAATCTCTTTTGTCGGTAACATTGTATCTTATATTGGTAACCTGTCTGTCGGTAACCATCCATATCAGTCAGTTTAAATCTGTCTGTCGGTAACAGCTAGTGTTGACATCAATGACAAAACATCAATGCCACACATAATCAATTCACCTATAATGCCAACACAATCCTAACTCCCGGAGAAAAAGTCTCATCATAATCAATTCCTTCCTTCGGAGAATATCCTTTACAAACCAGTCTAACCTTATTCCTCACAACTTGTCCATCTTCATTCAATTTATACCTAAGAACCCATTTAGTCCCAATAACATTCTTATTTTTAGGCAGGGGAACTAAAGTCTATGTATTATTCTTTTCTATTTGATCTAATTCCTCTTCCATAGGTTTTATCCAACATTCATCTTTACATGCTTCAATTACTGATGTCGGCTCAATTTGAGAAACTAAACATACCTCATCTGCTACCAACCTTCTACTTGTCATCACTCCTTTATTCTTGTATCTAATGATCTGATCTTCTGAATGATCCTAACATACTTAGGAGTCTTCTGATTTTTTGTTCCTTTGCTCTGATCTTCAGTTACTGTTGAATTTTCTAATACTGATGGAGTAGCTAGTTCAATATTTTGTTTTGGTGTAGGTGCTATCGGTTCAATTATAATCATTTCCACTGTCGGTTCTCTTTCATAAGTTCTGATTTGACTTCTGTTCAACTCATCCACCTTGGCATTAGTGATCTCCACAATTCTTTGCAATCTTTTGTTATAACATCTATATTGTTTGCTTTTATTATAATAACCAAGAAATATACCTTCATTATATCTAGGATCAAATTTTCCAATGGAATTGTCTCTTTTGATATAGCATTTACTACCAGAGATTTTGAAATACTTAACTGTAGATGTATGACCAAACCATAACTCATAAGGTGTCTTATTGATGTCTTCTTTGATATGAACTCAGTTGAATGTGTATACCACCATACTAATAGCTTCTCTCCAGTAGATATGAGGTAGATTAGCTTCCATCATCATAGTTCTAGCTACATCCAAGATAGTTCTATAAATTTTACACTAGAATAGTAAATTTTAGCCTTATTAAAACATGCCTACACCAACCAGTATACTGGTATAAACAGAATTGAAAGAAGTAAAGAAACTAATAAGCCAATCAGATAAATGAGAATCATAACACACAAATTTATACATAGAAAACATCAAAGAGGAAAAATCATGATGGGATTTGTGACCCACAATATCAATCCACTGGCCATATGAAGAGATATTACAAAATATGAGGGGCCTACACTTGCAGGAAGGCTTACAGCCTAGAGCACACTACTCAATCACAATAGGAGCCTCACTAACTACATAAAATTCCAGACTACAATCTGGAGAAGAGTGAACTGCTAAGATAGCATCTTCTATGCCAGAATACAGTTCTGGTTTAAGCTCTATTTTTTCCGGTCTAAATCCCTAAACCCTTTACTGGAATAACCCTTACACTAATTTCCTCCCATACATGATCTCTCTGATATATTTTGCATCATATTACATTCACATATCCATCACCATGTCCACTACCTATCTATATCAAAATGATCTATCAAACAGTCCTATATACCCTATACAAATGTTTCATGCCTTATGTCGACTTACAAAGATATATACAATATCATATTACATGTCGGCCAGATAACATAAATGCATAAACATTAAAATCAATTTGTCGATGTCAGATCCAAGATATGTTGACCTCCAATACCGATAACCTTTACTAAACCATGTTGGCCTACATTGCCAATGACCAAAGAAATCTTTATGTCATGTCGGTGTCGGTGTCAGTGTAGAATCTGTGAAGTGTCTGTCGGTACACCATAGAATCAAAACATGAAGCCAAAACACAAAATCATGTTACCATCAATGAAAACATAGTGAAACCAACCAATAGAGTATCAATTGCCAACAATATCCCCCTTTGGCATTGATGGCAACACTCATGTGAAAAATGGTCAAGGTTCCATCTATCGGTTTCATCCTGCCTTGCTCCCCCTGAGCTGAATATCAAAAATACTCCAAAACTCCATAACTCCCCCTAATGTATACAACTCTTTTTATTATTTTTCACATCTATACTACTCCCTCTTTGACATCAATGCCCAAAAATGCCAAAGAATAAGAATTGTACAATGATTATCCCCAAAAATGTCTTACCAGAGCTTGACCAACTTCAAAATTTCTGGATAAGCCTTCTCTAGTAACTCCACATAAGTATCCTAGCCAGTTTTGAATGTGTCGGAAATAGATACAAGTCCACTCAATAAATGTGCAAAAGATTATTTCTTATTTACCTATTTTGGTGTGGGCTTTCCCACCATATCCATGCATTCTTTCTTGTGTACACAGAGTGAATCCAACCGGGGACTCACCAAGCCTCTTAGACTTCTAGCTCTTCTAATTATTTTGTCTCTTTCCTTCTTAAGAGCAGGAATTTGGTTCTCTGAAATCAAAATTTGACCATCAATTGATGTAGTCAATGAAATCAATCCATCAAAAGAGTTAGCTATACTTGCAATTTTCTCCTAAATCTCCTTTATCTTTTTATCTACATTAGTTGTAAGTATTTCAGTATTACAACATACCCTATATATATTTGTACATTGTTTCAAATAATTTTCTATTAGTATTAGCTTCTCAATCTTTTTCTTCTATGTTTTAATTACTTGATCAAAAGTGGTTCTCTTAGCATGAGTAAATCTTTCTAGTGTTTGTCGGTTTGATATTTGTTGTAAGGATTGAAAGTCCTTTGATATATGCTCAATGATTACCTTAAGCTTTCCGGATGGGCTCGCTTCATTTTCAATCTTACACTCTGGGACCAGTCTGTGTAAAATAGTGATTGATTGGTCTATAATCCCTTTATCTATGGATCCCTCCTTCATCAATTTTTGAGCAGCCATCATCATCCGTTTAGTGGGACTCATCTCTATGATGTTTTTCTTTTCTACATGAGAAGTGTCAATTGACAACAATGATGGGCCAACAACTAGTACCCTGACGGATTCCCTTGTTTTCTCCTCTGAATTTTTATCCTTTATAACCTTCTTACTTGCACTGGTGGCTTCGCCACTTGGTACAGTCTATGTAATTGCTAGTTCCTCTGTAGGAACAATAACCTCAACTTGTATATTTGTGTCCAAAGGACAATTATCCTTAATATTAGTATCCTATACAAGGTTAGTTTGTTCACTCTCTGTATTATCCGGTAGCTCAATATTTATCTGTACATCTGTATTTACCGGGGGCTCAATTTCCACTATCTTAATATTTTTCAAAACTGAGGGTGAAGTACCCATAATCCCCTTTCCTTTTCTTTCAACTAGGGTATCTATAGTATCTATCTTGGTTTCCAGTGAAGTAAAGAATCCTCTGTTTTCTCCCAAAAATTTAACCCATGCTATTTGAGTCTCCTTTATTATTTCATTTACTCTTCCTAGCATCAGACTAGTTATCCTATGTTGGCTATTGAAGACTTTTATGTCTGCCATCTCAAGTGTATTTTCCATTTCATCTGGAGCTATAGTAACACAGATAGATAATAGCTCTTGAATTTTAATGTGTTTATCCTCTTGCATAGCTGATAATCTTCTAGCATCTAACATGTTTTATAACTCAACCGGTATTTGATTTCCTATTTCTATTAAGGCTTTCTTATAAATATTCAAGTATAATAGGGCTGCTTCCTCTACCTCTCTTTGTTCATCATCCTCTAAGTTTTCATAGTAAAATTGAACATCCCTCAACATGCCATCTTTAGTGGTTTCTTCCTAACAACCCTCTTAAATACTAATGGTGTGTCATCCTTTGATTCTGATTCTGTAGTAATAGGCTCAATATGAACTTTGTTGGCATTCTACACTCTTATGAGAATATTTGATGTTGTCATTGATGGAAACAACTAGAAACTCATCGGCAATTGGTTTCTACATGCCCTACATCACAAACTTCATACACCGGCAGACACCAACACTGGCACCGGCAGGCACTTACACTAGCATTCATATTACATTGGCAACAAAGCATACCAACACTCCAGCCAACATGGGATGAATTTTTGTTTATTGTAATATAATTATCTTTTGTAAGCCGACATGGTATATTGTAAAAGACTCATATATGTGTGAGATCTTATAGGTCATTTTGAAAGTAGATGAGATGATATGTATGGTAGAAAATAATTGTTTAGTGGCAGCGAAGGTTTTTGGTTAAGGTATCTATTTGAGCTTAAACCAGTACTGAACCTGGAATTAGAGATGTTGTTTTGAGCAGTACATTTTATTGGATTTAATTATCCATTTTGTAGTCAGTGTGACTCTTCATTGAGCAGTGAGCTCTAGGATGTTGGCCTCCCTGCATGTGCAAGCCCCTTATTGTAAGTAGTATTTATTCATTGGCCAGTGAGTAAATATTGTGGGTCACAAATCCTACCGAGGTTTTTCCCACATTGGGTTTCCTTGTTAAATATCTTGTGTTATGGTGTGTTTTTATGATGTCTCTGTTATTTGTGTTTACTGCAATAATTCTTATTTATCGGTACACTGTTTTGGGTTGCAAAGTTATCAATAAGTTTAAATATTCTACTAACCGGTTAGACACTGATTCACCCCCCCCCCCCCCTCTCAGTGTCTTTGGGACTGCCATTGGATCTAACAAACTTTTGGATCCTTCCTCTTTCTACCTTTCTCTGAGATAACATCAATTAGTGCTTTTATGTCCTTTGAGACCTTCTGCACAAATTTGCTTGCTTTTCCTTCCTGTTTCTCTCTTTTCTTCCAGTTGAACTTTGTTTCAACCTCTTGAGTTTTTTGTTGTGCAGTACCATAGGGCTTCTCTGCCTCATCTATTTATGCATCAATTAGCATTTTTGTATAGGCATCAAGAATCTGTGCATCCACACCATAGCCCATTTCTTCAATCAAAATCTTTTGGGGCTTAACTACTTCCATGAGAGTCTCATCCTTCTTTACCATGAAGCATATGTCGGTAGAATATTTTTCTATAATATGCTCAGGTACCCTTACCCTCGACCTCATAGATTTTTGAAATGCCTTAAAATACCCCCATACCTTATCATCTCTCTGGCTTCCTAATGCAGCAATTGACTGTTTCAATTCTCTCCCTATCGGGATGTCAAAAGCCCATTACCTCTTACCAGAACTAGGTGTATCATTCAAAAAATATAAAATTAGACAAACTAACAAGTTTCCATACCGGAATGTACCCTTCTCTTCACCCTTGATCTTTCCTAGATTTATCAACAACTCATCAAGCATCCAACCGCATAGACCTAATTTTACATTCTCTCATCATTTTGTATGTAGCCAAAATGCATGAACTGGAAAGAGAATTTAGTCAATTTGACTGAGTTACCTTATACCCGATAATCATGCTACCAAAATTGATGTTTGTGCCGGTGATAGTGCTCACTTTCATGGATCTTTTGTCAGATGTAGCACTAGTGATCTTCCTCATGAAATCATTTGAAACTTTCTTGTTTGGATGTTGCCCTACTGATGGCAAACTAGTGATTGCCCAGATGGCTTCCTTGGTGATTTTTTAAGGTTTGTTCAACCATATAAATTCCCCATGTACTCTACTCAATACATATCTGATTATCTCAACCTCAAAATCCAGAATATCCAGAATATTTGTAAACCCTAGTTCTTCAATATGTTTATATGTCAGTTTGATCTTTCTAGATTCTCCCATTAGCTCACTCATATACATGCCCTTAATTCTTTAAGTTCCCAAGTCCTTGATATAATAGAGAATATATGCCCTAACATCCTATACATACACAACTCCCTCCAAAACATGATAAAACGCTCCAACTGAATCTTCCAAGGTAGCCACATGTGGATATCGCTTGAAAATTGGCCCAGGGCGGTCCTTGACCTCTACGATAGTTGGGTTTGCAACAAAAACAAGAATAGAAGATGATCCCGCTTCCATGTTTAAAGATAAATAACTTTTGATCATTCTCGGCGAAAACCTTCAATAAATTCTTCCAAACGTCGATGAAATCGCTCAAGAAGAAATCTGATTGGCTCTGAATTGCCTTTGATCGCACTTAGTTGCTCTGAATCACTCTGAAATCGCTCTGAATGCAAGGTGATTAACAATGAAGTGTATTTGAACTTTTATCCTTCGAGAAAAACCCTAATCTTCCATTGACATAAATCACTGCCGATGAAAGATATCGCATCTTGTCAGAACATATCCATGCCAGATAATCCTCTCCAATATCTAGAACATTTTCCAAAACCTCTTCCTGGGGCATATGCAGCATCTTCATGAATTTTTTCTACCCCTAAGGCATATGCCTCAGATATCGAATGAGATTCTTGTCGGTGAAGGAGCAACCTCTTCTGTCGGATAAGTAATTGAGACATTCCCATCTGATGTTTTTTCTTCAGTATTCCTAACCCATCTCTGAGTATGATCTTGTCAAATTTCACTAACCTTCTCTTTTCCTTTCTCATTTGATCCTCCATTACTAACTGGTGGATTTCTTCTTCTACAGAACTTAGCAATATGTCCAACCTCATTACATGCATAACATGTAACATTGTTCTTTTGAATTGTTTTTGCTAAAGCTGGTGAAATTGCCTGACTTGCACTAATTAGCCATATGTCCAAATTTTCCACAAGCATAGCATTTAACATTCATTCTGCAATCTTTTTTTTTATGACCAAACTTATTGCATTTAGAACACTTACCGAGAGCAGAATCAGGGTTCTGATTTGCTTTGTTTCTATATTGCCTAGCCATGTGACCAAATCTATTGCAAACAAAACATCTACCATTGAATTTATACGCATTAAATTGTCTTACTGGTGCTTTATGGTTTTGATCTTCATTAGTAGTATCAGAACTCTGTCCTTGTTCAAATCTAAGTCCATTGGAATCTCCAATCTACCTTTGTCTCTTCAATAACTCATCAAGTTGTGTCGAGCTGATCTTGAATCTTTCTTTTTTACTCACTTGCAGTAGTTAAATATTCTCTTAGTATTATCATTTGTCTCTCAAGCTCTTGCTCATTACTCGGGGATTGTACCAAATCAGTTCTCAACATATCATTTTCATGAACCAACCTACCACATTCTTCAAATTTGTTCTTCAGGGATACAAAAAGATTTTCTTGTCCTCAATCTCCTTAGACATCCTCATAGTTATAACTTGCATTTCATTTTTTATAACCATGTTTTCCTGACTCAATTTCTGACATTGTTCCTTAAGTGCATCTTTCTCTTCATCATCCTAATTTTGCAAAATCTCCTTCCTCCTAGCTTGAACAGATGATAGCCTCTCTTGTAGGACAAGAATGAATTCCTTAGCAGAATTCAATTCATCTTGTAGCTTTAAGTTCTTCAACCTTTCAGCATCATAATCTTCAAGTGTCATCTCAAGTTGCTTCTCCAAATCCATATTCATTGATTCCGGTTTCAAGATCTTCCTCAAGCTGTTAAACTCCTCTGAGGCACAAGGCTCCGATACTAATTGTTGGAAACCAATAACACTGAGAGGGGGGGTTAATCAGTGTTATACCAGAATAGTAAATTTTAGCCTTATTAAAACTTGCATACACCAACCGGTATACTAGTATAAATAGAATTGAAAGAAGTAAAGCAACTAATAAGCCAATCACCAAATGAGAATCATAACACACAAATTTATACGTGGAAAACCTCAAAGAGGAAAAACTATGGTGGGATTTGTGACCCACGATATCAATCCATTGGCTATATGAAGAGATATTACAAAATATGAGGGGCATGCACTTGCAGGAAGGCTTACAGCCTAGAGCATAGCACTCAATCACAGTAGGAGCCTCACTGACTACATAAAATTCCAGACTACAATCCCGAGAAGTGTGAATTGATAAGATAGCAACTTCTATGCCAGAATATAGTTTTGGTTTAAGATCTATCTGTTTCGATCTGAATCCCTAAACTCTTTACCAAAATAACCCTTACAATAATTTCCTCACATTCATGATCTCTTTGATATATTTCACATCATATTGCATTCACATATCCATCACCATGTCCATTACCTATCTATATCAAAATGATCTATCAAACTGTCCTATATACCCTATACAAATTTTTCATGCCTTATGCCGGCTTACAAAGATATATACAATATCAAATTACATGTCGGCCAGATAACATAAATGCATAAACATTAAAATCAATTTGTTGATGCCGGATCCAAGATATGTTGGCCTCCAATACCGATAACCTTTACTAAACCATGTTGGCCTGCATTGACGATGACCAAAGAAATCCTTTTGTCCTGTTGATGTCAGTGTCTGTGTCAGTGTCGGTGTCAGTGCTGGTGTAGAATCTATGAAGTGTCTGTTGGTACACCATAGAATCAAAATATGAAGCCGAAACACAAAATCATGTTTCCATCAATGACAACATAGTGAAACCAACCAATAGAGTGTCAGTTGACAACAGTTTTGATAGTCATGGTTAGGCCTAAAAGATCTTCTAGCTCTTTCCTCAAATCTTGAATTCCTTTCAGGACATCTAGATGCAAAATGACCTATCTTATTACATGTGAAATAATTAAAAGGTGATTTTCCTTCATACTTACTTCATGTCGGACCTTTAGGTACTCTTCTAGAAGATAGGGCTTCAAGTTGCTCAAACTCTTCATCTTCTTTCCTCATTTCCTACAACTCCTTAGCATATAAGGCTTCCCAATAACTCTTGCTGGTAGATGATGTAGATACATGAAAATAAGGTTTATATTTTGCAACTCCAGAAGGACCAAATTCCTCAAGCTCAAAACCAGATAACTACCCAACCAAGGTATCTCTATTAACAAAGGTGTTTGTGGTGCAAGCATCTCTTCTTTTCATGGTGTTTTCATGCCATTAGGGGTGTCTAGTGTTTGTTTTGTGCTTACTTATGTTTCCATAATGGGTTGGATCTCAAGGATCACCCTAGATGTAATAAAATGCCTTTGTGTGGTCAATAACCTCTCAGGGGCACATATAAGCCTAGAGGTCTATTAGGCCATGTGGGCTTGAATCATGAAATTTTGTGTTTATGATCCTAGAATGTTTTCTTAAGTGTTTTAAAGGTTAATTATGTTCTTAGATATGTTTGGTAAGGTTTAGGTGCTTAGGAATTCAAAGTTGCAAAAGTTGTCATTATTGTCAAATCAACTTTTGAAAAGTTGCTGGTTGGAATGTAACCTCTTTCCAACGGTCACAACCATTTCCAAATTGGTTCTGGTCATTGAGAGGAGCCTATTTGTGCTTGTACAATAGATGAGAAAGGTTGGTTGAAGGCACAGAATGATTTGGAGAAGTTTGGTGGAGAGTATGAAATGAAACAAATCTGATTTTGCCTGAATTCAGTTACTTTTCCATACTGTCTGTGCAGAACATTGAATGATTTTGTAAAAACTTGGCTTGGTACAGTAGAACACCAAATAATCTTTAATATGAATCTGGTCTACCCCTTGAAGTGGCGTTTGGGAGGAGATGTCGATAATTTGCTTTTGCAGGTCCGAAAACCCTTAATTTCCCTAGGGTGTCGCAAAGATGAGGCCCTAACTTGCAATCTAGTCATTGGCTCTCAATGACCTTTAGTAGGATGCAATTTAGGGGGGTGTATTATGAGATTCCAAAGGGGCAAGATCAGGGGATTTGGATTGGTATTTTACCACCAAGCCCTAGCCAAAACTTTGTAAGGGTTTAGACTAGTAGAGTTAAGAATTGATGGATTGCATGATGCTAGACATTAGAAGAAGGAGTTAGATGGTTGAATTGGTACATTCAGACCTTAGACAATCCCTCTAAAGCATTGTATCTTCCTTGTGGTCCCATTCCCATACACTTCCTTTGTAACCCAGGCCTAATTTGATCAACTAGGTCTGTGACCCAAGTCGGTGTCTAGGAGTGTTGGAGCAAGTTGGGGATCTGGTTCTTTAGAGTCTGAGAGAATTTCCAAAAGGGTATTTGAAACTACATTTATAATTTTCATTACAATTTATTTCGCATAAACAATATTTATTGTCAAGTCGGCTTGGAATGTCGGTATAATCTTTTGCCGGTGTAAATTGGATGCCGGTGTGAATGAGCCTTGTTGTATCTACCGGTGCCAGTAGGTGAATTCTATGGCCAATTGATTTGTGGAACCTTGTTTCCATCAATAATTAAAAGGTTTTGGAAGGTCTTGTGAGACCCTAAGGGCATAGTGAAGGTGTTTTCCAACCCTTATGAGGGATAAAGTTCAAGTTTTGGTTTTGGTGTGTGTTGAGGCCTTCATAAGCTTGAGATTGTGAGAGTGAAAGGTGGGAGAGTGTGTGGGGTTTGCCACACTACTGGTGAAGACATCTGCATATGGTGTTATCAGAGCTCTAGAAGAACTTGGGAAGAGTTTGAACCATGGGAGATAGGACAGAGGGACAAAGTGAAGAGGAGATACCCTCTAGAGTCACCAATGTAGAATTGGCTATGATAGTGAAGGAGAAAATAGCCAAGAACAAAAGGATGGAAGCAGAAACTAGAAAAGTTGAAGAAGGATCAGGCTGGGAAGGAAGTTGGCTCAAACTCTAAGGAAGAAGAAGAAGAAGAAGAACAAGGAGAGAACCCATTTGTACCTGCAGATCAAAGGTAATTCATTGAAGCCCTTAAGAGAGTAGGTGGAAGAGACACTAAGGCGGAATTACCTATGTTTCAAGGGAAGATGAATCCAGAGGAGTGTATGGACTGGCTTGAGGCCTTAGAAAACTATTTTAAATATGAGGAGGTGAAGGATAACCAAAGAGTAAAGGTGGCTAAGTCAAAATTGAAGGGTCGTACCCTTAGTTGGTCAAATGTCCTATGAAGGGAAAGAATGGTGGAAGGTAAGAACCCCATCACTTCATGGAAGAGGATGGTGGTAGAAGTCAAGAAGAAATTTGTCCCTAAGGATTATGAGATCATCCTACATAAGAAACTACAAAATTTGAGGCAAAGGGATTTGGATGTTAGTGCTTACACCAAGGAGTTCCATAGAATGACACTCAAAGAAAAGATACCAGAGAGTGAGACACAAAAGTTAGCAAGGTACATGAATGGCCTTAAGTTCAACATTCAAGATGAACTTAGTTTGTTTAATCCTGAATCAGTGCATAAGTGTTATTAAATGGCACTTAGGATTGAGGAGAAGCAAAAGAGGCGAGGGGAACACCATAATAGAGGAAGGGGTACACATTTAAGAGGTAAGGGCAGATTCAATGGTAGAGGATCATACCCTAAACCCCAAGGAGAAACAAGCAGTTAAGAACATGAGGGAGAATCAGGAAACATAAGTAGTTTTAGAGGGAGAAGAGAAAATGGAAGAGGAAGAATTGGTGGGAGAGGAGCTAGTGTTTTCACTGGTAGGTGTTTCTCTTGTAACCTCCTACCACACATCAGCTTCAAGACCTGCAGACCCGGAGCAAGGAGAGCTCATGATGATAAAAAGGACTCTCTTGAAGGAGCCAATCAGCAAAGAACCACCTCAGAGGAGATCTCTTTTCAAAACCACCTACAAGGTACAAGGTAAAGTGCGTAAGGTCATTGTACATTCTGGATCCACAGATAACATAGCTTTTGTTGAGATGGTCACCAAGCTTAACTTTCAAAGAGTGCCTCATCCCTATCCCTATAAGGTATCTTGGTTGAATAAGGGACAACAAGTGTTTATTAGTGAACAAGTTTGGGTAGACTTCTCAATTGGTGAATATAAGGATAGAGTGTTGTCTGATGTGGTAGAAATGGATGCTTGCCATTTGTTACTTGGTAGGCCTTGGCAATATGATGTGGATGCTAGGCATGAGGGTAGAAAGAATGTCTACACAATCACCAAAAATACACAGAACTTTACCATGACCCCTCTCCCGGATGACAGTAAGGATAAACACGTTGTGACTAGTGTCATGCTAGTAGATGAGAAAGAATTCATGAGGGATTTGAAGGAGAAGGATACTCCTTGCTTTGCCATAATTGTCAAGCAGAGGGATGAACCTAAGAAGCAGCCTAAGGGCCATGAGGAAAAAGGAAAAGTTGGGCCTAAGGAGGTTCAGGATCTACTAGATAAGTATAAGGGAATTGTTGCAAACAATACCACAGATACTTTACCTCCTCAAAGAGAAATCAATCATTGCATAGACCTTATACCAGGTGCTACACTACCTAACAAGGCATCCTATAAACTGACCCCTGAACAAAATGCAGAAGTTGCAAGACAGATCCAAGAGTTACTTGAGAAAGGGTTAATTAGAAAGAGTATAAGCCCATGTGTAGTCCCGACAGTGCTAGCTCCTAGGAAAGAAGGGACATGGAGGTTGTGTACAAACTCTAGGGCTATCAATAGGATAACAATAAGATATAGGTTAAATGTCAAGAATAGAGGATTTGATGGATTGTCTAGGAGGGTCCTGTTGGTATTATGGATGACTTCATCATGTGTTGCATTGGTTTTGTGATTGATGTCGACACTTGTCTTCTTGGAGGTTTACATTATGTTCATCGGTATGGTTAGTGGCTTATGCACAATCGCCGGTATATGCTCACCAACAAGTTATATTGTTCACTGACAGTGATGATGACTTGTTATCATCTGGAGATCATTTGGTTATGTCAAAGACATGGACTGGAAGTTTGGATTTGGTGTTTTGCTTATTGGTCTAATCGGGTTGACAGATTTTCCTTTACTGGCAGATAGGTCTAGGTTATGGACCGGTACTCCAGATCAGCACGACACGTTATGGAGATGGTTTATTGATTGGATAATATGGTAAATGTATTGAGTCGACATGTTGTAATGCATCAAGACTTATTTGTAATTGATTTAATTGTAATATCTTTAGTGAGCCGACCTATACATTTGGTCTTAGGTTTTGTATATATGATTGTAAGATCTTATTGAAGATCGGGAGATAGGATATGGTATGAGTGTGTTCAAATATTGAAGAGAGAAAATAAGCAGAACCTTGTGTGAATCACGCAAACATTATTTGAAGGTTGAAGGAAGGTTATGAAGGTGTTTTGGCACTCATGTTTAGAGCTTAATCAGTACTGAATCCAACATTGGAGATGTTATTTTGAGCAGTACATTATCATTGGATTTAACCATCCAATTGTGTAGTCAGTGTGACTCCTATTTTTTGATTGAGCAGTGAGCTCTAGGCGGTTGGTCTTTCTGCATGTGCAGACCCCATTTGTATATACTTACTATCTACAATAGTATCATCTAATTATGGGTGAGGTTTCCCACCATGGTTTTTCCCTTACCGGGTTTCCACATCAAAATCTTTGTGTCATGTGTTGTGGATGTTGTTTCTCTTTATGTTTTATGCATTAAGTTAAACCGGTACTGCTATAATTGTTAATTTGTTTACCAGCATTTAAGTTTGATTTACCGGCATTAAGTTTAAGTTGGAATAATTTGCATTTGGATTATAATTTATTGTAAACTAGTTTACAACTGATTCACCCCCCCCCCCTCTCAGTTGTCCTTCCTGGGACCTAACAATTGGTATCAGAGCTAAGTCCTCTTTTTGTAGAAGCCTAACAACTTGAGGAGATCCTATGCCAACAAATATTTTCAGGAAGGGCAGTTTGAAGCATGATGGAACTAACTATGTTATATAGAAGATCAGAATGGAAACACATCTAAACTGCATTGGAAGAGATATATGGGATGTTACAAAGAATGACTATGTTGCTCCTATTTCGAATCAACTTCATCCACCAACATTGGCTAAGGACATGGACAATGATTGCAAAGCAAGAGAAGCACTTCTGAGCACATTATCAGATCAGAAAGTCATGGGATTATCAGACTGATCTACTGCTAAAGCTATTTGGGATAAACTGGAAACACTGAATGAAGGAGATACCACTGTCAAAATTGCAAAACTGGTCAGGTATGAAAATTTGAAAATGGAAGAAGATGAAAGAATTTCTGCATTTGGAAAGAGTTAATGAAATTGTTTTAGGAATACAATATTGTGGAGGATCCTTAAGTGAAGATGAAATTATGTCTAAAGTTTTAAGAGCTTTGCCATCGGCTTACAAAATGAAAGTGACTGCTATTAATGAGTTAAGAACAATGCCTAATACTTCAATTTCTAGAGATACTTTGGTTGGAAAACTTTCAGCATTTGAGCTTGAGGAATTTGGTCTTGTTGCTACTGTAAAGACTGATTTAGCTTTTAAAGCATCGTCATCAACATCATCGTCATCTGACAAAATTGATTGGAAAGCACTTTATGCAAAAGAACTTGAAGATATGAGAAGAGAAAATGAAGAACTTGAAGCACTATTTGCAAGGAAAATGCCTAAAGGTCCAGCAGGAAATAAGTATGAAGGAAAAACACCTTTCAAATGTTTTAATTGCAATAAAGTTGGTCATATGGCTTCTAGATGTCCTGATAGACATGCAAGACTAGAGGAGGAAGCAAAAAGATCATATAAGCCTAACCCTAAATATCAGAGATACAGATTTAAGAAAAATAGAGATAAGTCATGTTACTATGCATATGAAGGTGTTACAAATGATTTAGATGAAGATCCAGCAGATAACGGATGGGCTTTTATTGCAATAAAAGAAGATCAACCGACACCTATTGTCAAACTAGTAAAGAAGGCACTGGCAGCAAAAATTGAAGAAAAGGATGAATAGATAATATATAGTGGATGCTCACATCATATGACTAGTGATAAAAGAAAATTCTTATCTTTTCAAGAAATTCATGGAGGTCTAGTAAGGTTTGGAGATGATAAAGCTTGTTTAATCAAAGGAAGAGGCACTATATCTTTGGATGGTAAGCATAATACTGACAATGTTTATTATGTAGAAGGCTTAAAGCATAATCTTTTGAGTGTTGGTCAGTTAGTTGAGAAAGGATTTCAGTTACAATTCAAAAATAGGAAATGCAAAATCATAAACAGAACTGGATTGGAGATTGCAATCGATAATTAGACTAAAGGTAATATCTTTCACTTGAATACTAGTGATAAAACATGTTTAATTGCACACATTGATGAAAGTTGGTTATGGCATAAGAGACTTTGTCATGTGGATTTTGATTGTATTGTAAAGATCAGCTCAACTAAGGTAGTAAGGGATTTACCTAAGATTGTGAAACCTCGTAATTCGGTATGTAAGGAATGTCAAATGGGAAAGAAAGTTAGAACAATAATTAAGAGAATTACTGAGAAATCCAATAATATTCTTGATTTAATTCATAATAATTTATGTGGTCCAGCAAGAACAAGAAGTCTATAGGGTGATAGATACTTTATGCTAATAATTGATGATTATTCTAGAATGTGTTGGGTTACTTTTCTCAAGGAGAAATCAGAAGCTTTTGAAAGATTCAAGATATACAAGGCAATGGTAGAGAATGAAACCGACATGAAAATCAAATGTTTGAGATTAGATCAAGGAGGAGAATTTACATCTAGAGAATTTAATGCATTTTGTGAAGTGAATGGAATCAAAAGACAACTATCAGCACCCCGGACACCCCAGCAAAATGGAGTTGTGGAAAGGAAGAACAAAACTATTCTGGATGAAGCAAGAACCATGTTAATGGAAGCAAATCTACCTCATATGTACTGAAGAGAAGCAGTGAATACAACGGTTTATACTTTCAACAGAGTTCACATCAAAAGTGAAACTGGTACGACCCCTTATGAACTATGTTTTGGTCATATTCCTACTCTTAAGTATTTTAGAATATATGGAAGCAAATGATATATTAGAAGAAATGAGTGTATTGGCAAATTTGATCCTAGAAATGATGAAGGAATATTTCTTGGTTATTCATCTAAAAGAAAGGCATATAGATGTTATAATAAAAGGCTACAGAAAATCATTGAGAGTACTAATGTGAAGATAGATGAACACTTTAGAGGAGATTCAAGATCTATAGAACCGGCAGTTGAAATGATCATAGATCAACCGACATAGATTGCACCGGTACAGAGTGAAGATCTAGTCACACCGGCATCATCAGAAAACTCAACTGTGACTGAAGAACAGCACCATGTGAATGTTAATAAAAACAAACCCAGGTATGTAAGATTGAATCATTCAGAGAATCAAATAATTGGAAACAAGAATCAAGGTGTTATGACTAGAGGAAGATTGGCAAATGAATAGGTATATTTAATTTCTCAAGTTGAACCAGCATTTGTTATTGAAGCATGTAAAGATAAACATTGGATAAAAGCAATGGAAGATGAATTAGAACAAATTGAAAAGAACAATACTTGGACATTAGTTCCTCGGCCTAAAGACAAAAATGTAATTGGAACTAAATGGGTATATAGAAATAAACATAATGAAGATGGAGAATTAATCAGGAATAAAGAAAGATTAGTTTGTAAAAGTTATTCACAAAAAGAAGGGATTGATTATAATGAAACCTTTGCACCGGTAGCCAGAATTGAGGCAGTTAGACTATTTCTTTCATTTGCAGCTTATAAGAACTATAAAGTTTATCAAATGGAAGTAAAATGTGCATTTTTGAATGCAGATCTTGAGGAGAAAGTTTGCATTGAATAGCCTGATGGATAAAGGTATATTCATATGTCAAACAAAGTACTTGAAGGAACTCTTGAAGAAATTTGGTATGGAAAATTCCAAACCGGTAAGAACTCCTATGACTACAACTGATAAATTGACATTAAAGGATGATTCAGTTCCTATTAATCTGACAAGATACAAAACTATGGTTGGAGGTTTACTATATTTAACACAAACAAGACCTGATATAATGAATACAGTATGTATTGTATCTATATTTCAAAGAAATCCTAAAGAAAATCTTGAATCAGCAGTTTAAAGGATTTTTTGGTACCTACAAGGCACAACAAATCTTGGTTTATGGTATCCTAAAGATGAAAATTTTGATTTATGTGCATACACCAATGCAAATTGGGCAGGAGATGTAGATGACAGAAAGAGTACCACTGACAGTGCATTCTTTCTTGGTAGAAGATTGATTTCATGGATAAGTAAGAAGCAGACTTGTACATCATTATCAACAGCAAAATCAAAATATGTTGTAGCAGAAACTAATTGTACTCGGGTATTATGGATCAAGCAAATGTTGAAGGATATAAAGGTAAAATGTAAAGAACCAATAATTACCTATTGTGATAATTCAGCAGCAATTTATATATCAAGGAATCTAGTATTTCACTCTAAGAAAAAGCATGTTTCTATTAAGTATAATTTTGTGAAAGAGAATGTTGAAGCAAATGAAGTAAAATTGGTTTATGTGAATACTAAAGAGCAAATTGCAAATATCTTTACAGAGCCTTTGCCTAAGGAAACATTTGAATATCTTAGAGAGCAACTTGGGGTAATTTCCCCACCAGCAGAGACTTGAATGATGAAGATTGGCATCAAACCGGTAGGGACTAACAAAAAAATCTTTTTCTGGCTTTGATGAAGGAGAGCTACTTCTCAGGGGGAGTAGTTGGCCGAATGTTAAGTTTTGAATTCTCAACTGCTTTAGCATTTGATGTCAAAGGGGGAGAGATATCTATGGAAAAACTTTGTATTTGGGGAGAGATGATCATTCTACTTGGAGAGATATACCCTTTGGATATATGTATTTTTGGTTTGGTTTATGTTTCTGGTATAGAAATTTGTATTGATCTATCTTTGGGAGATTGTTGGTCTATTGGTTTTTGGCATTCTATTTTTGGCACTTAGATGTTTTTTCCATCTAGTGTGCCATCAATGCCAAAGGGGGAGATTGTTGGTATTATGGATGACTTCATCATGTGTTGCATTGGTTTTGGCATTGATGTCAACACTTGTCTTCTTGGAAGTTTACATTATGTTCACTGGTATGGTTAGTGGCTTATGCACAGTCATCAGTATATGCTCACCAGCAGGTTATATTGTTCACCGACAACGATGATGACTTGTTATCATCTAGAGATCATTTGATTATATCGAAGACATGGACTGGAAGTTTGGATTTGGTGTTTTGCTTATTGGTCTAATTAGGTTGACAGATTTGCCTTTACCGGCATATAGGTCTAGGTTATGGACCGGTACTCCAGATCAGCATGGCACGTTATGGAGATGGTTTATTGATTGGATAATATGGTAAATATATTGAGTTGACATATTGTATCGCATCAAGACTTATTTATAATTGATTTAATTATAATATCTTTAGTGAGCTGACCTATACATTTGGTCTTAGGTTTTGTATATATGATTGTAAGATCTTATTGAAGATCGGGAGATAGGATATGGTATGAGTGTGTTCGAATATTTAAGAGCGAAAATAAGCAGATCCTTGTGTGAATCACGCAGACATTATTTGAAGGTTGAAGGAAGGTTATGAAGGTGTTTTGGCACTCATGTTCAGAGCTTAACCGGTACTAAATCCATCATTGGAGATGTTATTTTGAGCAGTACATTATCATTGGATTTAACCATCCAATTGTGTAGTTAGTGTGACTCCTATTTTTTGATTGAGCAGTGAGCTCTAGGTGGTTGGCCTTTCTGCATGTGCATACCCCATTTGTATACACTTACTATCTCCAATAGTATCATCTAATTGTAGGTAAGGTTTCCCACCATGGTTTTTCCCTTACCAGGTTTCCATGTCAAAATCTTTGTGTCATGTGTTGTGGATGTTGTTTATCTTTATGTTTTATGCATTAAGTTAAACCGGTACTGCTATAATTGTTAATTTGTTTACCAACATTTAAGTTTGGTTTACCGGCATTAAGTTTAAGTTGGAATAATTTGCATTTGGATTACAATTTATTATAAACTGGTTTACAACAGATTCACCCCCCTCCCTCTCAGTTGTCCTTCCTAAGACCTAACAGGGCCAAGTACTACTCCAAAATAGACTTGAAAAGTGGTTATCACCAAATTAGGATCAGGGACGGAGACCAATGGAAGACGCCATTTAAGACCAATAAAGGTTTGTTTGAATGGATAGTAATGCCATTTCGGATTTCCAATGCCCCTAGTGCATTTATGAGGTTAATGAATGAGGTTATTAAGCCCTTTATCAATCATTTTATTGTAGTATACTTGGATGATATACCAATTTTCAGTAAGGATAAAAATGAACATCTGATGCACTTGGATTTGGTATTGAAAAGGTTGCATGAGGAGTAGTTGAAGGTCAACTTGGATAATTGTGTTTTCTTGTAGGAGGAATTGGTGTTTCTTGGATTTGTTGTTTCCAAAGGTAATCTGAGAATGGATCCATCTAAGGTGGAGGCAATCCTCAATTGGCCCACACCTAGATCTACAAGTGAGGTAAAAAGTTTACATGGCTTAGAAAGCTTTTATAGAAAGTTTATAAGAAATTTCAGTGGGGTTAGTGCTCCTATGATAGATACCATCAAGGGTGGAAGAAAGTGTCAATTTGCTTGGAATGATGAAGCTAACAAGTCTTTTGAGTATTTGAAAATAAAGATTGCAGAGAAGCCCATCTTAGCCCTTCCTGATTTTCATAAGGTATTCACTATTGAATGTGATGCATCTAAGAAAGCTATAGGAGGAGTCTTGAGTCAAGAGGGTGGGCCTGTAGCCTTTTTCAGTGACAAGTTAAATGAAGCAAAATAAAAATATTAAACCTATGATCTAGAGATGTATGCTTTGGTACAATCTCTTAGGAAATGGAGACACTATCTATTACCTATGGAATTTGTTGTTTACACTGACAACCATGCTTTAAGCTTTTTGAACAAGCAAGAGAAACTCTATCACAGGCACATGAAATGGATGGAGTACCTTCAAGATTTAACATTCACTATCAAGCATAAGAAGGGAGTGGCCAACAAAGTTGCAGATGCCCTTAGCAGGGGGAACTTGGTAATCCAAGAGATTCAATTAGAAAGCATGGGAATCATTGCTATGAAGGACATGTACCAAGAAGATGCAGATTTCAAGGAGGCTTATGAGGATTGTCAAGCTATGAATGAAAGGTATCATACTAATTTTTATGAGTATATGCTTCAAGAAGGTTTACTTTTCAAGGGTATTCAACTTTGTATTCCTAATTGCTCAATGAGGGAGAATATTGTCAAGGAAAAGCATTGTGGCAATTTATTAGGACATTTTGGACTTGATAAGACACTTGAGATGGTTAGAAGGTTTTATTTTTGGAAAATAATCCAATAAAATGTGAGGAAATTTGTTTCACAGTGTGTGGTGTGTCAAAGAGCTAAAGGTACAAGTTCAAATGCAGGTCTCTATACTCCTTTACCAATCCATACCAAACCTTGTGGTGCAGGAGCACCTAGCTTTGAGTCCATTTTCTTCATTTTGGTGTGTTTGTTCATAGGATGGTTTGGAGTGTAGAATAAGAGTCTTATCTTATGTCTTCATATGTTTTTGTAATGCTTTGGTAGGTTGAAAGTTCTTAGGACAATGCATTTGCTCAATTTTGGCTTGTAAGCCCTTGTATGCCTAAAATGGCAAAATCTTGCAATTTGATGAAAAATGCCTTGAATAGCCCTATTTGGCATTGGGACATGTTAATGTAATGGTTTTTATTCATCCTAGATGGTTTTGAGGAGAAGACAACGCATGTAAGGCAAAAATGCACTTTTTGGCAAAAGTTGTCAAAGTTGCTTGACAACTTTTTGCAACGTTGAGCAACTTTTTGCATTTTTGAGCAACGGGTTGGTTAGGAAACCAATGGAGAGTTAGTTAGGATAAAAATGGCATATAAAATACCATATAATGAATGTAATGAGGTTGTTGAACACCTGGAGTTGATTGGAATACAATTTGAGACCATTTTTGAAGTTTTACATTACATTTTTTTTTTCAATAATTAGAGCAGCAATCCATACTTAATGGATTGATTGCATTGTTGTACTTTGCTTGTTGTTATTTACATGTTCTTGTAGTGCTCAGGAAGCAATTTGGTTAGTTTATTTGCAATTTTGAATTGAGTTTTCAATTTTGCAAAGCTCTCGGCTTGAGTAAGGGTTTGAGAGGCCCAAACATGGTTCCAGCTTGAAGTCCTTTGAGTTCTTCTCAATAGCCCTTGGGACTCGAGCCATGGAACCTTTGTGTAGTGTATATATATTTTATTTTTCTTTGGAGGTCATTGAAAGGCCAATGAGCATCATTTCCTAGGCAAGCTCAGTCATAGCCCGGTTAGGAAATGAATGAGATTATGCAAGTGTTTGCAGGAATGAGTAGGGTTGGAGTTGCAGAGTGTTTGGAATGAACAAGTGATGTGTGGCAGAGCATATGTGTGAATTTGGAGGTGTGGAAGGTCAAGGAAGACACCTAACCCTTGGAAAAAGACCAAAATAAGCACAAAATCACCTAAAATAAGCATTTATCGGGTTCCATACATGTACGGTCAGATTGAGATTCCTAAATTCATAAATTGGAAATTACTTCCAAAAGGGTATCCTTATCAGAAAAGAGTTTATGTGGGTCTTTAGAGAAATAGTGAGCAAATACACAAAACTCGGTTAGGTAGGGCTAATTGGGGCTCTAGGGCTACTAGGCCTAGAAAATAGGAAAAGGAAGGAGCGATGGGGAAATGAATCAAACCCTCATTCAAAACCAGTTGATTATCCTTGAAAAACACCCTAAACACCTACTCCAACCTCTGCAAGCATTTGTTAGGATTTTTAGAGTGTAAGGTTGGATTTACCTTTGTGAATCCCAACCATGCTTGAGCAACCAGTGAGCACATCTGGATTGGGAGCACTCATAGAGAGTTGAGGTGTCTAAATTGATTAGTAGACCAGTTGAACAATGAATGAAGCCCACTAGGACAACACCTAACTGCCCTTAAACAAGGAATGAACTCTCTTTAAGTATACCTCCCCATGATAGTGGTATCAAAGCTTCTAAGATTTGGGAAGAAGCCAGCATATGATAGACATTGAATCAGTAGGAGAGAATAGTCTAAGGATGGTGACCAATGTAGAGCTAGAAAAGAAGGTGGAAGACCAAGAAGAAGAAAATGGGCTCCTCAGAGAAAGGTTACTACAACTAGAGAGAAAACTAGACGGAGTTGAAGATAAAACTGAGAAAGTGACAATCAAGGTCAATGAGGGGAAGGGAAAAGAAGTTGTAGAAGAGGATAGGACTCCTAAACCAGACCCTATTCTACCTAAAGAACCTTTCCTTAAAGAAATTAAATCCTTAGGAGGAAAATCACTAGAAGGAGTGCCACTTTTTTTGTGGAAAAATGGAGCCTGAGGTAGTCCTGGAATGGATAGAGGGATTGGAGAATCACTTTGAATATGATGGAATTAGTGAGGCACAAAAGGTGAAGGTGGCCAAGTCTAGATTGAGAGGGGAAGCATTGACTTGGTGGAATTTTATTCAAGAAAAAAGGCAAAAAGAGGGCAAGAACCCCATAGCTACTTGGAAGGGCACGTTAGCCAAGGTGAAAGAGGCATACATCCCTAAAGATTATGAGATCCAGTTGCACAAGAGGAGGCAAAATTTGAGACCAAGAGACTTGGATGTGAGCAGCTATACTGAGGAATTTTAGAAGTTGTGTCTGAGATCCAAGGTGGTAGAGGGTGAGAACATCAAGGTAGCCAGATACTTAAATGGCTTGAGATGGAATATTCAAGAGGAATTAAGCTCATTATGCCCCAACACCGTGCACAAGTGCTATCAGTTGGCACTAAGAGTGGAGGAAAAGAGAAAAAAGAAACAAGAACAAAGCAATAGAGGCAAAGGTAGGGGAAGAGATGGCAGAGGTCAGAGAGGTAGTTTTGGTGGAAGAACTATAGACCAAAGATCCCAAGGGGAATCCAAGTTGGTTGAGAAAAGTGGGGATTCCAATAGAAAGAGTAGCTATAGAGGAAGGGGATCTAGAAACTCTAGTAGAGGAAGGTCTAGTGGATCAGGAAGAGGGTCCTATTTTGCCACCATGAAGTGCTACAACTACCATCAACTTGGACACCCGGCCTATAGATGCCCTGAGAAGTCTTCTTCATCCCAAGGAGGTGAGAGGAGAGTAAATTATGCTCAAGAGGATGCAACAAACATAAAAGCATCAGAAGTAAGTTTAGATTCAAAGGTTGGAGAGAACCTCATGATAAGGAGAGTCTTGATCAAAGAACCAGTTAAGGATGAACCTAGCCAAAGGAGATCCTTGTTCATAATAAAATGTAAGATCATGGGAAAGGTATGTAGAGTGGTAGTGGATTCAGGATCCACAAACAACATAGTGTCAGAGGAAGTGGTGAGTAAGCTCAATTTGCCAAGAATACCACATAGTGATCCCTATAGAGTTACATGGCTCAACAAGGGGCAACATGTTCTTATAAATGAACAAACTTGGGTTGAGTTCACCATTGGAGGTTACAAAGACAAAATCTTGTGTGATATCTTGCCCATGGATGCTTGCCACCTACTCCTAGGTAGGCCATGGTAGTTTGACAGAAAGGTAATACATCATGGAGAGAAGAATGCTTATACCTTCCAAAAGGATGGAACCACCTACAAAATCCAGTCCATAGGAGACCAAGTAGAGGGAAGATCTAAAGGTCCTAATGTGTTGCTAGTTGGTGAGAAAGAGTTCATCAACACACTCAAGGAGGGAGAAGGAGTGGGGTTTGCTATTGTTGTGAAGCCAAAAGATGACATTAGGGAGAAGAAGGTGAGCATTCCTAAAGAAGTGCAGTAGGTTCTAGATCAGTTTGAGGACATCATTAGTGATGGAACACCAGCTATATTGCCTCCTCAACATGCCATTTGTCATCAAATTGATTTTATACCCAAAGCTTCTTTACCCAATAAGGAAGCTTATAAAATGACACCGGAACAAAACAAGGAGATAGCCAAGCAAATACAAGAACTCCTAGACAATGGACTAATCAGGAAGAGCATCAGCCCATGTGCAACACCCACCATTTTGGCTCCAAAGAAGGGAGGTACTTAAAGACTTGATGGATTGTTTGGGAGGTGCTGAATACTTCACCAAGATATATCTCAAGAGTGGTTACCACCAAATCAGAATAAAGGAGGGTGATGAATGGAAGACAGCCTTCAAGACTATAGAAGGACTCTATGAATGGCTTGTTATGCCATTTGGACTCACAAATGCCCCTAGCACATTCATGAGGCTCATGAATGAAGTACTCAAGGACTACATTGGTAAATGTGTTGTTGTTTACTTAGATGACATCTTAATTTTTAGCAAGTTTAAAGATGAGCATCTTAACCATATAGAAATTGTCTTGAGTAAACTATGTGATGAACAACTAACCATCAATTTGGAGAAATGTGAGTTTATGAAATAGGAATTGGTGTATCTTGGGTTTGTAGTGTCAAGAGGTGATTTGAAGATGGATACCTCTAAGGTGGAAGCCATAATTAGTTGGCCCACACCTAGGACAGCAAGTGAAGTGAGAAGTTTACATGGCTTGGCTCAATTTTATAGAAAGTTCATCAGAGGGTTCAGTGAAATATGTGCACCCACGCTTGAGATAATCAAGGGAGGTGTGAGAAGCAAGTTTGTATGGACAAAGGAAGTACAAAGAGGTTTTGATATCTTGAATACAAAGGTGGCTACTCAACCATTACTTATCCTACCAATCTTTGACAAACTCTTCACAATTGAATGTGATGCAAGCAACAAAGTTGTTGGAGTAGTTTTGAGTCAAGACAATAGATTGGTTGCCTTCTTCAGTGAGAAACTCAATGATGCAAAGAAAATTTATTCCTCCTGTGATTTGGAATTGTATGCACTTATCCAATCACTTAGGAAATGGAGGCATTATTTGCTACCTAAGGAATTTGTGGTTTACACTGATAATCAAGCTCTTAGCTTTCTTAATTCTCAAGAAAAGTTAAACCATAAGCATATTAAATGGGTAGAGTATCTACAGTCATATACCTTTACCATCAAACATAAGAAAGGACAAGGTAATAAGGTAGCTGATCCATTGAGCAGGAGGTTACTAACAGTGCAAGAAGTGCAGCTAAAAATTATTGGAGTGGATAGCTTCAAGAATTTGTATAAAGAAGATGAAGATTTTGTTGTTGCCTACAAGGTTTGCCAAGGGTTTGGAAACCATTTTCACAATGAATATGTAGATTACACCTTGCAAGATGGCCTTTTGTTCAAAGGAGGACAGCTATGTGTTCCTAAAGGGTCTATGAGGGAAAAATTGATGCAAGAGAATCATAATGGATGTTTGAGTGGACATTTTGGTTTGAACAAGACTTTGGAACTTGTCCAAAGATTCTACTTTTGGCCTAAAATGTAAAGAGATATTAGAAGATATGAGGAACAATATGTGGTTTTCCAAAGAGCTAAGGGTACATCTTCCAATGTTGGTCTTTATCAACCTTTACCTATTCCCAACCGGCCATGGGAGTGTGTAAGTATGGACTTTGTGGTTGGTTTGCCAAAAAACGATCAGGTTTTGATAGCATCTATGTTGTGGTAGATAGGTTTAGTAAGATGGCTCATTTTATTCCATGCAAGGTCACTCATGATGCCAGCCACATTGCTCACTTGTTTTTCAAAGAGGTTATTAAGATTCATGGTTTACCTATCAGCATTGTGCCAGATAGGGATGCAAAGTTTATTGGTCATTTTTGGAAGACTTTGTGGCAAAGATTAGGTACTAATTTGTCTTTCAATTCAGCCTATCATCCCCAAACGGATGGTCAAACTGAGTTGGTCAATAGAACACTTGGGAATCTACTTAGATGCCTAACAAAAGAGTATGGTCAAGCTTGGGATCAGATCATCCATCAAGTTGAGTTTGCTTACAATGACAGTGTGAATAGGTCCACTGGTAAAATTCCTTTTGAGGTGGTGTATGGCATTCATCCTAGAGGATTTTTGGAGCTCAGAGATGTGGGAAAGATGGGATAGTAGAGTGGACATGCCTTAGACATGGCTCAATCAAAGCAAGAGGTTCATGAGCAGGTTATGACAGCCCTATTGGACACTACTCAAAAGATCAAAGACAAAGTGGATGAGAAAAGGAAAGATATCCAATCTGATATTGGTGATATTTTTATGGTTCATTTGAACAAGGCAAGACTTTAGAAAGGTGCCCCTAGTAAGCTTCAGATGAGGAGGATAGGTCCTTGCAAAGTTTTGGCCAAGTATGGCCCCAATGCATACAAGGTAGACTTACCCGGTGATATGGCTTTGTCACCCATTTTCAATGTGGAAGATTTGGTGCACTATAAGGGCACACTTCCAACATAAGATAGAAAATTTTCAAATGTCTCTCAAGCATTTTCAGACCTACCCTTACTAGTTGCACCCATTCGCCAAGCCGAGAAGGTGTTAGATTATAAAATTTTGAAGAAAACAAGGCATACCACCTACATGGAGTACTTAGTCAAGTGGAAGAACCTTATAGCATTAGAGACTACTTGGATACCTAAGGAAGACTTCTCTAAGCATGGAGTTCCATTTTCTTTGCTGCCTCAAGGAGTCACTTGACTTCTTCTCTTTGGGGGAGTATGGTGCAAGAGCACCTAGTTTTAAGTCCAGTTTCTTCATTTTGGTGTGTTTGTTCATAGGATAGTTTGGAGTGGTGAATAAGAGTCTTCTCTTAGGTCTTCATATGTTTTTTTAATGCTTTGGTAGGTTGAAAGTCCTTAGGACAATGCATTTGCTCAATTTTGGCTTGTAAGCCCTTGTAAGCCTAAAATGGCAAAATCTTGCATTTTGATGAAAAAAGCCTTGAATAGCCTTTTTTGGAATTGGGACATGTTAATTTAATGTTTTTTAGTCATCCTAGATGGTTTTGAGGAGAAAACAAAGCATGTAAGGCAAAAATGCACTTTTTAGCAAAAGTTGTCAAAGTTGCTTGACAACTTTTTGCAACGTTGAGCAACTTTTTGCATTTTTGAGAAAAGGGTTGGTTATGAAACTGATGGAGAGTTAGTTAGGACAAAATTAGCTTATAAAATACCTAATAATGAATGTAATGATGTTGTTGAGTTCCTGGAGGTGATTGGAATATAATTTGAGACCATTTTTGAAGTTTTACATTGCATTTTTTTTTCAAGAATTAGAGCAGCAATCTGTACTTAATGGATTGATTTCATTGTTGTAATTTTCTTGTTGTTTTGTAAATGTTCTTTTAGTGCTCAGGAAGAAATTTTTTAGTTTATTTGCATGTTTGAATTGAGTTTCAATTTTGCAAAGCTCTCGGCCTGAGTAAGGGTTTGAGAGGCCCAAACATGGTTCCAGCTTGAAGTCCTTTGAGTTCTTCTCAATAGCCCTTGGGACTTGAGTGATGGAACCTTTGTATAGTGTATATAGCTTTTATTTTCCTTTGGAGTTCATTGAAAGGCCAATGAGCATCATTTCCTAGGCGAGCTCAGTCATAGCCCGATTAGGAAATGAATGAGATTATGCAAATGTTTGCAGGAATGAGAAGGGTTGGAGTTGCAGAGTGTTTGGAATGAACAAGTGATGTGTGGTAGAGAATATGTGTGGATTTGGAGGTGTGGAAAGTCAAGGAAGACACCTAACCCTTGGAAAAAGACCAAAACAAGCCCAAAACCACCTAGAACAAGCATTTCTCAGGTTCCGTACCTGTACGGTCAGATTGAGATTCCTAAATTCATAAATTGGAAATTACTTCCAAAAGGGTATCTTGATCAGAAAAGATTTTGTGTGGGTCTTTGGAGAAATTATGAGCAAATCCACAAAAACCGGTTAGGTAGGGCTAATTGGGGCTCTAGGGCTACTAGGCCTAGAAAATAGGAAAAGGAAGGAGTGATGGGGAAATGAATCAAACCCTCATTCAAAACTAGTTGATTATCCTTGAAAAAAACCACAAACACCTACTCCAACCTCTGCAAGCATTTGTTAGGAGTTTAAGAGTGTAAGTTTGGATTTACTCTTGTGAATCCCAACCATGCTTGAGCAACCAATGAGGACATCTAGATTGGGAGCACTCATAAAGAGTTGAGGTATCTAAATTGATTAGTAGACCTTTTGAAAAATGAATTAAGCCCACTAGGAGAACACCTTACTTCCCTTAAACAAGGAATGAACTCTCTTTGATTATACCTCCCCATCACATTGGGATTCAGTCAATATTGATTTTGTCTTAGGCCTTCCTAGAACTAAATGAGGTTATGACAATGTCTATGTCATGGCAGACTAGTTTTGAAAGATGGCACACTTTTCACCATGCAAGGTTACACATGATGCTTCTAATATTGCAGGTTTATTCTTCAAGGAAATTGTCTGCTTCATGGGTTATCCTTGAGCATTATCTTAGACAGGGATCCTAAGTTTTTAGGACACTTTTGGAGAACTTTGTGGCATAAGTTGGGGACTAACTTGTTTTTCTCTTCTGATTATCACCCTCAATCTGATGGGCAGACTGAGGTAATAAATAGGTCCCTTGGAAACTTGTTAAGGTGCTTGACCAAGGAGCATGGAACTACTTGGGATACCATTCTCCCATGGGTAGAATTTTCCTATAAAGACTCTGTGAATAGAAGTACAGGGTTAATTCCTTCCCAAATTGTGTATGGTACACATCTCAGGGGTATTCTTGAACTTAGATATGTGAAGAATATTGATAGATGAAGTGCTCATATAGATGACTTTGTTGAAGTCATGAAGGATATACACCAACAAGTCAGAGACAAACTGGTTCATACCTCTGAGAAATACAAGCAAGCAGCAGATCTAAAAAGTATAGATGTTCAATTTAAGGTGGGAGATATGGTGATGATTCATCTCAACAAAGCAAGACTCCCTAAGGAGAAATACACCAAGCTACTCATGAAGAAGATAGGTCCTTTCAAGGTCCTCAAGAGATGTGGGAACAATGCATACAAAATAGATCTACCCCTGGATGTGGGACTGTCACTTATATTTAATGTTTCTGATATATATGCATATAAGGGTGATGTTGATGATGATTGGGATGCAAGTCAATGTGATTCCTCTACTGCAGACATGCTAGAAGGACTTCCCACACAATCCAAACCTGAAATTGAGTGTATTTTGGATCAAAGGGTCAGCAAGCAAACAAGGAGGAAGACTTATTTGAAATACTTTGTCAAATGGAAGAATCAACCTTTAGAAGATGCTACATGGATGACCTCAAAAGCCAGTGAGAGGACAGGAACCAAAATTGCCGACATACCCACTCAAGGGACTTGAGTTTCTTTAGCCTGGGAAGTATGGTGCAAGGCACCTCTTCTTTTCATGGTGTTTTCATGCCATTAGGGGTGTCTAGTGTTTGTTTTATGCTTACTTATGTTTCCATAATGGGTTGGATCTCAAGGATCACCCTAGATGTAATAAAATGCCTTTGTGTGGTCAATAACCTCTCAGGTGCACATATAAGCCTAAAGGTCTATTAGGCCATGTGGGATTGAATCATGAAATTTTGTGTTTATGATCCTAGACTTTTGTCTTAAGTGTTTTAAAGATTAATGATGTCCTTAGATATGTTTGGTAAGGTTTAGGTTCTTAGGAATTCAAAGTTGCAAAAGTTGTCATTATTGTCAAAGCAACTTTTGAAAAGTTGTCGGTTGGAATGTAACCTCTTTCCAATGGTCACAACCATTTCAAATATAGTTGTGTTCATTGAAAAGAGCCTATTTGTGCTTGTACAACTGATGAGAAAGGTTGGTTGAAGGCACAGAATGATTTAGAGAAGTTTGGTGGAGAGTATGAAATGAAACAAATCTGATTTTGCCTAAATTATGTTACTTTTTTGTACTGTCCGTACAGAACATTGAATGATTTTGTAAAAAAATGGCTTGGTACATTAGAACACCAAATAATCTTTCATATGAATCTGGTCTAACCCCTTGAAGTGGCCTTTGGGAGGAGATATCAACAATTTGCTTCTGCAGGTCCGAAAACCCTTAATTTCCCTAGCGTGTCTCAAAGATGAGGCCCTAACTTGCAATCTAGTTATTGGCTCTCAACGGCCTTTGGTAGGATGAAATTTAGGGGGGTTTATTATGAGATTCAAAAGGGTCAAGATCAGGGGAGTTGGATTGGTATTTTACCACCAAGCCCTAGCCTAAACTTTGTAAGGGTTTAGACTAGTACAGTCAAGAATTGATGGATTGCATGATGCCAGACATTAGAAAGAGTTAGATGGATGAATTGGTACATTTAGACCTTAGATAATCCCTCTAAAGCATTTTATCTTCCTTGTGATCTCATTCCCATATACTTCCTTTGTAACCCAGGCCTAATTTGATCAACTAGGTCTGTGACCCAAGTCGATGTCTAGGAGTGTTGGAGCAAGTTGGGGATCTAGTTCTTTGGAGTCTGAGAGAAGTTTCGAAAGGGTATTTGAAACTATAATTATAATTTCCATTACAATTTATTTTGCATAAACAATATTTATTGTCAAGTCGGCTTGGAATGTCGGTATAATCTTTTGTCGGTGTAAACTAGATGCCAGTGTGAATGAGCCTTGTTGTATCTGTCGGTGCCAGTAGGTGAAGTCTATGGCCGGTTGATCTGTGGAACCTTATTGTCATCAATAATAAGAAGGTGTTGGAAGGTCTTGTGAGACCCTAAGGGCATAGTGAAGGTGTTTGCCAACCCTTGTAAGGGATAAAGTTCAAGTTTTGGTGTGAGTTGAGGCCTTCATAGGCTTGAGATTGTGAGAGTGAAAGGTGAGAGAGAGTGTGGGGTTTTCCATACTAGTGTTGAGGACCTCTACATCATTTTTCCATTGTTCTCAACTCATTAATTGTAGTAGCCTTCATCTTATAAGCCATTGGCAAAGCTCTCAATACTTTAGAAACTATTTCATCTTTTCTCAGAGATCCACCACAACACTTAATTCCCAGAACAATTTCATAAACTCCCTCCATAAAAGCAATAATCCTTTCATCTTCTTCCTTATTCAAGTTCTCATATCTCACCCGGTAACCATCAAGTTTAACAATTTTAATAGTAGGGTCACCTTCATTTAGAGTCTCCAATTTATCCCATATAGCCTTTGCAGTTGATTTGTCAGTTAGTCCCATAACTTGTTGATCAAAAAGTGTACACAAAAGGGCTTCTCTATCTCTACAATCAGTTTCAATGTCCTTATCCAAGCCTGTCAGAGGAGGATTGCTAGATGCCAGATTATGAGGTATATATCCTTTCTCAGTGATCTCCCAAATCTCCTTACCAAGACATCTTAGATGAGTCTCCATCTGAATCTTCCATACTCTGTATTTTGTTCCATCAAGCCTAGGAATTTCTCTCCGGATAACAGCTACAGATGAACTTGATGAACTTGAACTATTAGATGCCATAGGATCTTCCTCAAGAGGTTAAGCTTCTATAGAGAGGCCCGGGCTCTAATACCAATCGTTAGACAACTTAGATAGTTGGTGAACAACTAAGAGGGGGGGTGAATCAATTGTTAATAGATTATAGAACTTTAAGCATTAAAACCTTATTATCGGAATACATAAACCAAATATCGGAATAGCAGATATAACAGTTAAGCACAAATATAATCCACATAACATTTATCAATCATCCACAAAAGATAACACCAAGATTTGTACGTGGAAAACCCAGTAAAGGGAAAAACCATGGTGGGAAGGCTATCCACAGTCAAATTATACTTTCGTAGTAAGTATATGATTACATAAAGAGGGTCCTACACATGCAGGAAGGCCAATAGCCTAGAGCGCACTACTCATCACAAAAATAAGCCTCACTGACTACAAAATAAATCCAAACTACAATTCGGAAAGAAGAGTGAACTGCAAGAATAGCATCTCCTATGCCTGAATACAATTCCGATTAAGCTCAGTATCGGAGGTCTTAAACCTCTTTCACTAACCCAATTTGATCACCTATGATCGACCAAAACCTCTGCATATGATTATAACCTTATTCGCACATAGATAATCTTATATCCCAAAAACCCATGAATATGCCTGCTGGGGAGAAATTATTAAGATTCTGTTGGGGAGTTAAATTAAAGATATTTGTAAAATATAATCTAGAACCTCTGGTGATAGATCACTGAATTAGTAACTAGTTGAGAGTTCCCCATCTGAGTCCCACAACCAAAAGATTGGTGACTCTGCTAAGGAGTTGTCATACATAGTTTGACATTCACCTAGAAGCTCTGGTGTTTTTTTTATTGAAGATTTGATAAGTTTTATTTTCCCCATCTGAGTCACACCAACAGATTGGCGACTCTGCTGGGGACTGGTCATAGAAGGACTATTTAGAGTTTCTAGTGTGTTGTATCAGACTCTACTGGAGGAGAGATCCCAGAAGATCAGATAAGTTAGGAACAAGTTTTTCCTCAAATTTGAGGTGGCGACTCTATTCAACAAAATATTTCAGTCAGTGACTCTGCTAAGGGAGACAATCCAGAAGGAAATGAAAAATTTGTTTTTAGTTGAAATTAATTCATGATGTATCGAATTGGACAACCATTTCAAAGAAAACCATTTATTCCAGATGGCATCATGCCATTGGATCTTAGAGGATTTCAATGTGTCCCTACAAAGTGCATACTCCCTAAACTTTCACCACTGGTACCAAAGTTTCATGGAGAATGGGATGAATCGGCGATTGATCGTTTAAATGCATTTTACACATTTGTAAAAGATTATGAAATCGATGCAGAGGATCTAGTGATGAAGCTCTTCATCAGGACATTATGGGGTTATGTGAGAGAAGCTTATGAAGCATTACCTGCACAGAGTATTTCATCAATGAGGGAATTTGAGCAATGGTTCTTATATGAGTTTCATGTTGTAGATGATGAAGAAGATGACATTTACTATAAAGAGGACGAGGAAAAAATTTGCAATATGGAAGAAGAATCATGCATATCCCCTTTGGATGCCTTCTTTGATTTAGAAAGATACGAGGGTGAATCTATAGCGAGATTGCTCACCAGGATGATAAACATTTATGTAAAAATACTCATAGATAGCATGCCTTCATTTTCAAACAAAATGGATGAATTAGGGATATCTCATGATCCTGAATTAAAGCGTACATTTAAATCTTTAGAAAGACATGGTATTATTTGGACCCCACATGAGGTAGAAAATATAGGTTTAAAAAATGAAGAGGGCATGTGTGTAGTTGAATGTAAGGAAGAGGAAGAAACATTGCTTAGTACAAAGGAAATCTCTTATTTATTAGAGAAGGAATATGAAAGGTACATTCAGAAAAATGGTCCAATTTTTTTTCAAAAAGAGCAAATTAATGAATTTGGACACATTCAAGGTATGTTTGATGAAGTAAATAATGATTCCAAAGAAAAAAATAAATATCAAAAAGAAAAGGTATTATATGATATAGTTACAACAATCCCTTGTATGATGAGACCCCTGGGCAGTATGAAGAATTATATTTCCAGAGTGAAACATCTTTTAATTCTCTCTGTGAAGTTGATGTTCATATATTTCATGCACAGGAAGATACTTCAATGAAGGACATTTGTAAAGACATTTTTATTGAAGATGAAGTGTGTGAAGCATATGATGATAACTCTCAAGAAAATTTTTATGAAGGTATGCATTGTGATTTGTCAGAAGATTTTTTGTGCAATAAACCAAAAAAAGGTTTTCATGAGGTTATGCATATATATTCTATGTTTTCAAATTCATTGTTTGAAGAGGACATAAGAAAAAATATACCAAATGATGATGTTGCAAAAATATTATATGATAAAGTTTTAGGGGAAAAAGAAATAGTATTTTTGCCAAATATTGCCAAGAACGATACATGCCCTAAGTTTTTATGTGAAAAGGATAAGTTATTTCCAGAACACGAGGAAAAAGAAAATATGTCTTAAGATGGTATAAATTTTTTATCAAATTTACATTATAGTAAAGTCATATGTGATGAGTTCCCTAATCTATTATTTGAGAAAAGTGAAATATTTTTCCGAAATAAGGAGATGGTAAAAATAATGGAACATAATCTAAAAGGGATAAAAAATTTAGAATGCTACAATAAAGGTTGTGTGGAATTAAATCTAGATATTAAGTTGGGAGGCATAAATATTTCCAAAGAGCAAAGTTGCAAAGGAAATTTACCAAATATTTATCTTCCAAAAAATGTTATGCTTGGTGAAAAAGGTAATCAAGTTTATAAAACTGAAAGTTTTCATTACCATTGGCAAGTAAATTCCTCATGGGATGACAAGGTTGATTTCCAAAATTGCCTAAAAGAGAAGGGATACAATGAAGTAATAGGGTTTCAAAGTAAGGGTAAAATATTATTGAGATATAATTTATCTCAATTAAGGTGGATAAAGGAGTGTGAAGGAAACTATGTGTATCATATTCCAGTCTAAATGAAAAAGAACAATATATTTAAGAATGGCGAAGCTTTCAAGAAGGACATATTGTTACATAACCAAAATCAAGTATTTGATAGAGGAAAGAGCAAATGTTGATTTGTGGGGGCCTTGGGCCACCTGAGTTTGATTCACACGTCAGGCAATTAACTCAGAAAGCTAAAATTCTTGGGCAAACATTAAAAGGGAGTATTCTTCATCCAAGATTACATTTTGACATTTTTTGTGATATAATATTTCTAATTATTACTTGCGAAAGGCATTTTGACATTTATAGCATCTTGATATACTCATGCAAGTAGTATTTTCTTTTTGCCTTTTAAGAAATTATAATTGTAATATTTTTTATCAAAAGGGAAAATATATGTGGTATTGGATGACCTAAATAGGGTTTGATATATTACTATGTCATTTTTATATTCTCTTAATATTATTTTCACCCTAGGTAAATAATTTGAACATATTCATTAGGGTGAGTCATTTAATGCTTGATTGCTTTTTTGCAAAGGTTATTTCATATGATATAATATTTCCCACCCAAATTAAAGATTACCAAAAGGTGAGAAAGTATTGTAACATTATCGGAAGGGAAGTATTTTCTTTTACTTACTATACAAAATATTTTGCCTTATGTTATTTAATAAAAACTATTATTGGAATAAATATTTACAAGTGTTTAATACTTTGATTTAAGTGAATTATTGTAAATAAGTATTTTACATAGGGTAAAATGATTATTGCCTAATCAAAAGTGAAATATATTTAATCTTTAATTAATAAGGGATTTGATTGGTTTATTTTATGTGCAGGAGATATTGAATATTTACGGGAAGTATTATCAAAGCTGAGGATAAAGGATATATTATTAAAGCTTTATTTAGTGTGTATTTTAGGGATTCAAATGTAATTATCTCTGTAAACCAAAGGGTGTGTTCTTTGGAAAAACAACTATCTGTAACTCCCTCCTGTATGCGAAAGGGTGTGTCCTTTCACATATGTCTTTTGGATCAGGTATTTATAGGGAGTCTTTTTCAATTAAAAAAAAAGAGAGACAATTCACAATCTGTCAGGTTGCCAGTAGGGGCTATGGGATGTCTATATTCGAGAAGTCTGTAGGAATGGAAGTATCATTTTGAGCAATCACTATGTAAAGGAGTATCTGTAAGTGTAGCTATTGTATGCATTCACTCTCCAAAAATTAATATACAAGATTCGTTGTTTCAATTCCAGAATTCGTGTTTACTTTTGTGTTGATGAATTTCATTTTGTCCTCTTGATAAATCTGATAAAGGGTTTAATACAGTGTGCCACCACAAGCTATTATAATTGAATATAAGATTGGCTTCTTCATGTTCGTATAGCACTTAATGGAACCTCTGTATTGATAGTCTTGTGTTACAAGTTGCCTGAAAATTGTCTCAAGAGTTTAATTGAATTATTTGTCCACAAAGTATCGTGCATATTCCTGGATAGAGGCACTGGTCTGTTATTTATTTATGAGATTTTAATTTGTATGCATAATGTCCTTACAGGGAAACATTCTTCCATATCCTATTTGAACTAATCCTTGCAGATTTCATTCAAGTCCTAAAAGCATTTCATTTTCAATATACAATATCTTTAACATACACTTTTATTTATATTTAGTTTTCAGTTTTCAAAGTATTCAGCTAAAGCACATGATATAGCATAGTTGCAGAACACTAATTTGCTAGTTGTGTAAACTTGCTTAGAGGCTTAAATCCACATTTAAATAACTCTCTTGTGCTTGAGAGGGAAGGGTACACCTGCCTAGGTCTTGTGGAACCTGAAGTGCAGAGGGATTTGGTCTTTGACCATCCCTGTTCGTTGGCCAAGTCTGATTGGATTTCCTAAGGAGTTGGGCAAGTCTTTGGGTTTTCCAATCTGTGGTTTTGGGCACCAACAATGCCCATCATCTATAAAGAGATCTTACATCATATTTATACAAACCTGGGACCTAAACAATTAGGTCGGCCACCTAAAAGAAATAAAATAAATTCATAACATAAACCCGCAATCCAATGATCAACCAAGTTGGCCTAAGACCGAAACAACATAATCCAATCAATAGATCCAACTGAAAATGCATCGGGATCATCCACCAACATGTTACATAAACCGGTCCATAACCTAGCAAAATAAGATAGTATTAGGTCCGAACCCAAATCAACATCACCAATCAACAGGAACACAAACAAGATAACCATCAACATCCCAGAAGCCATCTAGAAGCCACATCAACACCACTTATCAAGTGCATCAAAATATCTTCAACAAAGCTCTGTCGGTAAAACCCTTACCAGTGACCAAAAGGCTTACTAGAACAAATGATAGCTCCCAAGTCATCAAATCCTGAACCAAATGATCATGATACACCTGAATAGCATGAATGATAGATCCAAAGCAATTCCACAAACCTAAGCATACTAGAGCATACCAGATCAATATCATAATCCAACCACTCTACCGGAATGTACCAGAAATCGGTAAACAACCAAAACAGTCAGTGTTGCCATCAATGACAAAACATCAATGCAACACATAATCAATTCCTCCAATTTTCCAACATCTTCAACTGGTCTGTCTTTCTAATTCACAAGATACTCCTTATACTGACTGTTATGGGTACTACACCCAATCATACTATCCAAAATGTCTTCAATCTGATCTGGTTCCTACCAAGGCAACTATTTCTCCAAGTCTGCAATATTGTCCTCACTGAATTCTGGTTCATAGTACTGATGAAGATCTGCAATGTAGAACACAGGTTAAATACTCAGACTATCCGGTGACTCCACTTCATATGCATTTCCAGAACTGAACTTTCTCAAAATCTTGCAAGGTCCAAACTTTCTCATCTACAACTTGTTACAAGTTCCAACTGGGAATCTTTCTTTTCTCAGATACACCATCACTTCATCACCAACTTCAAATTATTTATGTCTTCTCTTCTCGTATTCTTTCTCATTATACTTGTTGTTCATTTCCTCCAAATGTTTCTTAACTTGAATATGTAAGTCCTTCATGTGATCTGCAAATTATTTCACTTCTAAACTTCTCTAGTTTTCACTGCTAATATCTCTTAATTCTGATATACCTCTAGGGTGTGCTCCGGTAACAATCTCAAAAGGTGTCCTTCTTGTACTCATGTTTACTGATTATTGTAGGCAAACTCTTCTTGTACAAGAATCAGATCCCAACTTCTAGTTTTGTCTCCAACTAAACATCTCAACAAATTTCCCAAGCTCCGATTAACTACTTCTGTTTGTCCATCAGTCTGTGGGTGAAAAGTAGAACTGAACTTCAAATCTATCTTCATCTTCTTCCAATTTTTTCTCCAAAAATAACCAACAAACTTAGTGTCTCTATCTGAAACTAAACTCTTAGGTAATCCATGCAATCTCACCACTTCCTTGAAAAATAGGTCTACAACTTGTAATGCATTTGGTGTCTTCTTACAAGGTATGAAATGAGCCATCTTCGAGAATCTATCCACTACCACAAATATAGAATCATTCCCCCTTTACGTTTTAGGCAATCCAAGTATGAAATCCATGCTTATATCCTCCCAAGGTCTTACGGGTACTGTCAAAGGTTTATACAATCCCACATTCTGACTACTACCCTTTGCAACTTGTCAAACTCTAAAAACTTTGTACATATTTCCTAACATCCTTATGAATTTGGGGCCAAAAGTAATTCTCACTCACCAATGCTACTGTTTTATCAACACCCAAGTGTCCAACTAATCCTCCACTATGTTTCTCCTTTATCAGATTCTCCCTCATAGAACTCTTAGGTATGCACAACTGAACTCTTCTAAATAATATCACATCCTAAATGAAGTAATCCAACCACTTGCTTCTATCTATCATAACCGGTTCTCTACATGATTTACAAGGTTCTGCAAAATTTGGGTCATCATCATACAAGGTCTTCAATTCCTCAAATCCTAATACTGTTACTCTCATCTTTATCAGCAAATTCCTTCTCCTACTCAATGCGTCAGCAACTTTGTTAGATTTCCCACTTCTATGCTTCAACACAAAGGTGTAACTCTGCAAAAATTCTACCCATCTCATATGTCTCTGATTTAACTTACTCTGACTGTTCAAATATTGCAAAGCTTGATGATCTGCATACAACACAAGCTCCTTAGGCAATAGGTAATGTCTCCACTTCTTCAAGGCTTGAACTATGGCATAAAATTATTGATCATACACTGAATATCTCCTCTATGCATCATTTAATTTCTCACTGAAATAAGCTACTCCTCTCCCTTCCTGACTCAAGACTGCTCCTATTGTTGTTCCACTTGTATCACTATCCACTTGAAATACTTTATAAAAATATGGTAAAGATAACACAGGTTGCTCAGTCACTTTTCACTTTAATAGTTCAAAACTTTTGTTTGCTCTGGTGGTCCACTTGAATTCCTTTCGATCTCCCCTCATTGTCTCAGTCATAGGGTTACAAACTGAACTGAAATTTATGATGAACTTTTGGTAGAAACTAGCCAATCCATGAAATGATCTTACCTCTCCAATGCTTTCTGATATAGGCCATTCAACAATTGCTTTTACTTTCTTAGGGTCCATCTTCAAACCATCCTCAGATATTACAAATCCCAAATAGACTAATTCTTCCTTCATGAAAGTACACTTCTTAAGATTTATCAGCAACTTTTTCTTCTCTCAACCTCTGCAAAACTTGTCTCAAATGATCATGTTTTGTCTTACTGAAAATCAGAATGTCATCCAAATATACAATAACAAACTTACCCAAAATTTCTCCAATACCTCATTCATCAGCCTCATGAAAGTACTCAGTGCATTAGTTAACCCAAAAGGCATCACCAACCATTCATACAGTCCTTCATTTGTCTTGAATGTTGTCTTCCGCTCATCTCCTTCTCTGATCCTGATCTGATGATATCCACACTTCAAGTCTATCTTTGTAAAGTGTTTGGCTCTGCTCAAACAATCCATTATGTCATCCATCTTAGGCAAAGGAAACGGGTATTTCACTGTGATCTTGTTTATTGCTCTAGAATCGGTACACATCCTCCATTCTCCATTCTTCTTAGGTGCTAATACTCCCGGTACTGCACAAGGGCTCAGACTTTCTCTGATCAAACCTTTCTTCAACAACTCCTGCACTTGTCTATTCAAGTCTTCATTCTCTATCGGTGTCATCCAGTGTGCAGCTTTGTTAGGCAAACTAGCTCCGGGAACCAGGTCCATCCAATGGTCGATATTTCTCACAGGTGGTAATCCATCAGGCACATTATCTGAAATAATGTATTCATATTCTGTCAGCAAATATTTTATCTCTTCCGGTTGTTCTTCTTCATGTTATGTATTCTCAGTCTTCTTAGGAACTAAGGAAAAACACACATTATCATGTCTCATTCCATCTAGGAATTTCCTTCCATCCACCAAACAGATTCTAGCATTCATACAAACTTCACTCTTCAAAGGTTCCTCCAAGGGCAACAAGGTTTGCTTCATCCCATTGGCCACAATAGTGCATGTATTCTTCCTCCCATCATGTATTGTCTATCTATCAAACTACCAAGGTCTACCCAATAAAAGGTGACAAATATCCATAGGCATAATATCACACAAGACTTCATCATGATAATTCCCAACTTTCAATTTCACCAAACATTTCTCACTTACTAACAACTTATTTTCATCCTGAATCCATGCTATCTGATAAGGCTTAGTGTGTTTCAATCTTTTCAAATTCAACTTATTCACCATCTCTTCTGAAAGAAGATTATCTGAACTACCACTATCAATGACAACTTTACAACATTTACCAGATACCTTACATCTGGTATTGAACAAATTCTTCCTCTGCAAGGGCTCTTCATCTCTCCTCGTATGACACAAATCTCTCCTCATCATCAACAGTTCTCCATCTTCTGATTTATTAGCTGATCCGGTGGGGTTCACTTTCACCACTATTATTCTTCTGGTATTCTTTGTCTTCTTAAATTTGAAAGCATGATGTCCTTCTTCTCCACACTTATAGAAAGTTTCTCTAAATACTCTCTTGTCTTGTCTTCTGTCATCTCTTCCAAAATTCTCATTCCGGTAGCCATCCGTTTCTCTCCTCTGGTAGAAATTTTTACCATCTTTCTGGTATAAATTAACTTCTTTGCTCACTTCCTTATCCTTAATCTAATCCGTACATGTTCCTCTACTTCCGTATATCCTATTCCTCCTTAAAATCTTCCTTCAGAAAACCTTCCACCTCTACCTCTCTGCCTCTACTCATGCCTTTTGTTTAGCTTCTCTTCTACTTTAAGGGCATACTGGTAAGCTTCTTCAACACTGCAATTTGATCAAACTGAGTTCATCTTGTATAGACACCCGCAATACATTCAAATATCTTGCAACTTGTTCAACTTCATCATCAACATTTCTGGATCTGATATTCAACTTGTAAAATGCCTCGATGTACTCCTTCACACTAGATTCATTCTGTCTCAAATTCTACAACTTCCAATTAGATTCACTTGATAATCAACAGGCATAAATTTTGATTTCAACATAGCAACCATCTAATCCCATGTCTTGATCTTCTCTTTACCTCTTCTTTGTCTATAAACCTGCAAATGCTCCCACCAAAGAGATGCATGACCTTTCAACCAGGTACAGGTATATTTCACCTTCCTTTCTTCTACAGTGTTTTCAAAATCAAAATATTTCTCCATCTCCAAGATCCAATCCATCAATTCATCTGAATCCAACTTCCCATCATATTTCGGTGGGGTAAAATGAGGTTTAGTATTTGCCCTACTCAAAACCCTCAAAAACCTTTCTTCATCCGGATCAACCATCGGTGGGTTTATTTGTTCTGTTGGGGCTTCTTCTCCTTCATCTTCACTTACATATTCAATATGTCGGCCTCTTCTTTGGGCTATCTCAACGGCTTCCAACTGGGCTGCAATTCTCAATATTTCCATCACAGTAGGGTTTGCATTCCCACACGCACCACCATTCCTATTTCCTTTTCGTGCCATCTTCACGCCAGTCCTCTGCAGCTACAAGTCAGATCCATAGTTTGCCACCCTACAACAAAATTCTCAAGACAACTCAATCTCTAGAACAAAAGCTCGCTCTGATACCACTTGGTGCAGTCACTAGTTAGGAGGGACCTCAAAGAGATCAGTCTAGATCAGTCAGCAAGAGTAAACACATTGGAAACACAAGGACATGATGGAGGCAATGTAGAACAGATTAAATTATATCATGAAAATTGATTACAACCAACCGATAACAACTAGATTACAATAACCAGCTCAGAGGCTTGCTAAAACGGGCTCAAAAATATAGAACAGGTCACAACCAGGACCTCAAGCAAAATCCAACTCCACAGGTTCTGGTGAGCCAAATCTGGGAAACATAGAAAGAAATGCTGAAACTACAAACAAAAAGCAAAACAGAAAGGAAATATTTTTGGTTGATGCAAGTTTGCCATGAAACGAGGATGCTCTTGCATCAATTAGCTTTTACAGAAGTCAATTGGTTGGTAACTATATTAAATTCATTTAAATGATCTGCTACAGATCTTCCTTCACTCATTTTCATATTAAACAAATGCTTCATAAGAAATACCTTATTTGAAGTTGAGGATTTCTAATATAATTTATCCAGTGCCGCCATTAGATCTACAGTCGTTGCTTTTGATATATTGAATGCTACAGACGACGCAAGGCACAACTGAATGGTTTCTAGTGCCTTTCTATCTAGAATATCCCAGTCTTCATCTCACATTGTGGTCATTTTCTTTGACTTTGCTTCCAGTAGCCGCCACAGATCCTTTTGATACAGGTAATCCTCCATCTGCATTTTCCATAACTGATAATTTTGGTTGTTGAACTTCTCAACCTTGAATTTGGTTTCTTTCATTTCTACCACTCAAATCTGAAAGTCCTTGCCAATTTACAAAAATACATGGCTCTAATACGAATTGTTAGGGTTTAGGCAGATCCAAAGCAAATATGAATTAACAATAATATGTAAATACAAACATACAAAGATGAAGAAAAAAAACACAACACAAAGAAACACAAATATTTAATGTGGTTCACCCAAGATGGGCTACATGCATAGAACATAGCTATCCAATCTTTTCTTATTATCCAGTAAATCAGTACAACAACATATCTATGCCTTATGCATTCTGGTCGCTTATAACATGCAATTTTAGGGCAACATATAAAGTCAACTAACAAAGAATAACCCTAACCCTAAGGGAATATTCTTGTACTCGTATTCTCGTACTCTCATATTCTCGCATTCTTGTATGTATGAAAAATATTTTTTTTCCTTCATCAATGAAACCCCTCATTCATTGCCCTTATGGACTAAAAACTTGATGCAGGAGCATTCCTGGTTCTTGGCCATCTTGCATCAACCAAAAATATTTCTTTTTTGTTTTGCTTTCTATTTTGCAGTTTCAGCATTTCATTCTGCATTTTCTGAAATTGGCTCATCGGATCTTATGGTGTTGGATTTTTCTTTAGGACTTGATCATCTACCTTATTCCTAAACCGTGGAGCATTTGGATCATTTTCCGGCAAGTTATCACTATCGGTTTTTGAGACAATTTTCTAGTACATATTGCCTGGACCTATTTGTATTTGTAATCTACCGAAATCTACTGGATCCCTTACATAGCTTGTGGAGCCCTGAGCATTTATTATGATGTTCCTTGGCATGTGGTTGACCTTCCCTTTGATCTGCACTTCATCCTTTGGATTTTCTGGAGGAATTTCTTTGGCAGAGGCTGACCTTGTTGTTTTTACACATTAGGTCTTGTTCGTCGGTATTTGATCCCTTTTTGGGCCAACTAGATCCCCTTGGATCATATAAATCATTTTAATTGAGCATTAGAATAGAGATCAGTTAAGAGATATAACATAGAAGATAGATCTTAAGATTTGAGGTCCCTGTAGTGACCTGTTCTGTAATTTAAGCATGTTTTAGTAGGCCAGTGAGTCAGTTTCTATAACCTGATTGCTATCGGTTGATTGTAAATAGTTTTCATGATACAATTCATTTAATTTTGCATTGCCTCCATCATATCCTTGTGTTTCTGTTGTGTTTACTCTTGTTGACCGGTCCGAATTGATCTCTTTGAGGTCCCTTTCAACCGGTGACTGCACCAAAACTCCCAATGCTTGTGAAGATATTGTGAAGCTATTGTGAAGCTATTGTGAAGCCATGTCTATATGTTGTCACTTGCTCTAGCTTGAGGGTGTAATCTACCCTTTGACTTGAATGCCCTTTTTACTCTTTTTGATAGAAAACTTCTATCTTTTTGAGAGATAGTGTTGCTCACTATCTTGATCTTTGCATTCCCTTGGGATGCCTATCGTATGACTTGTGGCTTTTCAAAAATGATTTCTCTTCTTCATGAACTACTCTTCAATGTTCTTGTGACTACGTTCAAAGCTCATCCACTGTGATTTTTCTAAGTAATAGCTACCCTCTGCTAAAACAATACCTTTGGTTGTATCATAGGCACACCATGAAGTATTGTGAGGCCACTGTATTTCTTGTTTTCAGAAGCACACTATTGTTTATGCACCCTCTATACTTTGGAATGTTAAAGGACTGTTGGGATTGCTTTGATATTTCCTTGTATGGTTTCAATCAAAATCTGCAAAGATGCTTTGACAATGTTTTTACCCTATCTCTTTGTCATATGAATTTGAAGGGTTGTATTCTCTATTAATATTTTCTTGAGGTTGTAACTTCATTATTGTAAAAAAAACTATCTTTCTAAAGAATGTTTGTCTTACAAAAAATAGTCAGTCCCTTGAAAAATGATAACCATTTTCTGTTCCACCACAGTCATCATTTGAAAATGGCATGAAGGATATCCATATAGTTATGATAATGAAGGATTTAAACAAAATAGTCAACTTATTGAAAGCATCATTCATTACATGGAACATCTCTAAAACAAGGAAAGGGTGCATAAATGGAATAGGGTTCATGAGCTATGTGGAACCCTACCTTCAATAAATCATGAGAGCACCAAATCTAAACTTAACTGAAAGAGATATAAAACCCAACTCAAGCCTCCTTGGTGGCCATTTGCTAAATAGTGACATAAAACTAGGGTTTCTCTCTTTTGCAAGTGTTGACAACTGTAAGGAAAGCACAACGTGAAAATGCCCTCCACGGTGTTACATTCAAAGAGAAGACAAGCATAGGTGACTTTCAATTTTAATTAAAGTCATTAAGATATACATTTCTAGACAGAGTAAATAAAACATTCACAGAAGCATAGAAAACGCGGAATTTATGTGGGAAAAACCTTACAAGTAAAAAACCCACAACCAAAGCCAATCTCTTGTATTACAGTAAAATGTCAATTACATACAAGATATAGATTAAGCTCTTGGGTGTATATCTATAGTCTTTGTTCTAATAGAATTCAACCTACAGATAGAATTCGACCCACACTCATTACAAGCAATAGGAACAACATTATGTAATTTAGCGTCCAACAGAATAATCAATCGACCATCCTCATTCAACTATTTCTTGGAAGTTTAAAACTCTCTTCTGCAAAATGGTTCAATTCAGTTTCCATGACTTCCAATCATTGACGAAGAGACACAAAGAACTCACAATGAACTCCCAATGCTCCATCTTGGACGAATCATGAGCAGACAACTCAACAAGTCAAAACGAGTCACACATGGTCCCCACTTAGTCATGCAAGTTATCGACAAGAGATCCCACTTCGGCAATTTCCAAAAACTGCATTATCAAAAAGTGATGTTATGCCAATAACCTTTATTTTGCCAAGACCAACTTATGTTACATCGAATTGGTCTTATTAGCATATCACCACTCGATGGAAAAGTAACTCATTTTCACCAAGCTTTGTTCCACATTCCACCTGATCTTCGATCGTCGATATTCCTTCTTGTCACCAAGATTTCAGCAAAGTCTCATTGACACAACCTTCATCGACAAGAATCATAACTTCGGCTAATGGCTAGAATTATTTTCCTCAAACCGAATCTCACACTGAAATATCTATTTTCTCCAAGACTTGCCAATGCTACACTGAAATAGGACTTATCAGTGAAGTAACATGACTTTGGCTACCGACTTGAACTGTCTCACCGAACATTAAGGTTACACTGAAAAGACTTCTCATCACCAAGACTTCGGCAATGTCTCCTTGAAAACCATCTTGTCACCCAAGGATGTGACTATGAATACTGGCTTGACAAGTGTCAACAAACACCGAAGTTACCCCGAAATTCCTTCTTGTTGCCAACACTTCAGTAAAGTCTCATTAACATAATCTTCATCGGCAAAAAATCATGACTTCGACTATTGGCTTGAAGTATCTTACCGACATTACATGTTACACTAAAATCCTAGTTGGTCACCAAGACTCAACACCTATCTTACCGATATTGGAAAGAAACATAACTTTTGCATACCGCTTGAAGAGTCTTGTTAAACTCCAAAGTCATACTGAAATCATAGCTATGACCAAGTTCGCAAAAACACCAAATAGAGTCACACCAAAAATGCTCACTACGGGAACAAAATACCATCTGATTGAGATTTAAACCAGTGAATTTGAGACACCAATTCTCAACATTCTCCCACTTGACAAAGAACTTACTAGTATCTCCAGAACATTCAAGGTTGAACATCAGCTAGAACAATAGCCAAAATGACTACTCCTATCCAACTGACAAACCCACAGGACTGAGAAATAACACCCACAACAAGTGCTAACCATCCAATCTCACATACCACTTAGTAAACTCATGCCACTAGCATAACCAACCCATAATGAGCAACCATAAGCTTCATGTACAAACTAGTTGATGAAGAACAAACACATCCAGAAACTCCCACTGCATGGGTAATGCCGAATTTGAAAAGAATTAAAAAACATACAGAGTCTACTGATCACAACATGTAGAAATAGTAACCATGTAGTACCAAGGACCATCCTCAAAGATAAGAACATCCTGCAAACAACATTGCTACAAGAAACACCTCTCTCAACAAGTCTCGCATAGCTCTTCCAAGTACTCCACATCTGACAGAAGAAAGAGATACAAGAATCTCCATGGCATCACCTAAGTGAAAACATATGACCACAAACTTAGTGATCACTATAGCTCCATACAGAATCTCACATACAATGCCAAGTGAATCTGAACATCCAGGAAGATCACTAAAAAGCCAAAGAGAGAGAGATTTGAAAACCATAAACATGTACCTTGTTCTTCTACATACATCTCTAAGTGTCAGTTGTGACAAGTAAGATCTCCTTTATAACCCCAATAGATGATTCAATTATATTATTTCCTATTTTAGGAAATCAGCCCACTTCCATCCCCTATGTTTAAGGAGATAAACATGTTATCCATGTCTCGCAACGAATCCTCCAAAACTATCTAACTTTAGCTCAAGATCAAGGAGTATGAAAGAAAAAACATAAAGCACTTGAGAAATAATGGGCAATACCTTTCAAGTGACAAACTATCGAGTAGACCAAGAGTGGGGAATGAGAATTCCCCTCCAAGATTTCTAGGTCATCATGACTCATCCAAGAATGATCTCGTCATAGGTCTCTATTGAATTTTCATCGAACCAAGATGTAGGCTCCTCAGACTTCCAACTAAAATCTCATCAAGAGTAACCATCTCAGCATACATCTCTCATCTCAAGAGAACTATAGCCTCACGTAAGTCTCTATGAATCCATGAGTACCAGAAATTGATCAATCCATGCCAAACTTCAAATGCATCTCTACATTCCCATGAAGTTCTCAGACATTTGACCAATGCACCCAATACAAAGGGAACTCACCAGACCACTATCAAAGCTCCAATCTGCAAAATTAAGAACCCATCATGATATTGAGATCTTACCATCTCATCTTAGGAGATCACATGCTTCAAGTGAACATACCATGGTCTCATAAAGCGATGTATCATGCCAGACTCTAAACTAGTATAAGAGTGTACCATGACATAACACCAGCATACTCTAAACCAACATCACCTATCAAGCATAACAAACACCTTAATCAAGGACTTCTTGGGCCTCAAGATGTCAACATATTATGAATATAACCATCTCCTACAAGTGTACCAACAAATGTAAAAGACTCTTCTGTAGCAACATGATCTAAGGCATCCTCCAAACACTTGGACACTAAGAAGATCATCCACCATCCAATGGTGAATATGCAATCATTGCTAAAGCTCTCACTGATATGTGGTACTGAGCTCTCCAAGCATTATGACACACCATCTCCCAAATCTAAAAATCTTGCAAGTCCACACACACAGGTGTACTGCTAATCACACCAAGTGAAAACAAGATCTCCAAACCAAGTAAATACACCAGCTATAGGACCCCATAATCGACTATCCAGGTACTCACTTATCATCTGTCCTCTTATCTCAAAGCAACCACACCAATGCACAAGTGACCATAGACAAGGCTAGCTAACAAGTCTACATAAGCACTGAATCAAACCTCATGGATATCGACAATCCACATGTGAGTTATCCAAATGCAACTGAATAGGTGATCAACCCACACAACTGCATAACTCGAATATCCAGTCAACTACATACAAACTCACTATCACATTAGCTACATGGAAAAATGAGAATTAAAAAATAAATTTCATGTAGACAACATGACTTAAGCACTAGATCTCGCACAAATTCGATTTGTCAATCATGTCCACATTGAGCACCATAGTCTAGGAATGATGAACTTATAAGGCACTGAAAGGGGGGAGTGAATCAGTGATAGTAAAAATAATACAAATTTGAATATCAATTTCACCAACTTAAAACTCAGTAGACATGTAAGAAATAATAGCAAGTATGTAATCACCACATAAAGCATAAACCACATGACACAAGAGTTTATACATGGAAAACTCAAATGGGAAAAACCACGGTGGGAGTTAGTACCCACAAGATCCACTAACTGTAGTATAGAGATCTAACTGATTAATGTCTACAACACCCGGTTAGGGGCACACTCTATTAGTAGTGTCTAAGCCCGATTAAGAGCATTACAAAAAGGCTTGTGAGGACCAGCCCTGTTAGGAGCTACCCAAGTAACTGGGATTTGCAAACACAAGCTAATGTGTCACCTAGTTAGAGGATTTAATGATTAGAACTGTTAGGATCTGACTGCACACTGTTAGGAGTGACATTGTAAGAGGATTTTCTTGCTACAACTGTTAAGAAGACAACAAGTACAAATGATCTCATTATAACACCTTTTGTGTCTGATAAGATCCACTTTAGAATATTACAACATCACAGAGACTTCATCTCACAACTCCTCTGATCTTCACACTATCAGAAATACAATATTCGCTCATCACATATCACACTATCAAGCTCATGTATATATATCCTTTCATACCTCATCACACGATTAAAATTATCATAAGGTTGGCTAGAACCTTATTACAATTGTGAGATTTTTCCAAGATCAAGGGCGCAATGAAAAGCATAAAGAGAGACAATAGAATGACAAGAACAAACTGTATTCTCATCAATATACAAATGATCAACTAGATTAACCAATATGATGAATATGAGCCTGCTTATATAGGCAAGGCCATATGGATATACAAGCACACAATCATGACATGTGGCTCAATGAGAAACAAGGGTAGGTAGGAGGAATAATATAATATTCCACAAGAGGTGGATGACCCACCAAATGTGGAGTGTAACAGCAAAATAAGACCACAAAAGGTGGAATTTCTCCTACAAGCTATATCCCTATGTGCACACTTCCCTAAGTGTCTCATATCCAAACTATGAAGAGATGCATTATCCTAAGTTAACTTAAGTAAAGTGTAATAATATCCATGATGAATATTTATTTACACCAACACCCCCCCTTAAGTGCAACTTAGGGGAATGAAGACTCAAGTCAACAATGCAAGATGGGTCCCGGCTATGAGACCATGATAGGTACCCATGTACAATATGCAAATGCACGCAAAACTATGCAATGCAATCTCTCACAAATGGAGAAAGGGAGAAAACCCAGTGGGAAAAAACTCCCCCCCCCAAAAAAAAACAAGATGAATGTACAAAAGACTCTCAAAGAAAAAGGACAAAACCTCAAAGAGGAAAAAGTCCCCCCCATAAGAGAGGAAGGAGAAGTCAGCTGACCCCCCTAATGAGACATCCCGCACCCCCAAGAGAGCTCGCAACTGCTGGAACTTACTCTCGATGAAAGGTTTGGTGAATATGCCTCCAACCTACTCTGATGTAGGACAATACTGCATATGAATAACCTTCTCCTGAATCAGCTCTCGGATATAGTGCATATGGATCTTGATGTGTTTGGTCTGCTGATGTTGGACCGGGTTCTTCGAGATTGCAATAGCACTCTGATTATCACAATGTAGAACTATCGTTCGTGGAGTGGTGAACCCAAACTCTTTGAGAATCTATTGAATCCAAATGGTCTCAGTCGTTGCATTAACATCTCCTTGATACTCAGCCTCAATCGAAGAGAGAGCAATAGCATGTTGCTTCTTGCTCTACCAACAAATGGGGCCTCAACCAAGGTGAAAACTGTAACCTAAAGTAGACTTATGATCATCAAGATCGCCAGCCCAATCGGAGTTTGTGTAACCAACCAAGTAAAGTCTTGTGCCTGCTGCATAGTCAATCCCATAGTGATGTGTACCCTGGATGTAATGAAGGATGCGTTTGGCGGATTTCCAATGAATTTCATGTGGTTCCTGCATGAAGCAGGAAACCATGCCAACTATAAATGAAATATCAGGGCATGTGTGAGTCAAGTAAATGAGACTACCCACAAGCTGACGATATAATGTGGCATCAACTGGTGGAGAAGAACACTGAGGCTCAAGCTTGACTCCTGAAAGAAAGGGAGTCGATGTAGGCTTATAAACAGCCATATGAAAGCATGCAAGTAGATCAAGAGCAAACTTGGGCTGTGATAGTGTAATCCTGGAAGGTGACTGTGAAATCTCTATCCCGAGAAAGCAGTGAAAAAGACCCCAAGTCAGTCATAGAAAATTTGTCATGCAAAGCAGATTTGACACTGCTAATGTTGGATGTGGTGCTCCTTGTAATGATCAAATCATCAACATAGAGAACAAGTATCAAGTGAGAGTCATCCTATCACAAAATGTAGACATTAGGATCAGAATGACGCCTAGTGAACCCTGCTGAGAGAAGAAAGAAATCCATCTTGGTGTACCAAGCCCTGCGGGCCTGCTTAAGGCCATAGAGAGATTCCTTAGTCTACAAACCAAGGAAGAATCCTAGATGAAACCCTATGGTTTCTCCATATAAATCTCCTCATCAAGATCCCCATGAAGAAAAGCACTCTTCACATCCATATGATGTACAACCCAACCATGAGCTGCAACAATAGTAAGTGTCAAGCGAATGGAGTTCATCTTGGCTACGGGCACAAAGGTCTCAGTATAGTCAACACCTGGAACCTGAGAGAAACCTTTCACAACAAGTTGAGCCTTATACTTATCCACACTACCATCCATTGCAAAATTGGTCCAATAGATCGACTTACATCAAACCATCTTTCTCCCCTTAGGGAGTGGGACTAACTCCCATGTGTTGTTCCTCATCAAGGAACTATACTCTTCCTCCATAGCATGGTCCAACTAAGGAACCTCTGATGCTTCCTGAAATGTCTGTGGATCGGAAGTGGTAGCAATGAATGCATGTCAAAGGTCCTGATGTTGTGATAGAGTTCTTTGTGTATCTAAAGGATCCCCAACAAGAGAACCCATGGACTCAAGTGTTTATCGAGCCCAGTGAGGTCTAGGTGGAGGGGGAGAATGAGGCTCCTCAACTGCAAGTGGACCCTACGAAGGTGTAACCCTTTGAGTCGGAGTTGAAGGAGTCTCATCATCGGAATCACTAGCATCACTATCCACAATGGAGGAAGGTGGAGGAGGTATAGAGGCTAAGCTAGGAGAGATTTCCTCAAAGTGAATACTCCTCTCAATAAAAACCTCATGTGTCTCAGGATCCATCAATCTATATGCCTTAACACCCTCAGGATATCCAACAAATATGCAAGGCTGGCTTTGAGGTTCCAATGCCTTGCATTTCTATGGAGGTATGCGAGCCCATGTTGGACACCCAAAGACTCTGAAATGTCTCACAATCGGTTTCCTACCATCCCAAGCCTCAAAAGGAGTAATACCTTGCAAATCTTTGTGAGGAACCTGATTCTGGATGTGTGTGGTACAGCTGATAGCCTCTGCCCAAAAGGCAGGATCAAGAGAACGTACATGTATCATACATCTAGCCATTTCCTTGAGAGTTCTATTCTTGGGCTCTGCAACTCCATTTTGTTGTGGAGTGTATGCAATAGAATGTTGAATATCAATCCCCTCAAATGTACAAAAATCCTCAAGTCTTTTGTTCACATATTCCCTTCCATTATTTGTACGAAGAATCTTGACCACTTTCCCAGATTGCTTCTCCACACGAGCCTTGAAGTCCTGAAATTTGTCAAATACTTCACTCTTATGAATAAGAAAGTAGACCCAAGTGAAGCGGGAGTAGTCATCAATGATTGTGAGGACATAGCGGGCCTTACTAAATGAAAGTGTTGGAAATGGACCTGCTACATTGTTGTGAACAATTTGAAGAACTTCCAAAGCTCTCCAAGCTTTCCCATTATCAAACTTCTCCTCAGGATGCTTGCCCATGGAACAACCTAAACATACACCCTCTGAAAAATAGATTCGAGGTAGACCTCTGACCATATCTTTAGTACTGAGCTGCTAAAGATAGCGATAGTTGAGGTGACCAAACCGCTCATGCCATAGGTTACTTTCTAAATTTGAATGAGTAAGCAAGGCCCTAGAAGGAGAGCTTGGTACAAAGTGGGAGAATGAATAAAGCCTTGAGTTTTCATTGACTTGTCCCACTGCTACCAAGGCATCATCATCAAGTTCCTTTACCACAACTGAATCAGGTGTAAATTCAACATTTTTCCCATTCCCACAGTGAGTGATTTGGTAGATAGAGAGAATGTTGGTAGACAAGTTAGGATCATAAAGAACATTCTCAAATGTTCCATCATCCATGTCAACTGAACCTTTCCCTTCAACCTCAACTTGTGTATCATCACCTATGTAAATGTGAGGTACCTTTGATGGCTCCAATGAAGAAAACTGCTCCTTTGTAGAACCCATGTGATAAGAGCCACCTGATTCAAGTATCCACTGTTGTGAAGAGCCTGTTGTAGCCACAAATGCTTGCCCTTTTCCCTTAGATTGTGAGGAAGAGGAAGGAGATGAATCCTTCTTGGTGTAGGCGGATGGCAAGTTGATGTTGTTTTTCTTAAGAAGATTTGTCAACTCATCAACTTGCTTGGTGCGGCATCGATGCTCATCATGACCATACTTCTTGCAATATGCACAAGTTGGTTTATCCTTGTTAGGTGGAGTCCCCTTCTTGGAAGAGGATGAAAAATTGCCTTGTGATGGAGAGGATGATTGCCCTTTTTCCTGTTGTGGCTTTGACTTAGATTGCTTCTTCTTCTTGTTGGAATCTTTTCCTTGACTCCCTTGACTCCCTTGATTAGCCATCAAAGCCTTGGACTTTGAAGACTTGAGAAGCCCCATGTTCAACAACTTAGATTGTTCAAATATCAACATTTCTATGAAAGGATCAAACGAAGGCATAATATAGGAACTCCCCACTATCAAACGATGAGTTTGGAAGCTTGAAACAAATGTTGCATATTCTGGTGCAAGCTTGTCCAACAAGTTGAATATCAACTAAGCATCCTTTTTGTCAATTCCATAATCCTTAAGTTTTTCTCTTAGCTCATTTGCTTTGGTGACATAATCTTGGATTGTATAAAAACTCTTGGGATCCAAGTTGGTGAGGTCATTGTCATTCTTGAAACCTCTAATTTCATCAACTTGACCATACAATTTTTGAAACATATCCCAAGCCTCTTTTATTGTAGTACACTTCTCAATGTGAAAAATGAGGTCATCTGATACATACTTACGCAAAGTTCCAAGAGCCATGCAATTCTTAGTGAACCATTCTAACTAAGCATTAGGATCAGCCTTAGGATCAAGTGGTGATGCTATTGTTCCATCTATGTAATGCGTGAGACCTTTTTCCATTAATTTGCTCCATACTTTAATTTTTCATGATGCATAATTATGTGGAGTTAAAGGTGGAAATTTATGAGGACTCGTTGCAACAAAAATGAAAGTGCACAAGGAAAGAGAGGCACAATCACATAAGACACCCCCCCAAATTCACTCAATCAAAGAACACCCCCCCCCCAAAAAAATAAAAAATAAAAAAAAATTGATGATTTGGCACTTTATAATTAGTACGTGTACAATGGGCCACTTGCAAAAAATGGCAAAGTGGACTTCTGATTTCAACTTTACAACTGCCTTAATAAGGCCAAAGGAGACTCAAACTAATAATGCAAGTGATCTAAACTAAGATCCAAGCAAATTACAAGTACCAAATAGGCCAAAAAAGACCAATATCTGAAAGTAAAATATCCACTCAAAATCTCTGAAAACTGATCATAGATTATGAAGTAGACAAAAAAATATGCACTTTCAAAGAAAAACGGCACCTGAAAAGGATGTCGTATGAGCTCAAACGAAGCCTTTGAAGTTGCAAAATTGAGGATTGGACAGGTATGGCTGAGAGAATCTAAAAATTCCAAAAACCCTGTGCACCAAAATCATAAAATAACCACACCACTGCGAAGAGAACGAAAACTTAGCCCAAATCAAAAAAATTTGCACCCAAAAAAGGATCAAAATTGAGCAAGTTATGAGCCTCCAAAGTTGACCCAAAAATCCAAACTGCTCAACGAAGAGGGGTCTAAAATATTTCAAAAAAATGCTAATGTCAGCAAAACACTGTGCTAAATTTGACAGTCGTCTGACCGTCAAAATGGTCGTCGCACCCTTGGACCAGGCTAATTGGGCGTTGACTGTGCATTGCTGACTGGACAGAAGGTACAGACCAAAAAAAAAAAATCAAAAAATATTTTTTATTTTCAAAAAAAAAAAATTCAACTAGAAAATTATTTTTTAGATTTTTTTAATTCTTTTTTGTTGAAAAAATCCGAAAATTCCGTACCGTACTGCCCGAATTGGGTAAAAAATTTCTCCAACACCCAAAATTTGACTTTCGCCAAAATATATCGAGTTTATACTCGATTTTTATGGAAATGGCCTCCCGGACGCAATGGTGAGGTTGAAAACGCTCTAAGATGCCTCCAAAATGCACAGAACCTCATATCCGAAAATAGAAGCCTTCCAAAATGTTTCCCAAAACCAATCAATGAAGCCCCAATAGCACCGATACCATGTGAGATTTTGCCAAGATCAAGGGCACAATGAAAAGCATAAAGAGAGACAATAGAATGACAAGAACAAACTGTATTCTCATCAATATACAAATGATCAACTGGATTAACCAATACAATGAATATGAGCCTGCTTATATAGCAAGGCCATATGGATATACGAGCACACAATCATGACATGTGGCTCAATGAGAAACAAGGTTAGGTAAGAAATACTAGGGGTAGGTAGGAGGAATAATATAATATTTTGCAAGAGGTGGATGACCCACCAGATGTGGAGTGTAACAGCAAAATAAGACCACAAAAGGTGGAATTTCTCTTACAAGCTATATCCCTATGTGCACACTTCCCTAAGTGTCTCATATCCAAACTACGAAGAGATGCATTATCCTAAGTTAACTTAAGTAAAGTGTAATAATATCCATGATGAATATTTATTTACACCAACACAATTCCCTAGGTTCAACGCATCTAGATAATCTTGCATTGTACACTTTAGTTATGTCGGCCACCAACATAACAAATCCAATTCTATGTCGTGTTACCGATCTGAATGATTTTTATCACTACCGGTTAACTGTGTTTCTTGGTCTCTGCCTTGTTGATCAAATCTCATTCATCTGATTAAATCTGCTCGTGTGGTCATGAAGTTATCTTCAACTGCTAGTCATCAACGTTGTTGCAAAACTGCCTTCCTTCATCCTTCATAGATTTCATGTACCGGTTGTCAGTGTGAGACTCTGTTAGTCTTTTTACCAGTTGAAGTCCTTATTATCGGGTCAGATAAAACTGTCTCTGCTTTACCAGTTAAGTTTATCCAGTTGATCTCTAGGACTTAGATGACTTAAGAAACATAGTTACCATCAATGACAACATACAAAATAGTCACCATACATAAATCATCATCAAGTCAACAAGGAATCCATCAAGCATTACCACGGAAATGCTAAGTGACTAATCACTATCAACATCCCTATGAAGAGAAAGCATCTCACCTCCTCTCACCATGCATACAGAATCCATGTAGAACTACAACTATTTCATCTAGCAATAGCTTAGAAAAATAGCACTTCAACAAATCCACAAGTCTCTTGGTATTCCATAACACCTCCATGATCAATCCATGCTAAGCTCCAAAAAGGAACACTGCCCCATAATGAAGCTCTCCAAGAAAATTACTAAAGTATTCAATACCAAGACTCGCCTCTACTGGGATGTTATGTTGCCAAGGAAGCACTGCATGCACTAGCATCATTGTGAGAAGACTCAACGTCAGAAGCATTCTTCTTTCCCTTCTCCTCACAATCCTTTTGGATATGGCCAATCTGCCCACAATTCTAGCATCTCACCTTGGACTTCTTTCTCGAAGACTTTGATCTCCCCTGTGACTTAGATTTGGATCTCTTGTCCTTTTGCTTGCCTTTTTCCTTTGATATGCCTTACACAGCCAAAGCATCTTTGACCATCTCAAAAGATATCCTTTGTGCTTCCTCTAACAACAACGAAGAAACCACATCTTCCATCTTGAAAGTGGTTACAGTTGTACTTCCAATAGCCATCACCAAATGATCCCATGTGTCAGGAAAGGAACATAACAAAAGCATACAACGATCCTCATCACTGATTGTTACACCCACAAAATTTAACTATACATCAAGCATGTTGAGAGTATTTAGATGGTCTGCTACAGGTGTAACATTATTCATCTTCAAGGAGTATAACTTTTTCCTCAGGAATAACTTGTTCACCAGAGATTTTCCCTAATAAATGTAACCAAGCTTCTTACACAAAAGTAGTTGTTGTCTTCTCCTCATGAACATTCAACAAAATAGAATATGTAAGACATAGTCTAATTATCCCTTTGGCTTTCCTATCTGTGATATCCCAATCTTCATGTTTCATGTCAGGTGGTTTGGTTTCGGACACTACAACCCAAAGGTCTATGTCTACCAACAAGTCTTCCATCTTAAGTTTCCATAACTCATAGTTGTCACCATTAAACTTCTCAATGTCTACTCTTCCTGATGTGCCTATCATCTCAATCTACAATTTCAGTACTCTGCAAAACTCCCTCAATAGAATTAACACAAACAACCCATCCTACCTACAAAGATAATACACTAGGCAACCTCTAATACCACTTGTAAGGAAATCACGACACCCAAATGCCTTCCATGGTGTTAGATTCAAAGAGAAGAGAAGCAGAGGTGACTTTCAATTTCAATTAAAGTCATTAAGATGCACATTTCTAGACAAAGTAAACAAAATATTCACAGAAGTACAAAGAAAACACATGATTTGTGTGGGAAAACCCTTACGGGTAAAAAACCCACCACCAAATCCAATCTCTTGTATTATAGTAAAATGTCAATTACATACAAGATACAGATTAATCTCTTAGGTGTATATCTATAGTCTCTATTATGACAACATTCAACCTACAAATAGAATTCGACCCACACTCATCACAAGCAACAGGAACAACATTCTACAATTTAGCATCCAACAAAACCATCAATCAACCATCCTCATTAAAACGTTTCTTAAAAGTTTATATCTCTCTTCTGCAAAATAGTTTGATCCAGTTTCCATGACTTCCAACCGCTGACGAAGAGACACATAGAACTCACAATGAATTCCCAATGCTCCATCTTGGATGAATTACTAGCAAACAACTCGGCAAGTCAAAATGAGTCACATGGTCCCCACTTAGTCACACAAGTTATCAGCAAGAGATCCCACTTCGACAATCTCCAAGAACTGCATTATCGAAAAGTTATGTTATACCGATAACCTTATTTTAGCCAAGACCAACTTATGTTACATTGAACTAGTCTTATTGGCATATCGCCACTCGATGGAAAATTAACTCATTTTCACCAAGCTTTGTTCCATGTTCCACCTGATCTCTGATTGCCGATATTCCTTCTTGTCACCAAGATTTCAACAAAGTCTCATCGACAAGACCTTCATCGGCAAGAACCATAACTTCGGCTAGCGGCTAGAAATGTCTTCTCAAAAATAAGCCTCACACTAAAATATCCATTTTCACCAAGGCTCACCAATACTACAGAAATAGGACTTGTCGGTGAAGTAACATGACTTCGACTACCAGCTTTAACTATCTCACCGAACACTAAGGTTACACCAAAAAGACTGCTCATCTCCAAGACTTCAACAACGTCTCCTTGAAAACGAACTTGTCGCCCAAAGATGTGACTATGGCTACTGGCTTGACAAGTCTCAACGAACACCAAAGTTACCCTGAAATTCCTTCTTGTCACCAAGACTTCAAAAAGTCTCATCGACGTGACCTTCATTAGTAGGAAATTGCGACTTCGGCTACCAGCTTGAAGTATCTTATTGACATCACATGTTACACCAAAATCCTAGCTGGCCGAAAAGACTCAACATGTGTCTTACAAATATCAATAAGAAAAATAACTTCTACACACCACATGAAGAGTCCTACCAAACTCTGAAGTCATACCAAAATCATTGTTATGCCCAAGTTTACCAAAACACCAAATAGAGACACACTAAAATGCTCATTGCAGGAACAAAATACCATCTGACCAGGATTTAAACCAATGAGTTTGAGACACCAATTCTCAACAATAAATCCTCGTGAACCTAAGATTTTCCCTTCTAACACAAGTTACTTTGAGTTTAGCCATCCTGGTTAGGGAGGTATGTACTTTGGCGTTCCTTGCAAGATGTGAATTTGAGTTCTACAAGAAACATGTGTCTAAAACCACTTGGTTCCTCACAAAGATCCTGTTTAAAAAAATTAAAATAGATAAAATAAGGAATTAAGCCCACTTTTAATGTTTCAAAGATAAGCCAAGTTGTGAACTTAAATGAGACAAAAAACCCACCCCTTTATGCCTAAGACTTTCAATGAACAACTCAAAATTGTTCTCATTTTATGATAAAAGGATGCGTTCAACAAAAACTTGAAACTACAAAATGACTCGTTAACTTATAATGAAAGATCTGTAGCCCAAAAATGAATAATAGTATAATCTTTCATATGTGGTGTTTTCCATGTTTTTAGGTTTTTCATTGGTGTATGGTGGATTTCATTGTATAACTAGGGTTTTATGTGGCTGAATTGTTATAAGTTTAACAATCTTTTCAATTCCCAATTCCATCGTATAGAAGTTGAAATCAAAATTTTAACTCATTTTAATTTGTTTTTAGTATTAATTTATCATTCAATAAAATATAGGTCATGTGTACACAATTATTGCTGATAAAGACAATGAAGAAGACACATATTACTTTTTGTGTCATTGTGTTAAGGCAAAAAAACTTGACAACCACAATCATTGATGGAGAGGGTATTAAGTACCCAATAGGGTCTATTGTTGTCACAAGAACATGGCTTAGGAGGTACCCTATTAAGAAATCAAATGTTTGGTTGTTTGAGGACTTCGAAACACATAGGCATATTCTTCATTACTCTACCCTTATTGTTGCATCACATATTCCATTGATTAAATATCTTGGTAGACCACTTAATAAGAAAGTTCATGAACTTCACCATGAGGCAATACTTGACACAATAAGGGTTAGAGCTGATCCACAAAGTTTATTAGATTGAATTTTGGCTAATTACGATGAAGATTGATTCTATAGAAGGGTATAATGATTTTCGAAATTGAGTATATATCCTTGGTTGATTCACATATCATCTATTCATTGTGCCAATCATTCTAAATTTGGTTTAAAAAAAAATAAAAATAGCCATGAGCTGACTTGTTCCTATTTGGGGGCCAATTTTTTTATATAAACGACCATAAGCTGATTTGTACTTATTTAGAGGCCAAATTTTGTATATAAATGAGCATGAGTTGATTTGTACCTATTTAGAAGACAAATTTTGTATATAAATGACCATGACCTGATTTGTACCTATTTAGAGGCCAAATTTTGTATATAAACCACCAATTGATTATAAATGCATAAATGAAATTTTGTGATAAATTTTGTATCTATGGTTCTATTTGAAAATCTGTATGATCGCACAATTCTTTTATGAATGTGTTATTCTTTTGTCAATGTGTAAATTATAATGTTGAAGATAAAAAATATGCATATGACCTACTTATCTATTTAATTTATGATGATGATGATGACAAAGATGAGTAGACTAACAAATCTTATGCATATGACTTACATATGTATGTTAATTATGAAGATGAAGATGAAAGATACATAGACTAACAAATCTTATGCACTCAAGAGATGACATCACTACGGTACTATTGGCTGAAAATTTTGTAAACTCATGGACGCTTACAAAATGTGGATTTTCACCACAGTGTGTGACACAATACCTCTTAGAAGGCAAGATATGGTCTCTCCTATTTATAAGAGAAGGCTCCCCATTTCTACTAAAATTTATATCTACTCTTAATCTACCTTCTAACTGTACACTAATTTCAGGATGATCCAATAACTTGGTTCTCTATTTTCAAAACAAGTGTTTATCCAATTATCTATCTAGAACAGATTTTTCCTTTTCATGAAAAAACTATTCTAACTTGCAGTAACTTAAAAATCTATGCTAATTGGAAGAAAAGTGTCTGTGGAAGTACAAAATCTTCTATTAATTCCTTTTCTAAAAATGACTTAAGGGATGGGTCTTTTGTATATGAAGAGCTCAAATTCTCCTTCAAATACTCAAGTCATATCAACCATTGCAACCCAAATAATAACTATTGTTGGCCTATTGTCATTAATGTCATTGATGTGATTTGGTCTGGCATGTATGTTTTCAGTTTGGTCTGGTGGTTTGATTCAATATATTCTATTTCTTTATTGTATAATTGTAAAGCGGAAAATCGAACCCTAGGTGTTCCCCCACTCCATGGAGAGAGAAAGGAGGTCACTAGGGTTGACGGTTTTCACTTAGGAGAGACTTTACATTCAAAAGAGGGGTTGAAACCCACAAGATCCAATCCCACACAATGCAAGATTGAATTCTAAATGAGTTTCAAGGGTTAAGACATCAAGGATACCCTCTTTTGTAAAGAATGTAGATAGAAGGATTGAACTAGGAGTGCATGTAAAGTAAGAAAAATTCGCTTGTAGACGGAGATAGGGACACGGGATGAAGCTACGGACCTGAAATTAGAAGTAAAATGTTGAGACGGTGCTGTCCTGCAAGTTTGAGCGAAAGTTGACAGGACGATGGCGCCCGGAGTGCACACGGTCCTCCGAAAAATCCGCGAAACGAAGGGGGATCTATTCGTCTCTGCACAAGGATTCTAGATCTTCAATTACAGTCGCGTACCTACAACCTACACACAGAAAAGAGAGGATGATTGGGGGGTTAGGGATTAGGGGTTTTCCTTTAGGTCAAACCCCAGTTTTGGAATTAACCAAGAAATGAGAATGCTATAAATGTAAATGTCTGTAATGTAATCAAGTACTGATACCTTGTTGTAAGAATGTTTGTATTCTTACATGCAAAGGTGTAATGATGTTGTATGTTGTATGTTGTAAATGATCTCCTCTTCAATGGTTGAATCCTTGTCTTGAATGCAACACCTAGCCTTGAATGGAGACTTAGAATGCTCAATTGCTTGAAGGAATGCTTGAATGCTTGAATGTTTGAATGTTTGCCTATCGCTTCCACCTCTTGCACACATTTTTTTTTTTTTTCTTTCTGGGAGAGGAAATGTAGTTTATATACTTGTCAATTAGGGTTAGGAGACTGATTTTTCTGACCTTAGGCCGACCTAGGAACATCATTTTCCAAATTGCAAACTTAAAGACCCGATGCCCAACAAGAGACCGGGCCAAAAATAGGGCCAGGGACCAGGGCGCTGGGCGCCATGGTCCTGAGGGACCAGGGCACTAGGCACCATGGTCCTGAAGGACCAGGGCACTGGGCGCCATGGTCCCACCTCCCGGGACAGCAGGGTGCAAGGAGGATCAAGCCAAGGTGCAGAAAGATGCAGTTTTTGATGTCGCAAGCAGGTTTCAAGGTCTCCATTCAGGTTGAACGTTGCACCACCATCGTGAAGACCCAAATGCAGTTGAAATTGCAAGTGTCGCAATTTTAGGATGCTACATTTAGCCCCCACTTTAGCGAGCTTATAAGCATACGCCCATACTTCCGGTAAAGTACAAGGAAACAACATTGAAAATCTTTCACCACGTCAAGGAGGCAAGATACACCAAGCCCCCAGTGGACTAAGGATCTTACGACTTTGATTGACAAAGTAAAAGGGAAGATCACGAGGGAGAACCATGACTGTCAGTAGTAAGGTTCCCTCACTATGAGTCATGCAAGAAAAATACCAAAAATTTTCAAGGCAAAGCTAAGTTTGCCAAGAGATTTTCAAGTATCTTGAAGAGATATGAATGCAGTGTATGCCCCCTATGTTAAAGCGATCGCACATGCCTCATCGGGGGTGATTGCTTTAAGGTAGTGATACATATAAGAAATGAGAAGGGAAAGGAGCATGTTATCACAAAGATTTAGCCCCCAAGTTTGAGATAAGCCCAAGGATAATAGACACAAAACACAAAGCACGAGGTGACTTCGCTTTCCTCGGGGTCAGTATGTTGTATGATAATTCATGTATATCATATGTATGTATGCATAATTGTTCTTCATTCCCTAATCAAGGAAGGTCACCTAGAAGAAGGGAACACATGTGTCTTTTGAGTCAACATGAGAGAGACCAAAAGAGATCTTAATGTTTTGCATCGTCCTCAAGTAGACAACACTAAGGACAACAAATAGAAGAATGAGAATAACACATAGAAGAAATAACAAAAGAGATCAAGAGAGGAGGAGAGATTCTGCTATGCTAATGAAACTAGTCTAGCACGTCATCCACCCCCCGATCTTGCTGATCAATATTTCGGGAAGGCAGGAAACACGCTAGAGGAGGAACATCCAACACAGTAGATGGAGCTATCACAAGATCCAAACAAGGGCTATGTTCATGTTCCAAGCCACGTTGTTCTTGTCTAGGAGCTAGGATAAGTGCTTTAGAAAATTCGTTAGATAAATGGTTATCAACATCAACATATTCATATTCACTATCAGAAGAAAGAGGAGGAACATTTTCATCATGAATAGTATTTTCATCTATATCATCATCAAGATTTATAAAAATAGGATCTTTAACTCACACAGGATCAAAACCATCATGCATCTTATGTTTAGGAGATTTTGGCTCAATTTTCGGCTGAGGAGAAAATGGAATAATACTAGCTGAAGGTGTTTTTGGGGATTGCAAAGTTTGGGAAACAGCTACACGAGCTCTAAGACGATGCTTTCGTCGGCGTTCACGCACAGAACGATTTCATCTAGTCTTAGTAGGAAGTTGAGAAGATTGAGGAGGAGGAATGTTCTCATCCTTATCACTTGGGTGTTTAGGTTGTGGTCTCTTAGGTTGGACAATAGGAGAAGAGGAAGGTCTCTTCTCTCTATAAGAGGAAGGAGGAGGAACTGCTCCATATAAAGGAGGAATATCTGGTTTAGGAAGGAGACCAAGTCCATCATGACGAGGAGGTATAGGTCTACCTTTAGAAAATTTATTAGTCATAGACATAGTCACATCCATAGGGATGGGTTGGGAATCTTCTTGAGGAAAGACATTAGTTTTATCTTTCAAAGGAAGAACTTCCCTCTCAAGAATGATAGGAATATCAAGTTTGGGTGTTCTAGGTTCACTTAGAGATAGGATCATATCTTTTTTCCACTTTTGATAAGATTTGAACAGATGATCACTTCGCAGTGGAAGAGATTGAAATTGTTTAGGCCAAAAATAATCAATAGGAACGCTAGAAGTTCTTTTAGCCAGTTTAAAGAGACTATGATTGACAGTAACAACTTCACCATTATGGGGAAATTTCAAACACTTGTGAATAGGAGAAGCAATAGCTTTCATGGAAGATAGCCAAGGATAGCCTAGCTTCACATGAAATTGTTCGGATGATGGAATAATAACAAAGTTGACATCAAGGGATTTGTTATGGACCTCAATAGGTAATGTAATAGAACCAATTGCAGGAAAAGAAAATGCATTAAATAGTTTCACAACCACATTTGTTTTGTCATACATCACTTGATTCAATTGCAAAGTAAAAAGAAATTCTTCAGTAATGATATTAACCATACAAGAAGGATCAATAAGCACTCCACGGCAAGGTGTATTCTTGACTTTGCAACTATATATAAAGGACCATCAGGTGCCCTGATAGTTTCACTGGAATCAAATGTGATGGAAGGTTCTTTAGGGATTTTCTGCTGCTCTACAGAGTTAATCACATTCGGAGTCATAGACACAAGATCATCAGGTGAGAAAGAGGAATCATTAGTCTCAACCATATTAGAGGTATGAGAAGGTAATGGATCAGTAAAAATATTAAGATTCTGGTTAGGAGGAGCTACATATGTGTTGCCTTTATCATTCACACCAGAAACAGAGATAGTATTATTATCAATCAAATCTTGAATTTTACCCTTTAAAGCAAAACATTTTTCAGTATCATGCCCAGGTTGACGATGAAATTGACAAAAAGATTTGTTATCAAAATAGGGTGAATTAATCTTTGCAGGATCTATTTGTCTTATAGGAGGGAGAGTAAGCACATTTTGTTCCAATAACTTATTCATAATACTATGCAATGATTCATTCAAAGGAGTAAACTTTCTTTCTTTCTTGAAAAACTTAGAAATAGGAGGCACACCTGATGCTGCATTCACATTGTTGTTGATGATGTTTTCATTGAACTTAATGACCTCTCTGTTCGGTTTAAACTTCCCAAATGGTTGTTGACTACTATCACCCTTATCACTCGGAGCCATAGGATTTGCTTGTTCCATTTGACTCACAATCAGTTGATAATTGTGAAGAGTTGCACACAACTGTTGGAAAGAAGTAAACTCAGAAAACAGAAGTTTTTCTCTAATATATTTTTGTAAATTAGAAATAAAGATTCTTTGAATATCATTGTCAGGTACTGGAAAAGAAATTTGAGCATACAAATGCTTATATCTACCAATGAAATCAGTCACTTTCTCTTTAACACCTTGTTTACAATGCATTAAATCAATCAAAGTAACTTTAGGACTTATATTGTTTTGAAATTGTTGAATAAAAGCATTTGCAAGTTGTTGGAAAGAAGTGATAGAATAGGAAGGCAACGAGCAATACCATTGTAGAGCATTATCTCTTAATGTTCTAGTAAACAGTTTTGCAAGCAACCTTTGGTCATGAGCAAAATCGGTACATATTGTTTGAAAGGTCTTAACATGTGTTAGAGGATCACCCTTACCATTATAAAGCTCCAATTGCGGGATTTCAACATGCTTAGGGGGGATAGCTCAAACAATGTCAAGAGAAAGTGGGCTCGCAACATCAAATGTGGGCACACTAAACTTAGATTGATTCATAGAGGCAATTTGTTGCTGTAAAGAAGAGACAGTTTGTGCAAGATTGTTAATGGTCACTTCAGTCGAAGAGTTCATATTAGACGTGTTAGATTGTGATGGAGGTATTATGTTATTGAAAGAAGGTATTGATTGAGAGTAAGGTGGTGGGACACTATGATAGTTAGTCATAGGAGATGATTGGAAAGGAGGAACACTACAAGGAGGAATGGAATGGTTAAACGAATTGCCCCCTTGCGTCATGTTCATTTGTGGAGATGAAATAGGAACACTCATTGAAGGAATGAATGAAGAAGTCAGATTGAATAAAGGAAGAGGGTTGATTGAAGAAGAAGGATTGCCCCCATGACTGGTGATCATAGGTGGAATGTTTTGTATTGAAGTAGTCATTATGTTTGATGTAAAAGTAGGTATACTAGCAATAGAAGTTGTCAAAGGGATAGAATGATTGACTTGAGTAGGAGGTTGTGTATAACCTAAAGTTTCGGCACAACTCTTCATAGGCATCACATTCGAATCCACGATGTGTGCAATACTATGTAAAATATCAATTCCATTTTTATCACTTTGAACCATACATTTTAGACCCTCAATTAATGAAAGAGCTTGACTATCGGGGTATTCTTGAGACATCCATTGCTGAAAATCATCAAATTGGTTATCCAGTTTCAAAAGTTGTTCTACAGAAACCTCATGGAGAGCTTCTTCATCATTAAGAGGATTAGAGGAATTACCCATGTCCTCGTTAAAAAGGCCATTCAAATTAGGTTCCATCTCCTCGGTAATTAAACCTTGGAAAGACTTAATTCTAAGGCTTCGTCTAACGGGAATAGTGTAAGTAGGGCTTATTGTTGTAAAACTCATGCACTAGAGAGAGAGAAGATTTTGAATTTTGAAAATAAAGTTGGTGAAATTGAACAATGAGATAATGATTATCCAATTTGAACTTTGTGAAAGAAGAGGGAAACACAACTTCCAAGAAAGGTAGGCACAATTGAAAATTAGGGCCAAGGGGGTAGCACTTAATTTTAATTGTTATCTAGAAAATTGAAATCTTGAATTTTGAATTTATTTTCAAATTTAGAGGTAGCAAATTTCAATAAAATCAGCCAATCTCCTAGATTTAAGCTGTTAAATGCAATCATGACAATCTCCCGAAGTTTCAGAAAAAATGTCGAGGACCGTGGCGAACAGAGTGCACACGGTCCTCGCAACTTTTTTCAAAATTTTCAGGGATGAAAGTTATGATGATTTTAAAGCTAATCTAAAAAAATTGAGTGATTTTACGATCTGTAGATAGGCCAAATTAAAGTTGCAATCTCAAAATTGAACCCTACCAAGATTGTTGAAAAATGCAAAATTTGAATTTTGAAAAAGAGAGGGAAACTGAAATTTTGAATTTTTTGATTTTAGAGGGAATACTAAAAGCAATGCAAGCTTTGAAATTTAAAAGTTGACTCAATTTCATGCAAAATTCAATTTTGAAAGTGGAAATCAAGGTTGTTGCAATTAAACACTTAATTTCAAAAGTCACAAATTGCAAAAAATTTGAATAAAGCACTGAAATTTCGAATGAATGTCAACACACTTTTCAGATTTAGGACTGTAAGAAACACAATTTTAACACAAAATTTCAATTTCAACAATTTTTGAATGATTATAAGCCTTAATCCAAGCAATCACTAGACCAACTTTGACTTTAATTTTGAAAGTGTTAGAATTGATGAAATCGGCCAAGATTCTGGATTTTAGCAGAAAAATACAGTAAGATCTAGCTCCCAAAATTTCAAAAAAAATGTTGGGGACGATGGCACTCGGGGTGCACAAGGTCCTCGCAACTTTTTTCAAAATTTTCAGGGATGATAGATATTATGATTTTGTTGCGGAATCCCAAGTTACAGCCGATTTGGAGGTGTTTTGATCAGTGAAATCATCCGTCAAAGGTTGAATCAAGAGGGTTTTACAAATTAGGGTTTTGACACTTAACCACTTAATTTTCAGAATTAAAGCACAAATATGAATTGACAATTTGCAATAGAAGGGTAGATCTAAAACAAGCATTAACAATTAAACATTTCACAAGCTCAATTACTAAAAAGAAAATTTAGGGTTTTTATGCAATTAACCTCTAAAATTTGCAAAAGATCAAACATGGAAATGTAATTAAGGAAGCAAAATTTTTTCAGATCTAACCATGAATAATCAGAATTAGGATGTTCACGTCGGGTTCACCAAAATGTAAAGCGGAAAATCGAACCCTAGGTGTTCCCCCACTCCATGGAGAGAGAAAGGAGGTCACTAGGGTTGACGGTTTTCACTTAGGAGAGACTTTACATTCAAAAGAGGGGTTGAAACCCATAAGATCCAATCCCACACAATGCAAGATTGAATTCTAAATGAGTTTCAAGGGTTAAGACATCAAGGATACCCTCTTTTGTAAAGAATGTAGATAGAAGGATTGAACTAGGAGTGCATGTAAAGTAAGAAAAATTCACTTGTAGACGGAGATAGGGACACGGGATGAAGCTACGGACCTGAAATTAGCAGTAAAATGTCGAGATGGTGCTGTCCTGCAAGTTTGAGCGAAAGTTGATGGGACGATGGCGCCCGGAGTGCACACGGTCCTCTGAAAAATCCGCGAAACGAAGGGGGATCTGTTCGTCTCTGCACAAGGATTCCAGATCTTCAATTACAGCCGTGTACCTGCAACCTACACACAGAAAAGAGAGGACGATTGGGGGGTTAGGGATTAGGGGTTTGCCTTTAGGTCAAACCCCAATTTTGGAATTAACCAAGAAATGAGAATGTTGTAAATGTAAATGTCTGTAATGTAATCAAGTACTGATACCTTGTTGTAAGAATGTTTGTATTCTTACATGCAAAGGTGTAATGATGTTGTATGTTGTATGTTGTAAATGATCTCCTCTTCAATGGTTGAATCCTTGTCTTGAATGCAACACCTAGCCTTGAATGGAGACTTAGAATGCTCAATTGCTTGAAGGAATGCTTGAATGCTTGAATGTTTGAATGTTTGCCTATCGCTTCCGCCTCTTGCACACATATGTTTTTTTTTTTCTTTCTGGGAGAGGAAATGTAGTTTATATACTTGTCAATTAGGGTTAGGAGACTGATTTTTCTGACCTTAGGCCGACCTAGGAACATCATTTTCCAAATTGCAAACTTAAAGACCCGATGCCCAACAAGAGACCGGGCCAAAAATAGGGCCAGAGACCAGGGCACTGGGCGCCATGGTCCTGAGGGACCACCATGGTCCTGAAGGACCAGGGCACTGGGCACCATGGTCCCACCTCCCGGGACAGCAGGGTGCAAGGAGGATCAAGCCAAGGTGCAGAAAGATGCAGTTTTTGATGTCGCAAGCAGGTTTCAGGGTCTCCATTCAGGTTGAACGTTGCGCCGCCATCGTGAAGACCCAAATGCAGTTGAAATTGCAAGTGTCGCAATTTTAGGACGCTACAATAATGTATGTATGCTTGCTTCATGCATTTTTGAGGTCCAGTATCTATCTTACTGGAAGGTATTTTGGGTTCAGTCCCATCCGAATGTGATGAAGGCATAATCTACAAGGTGCTTTTGATCCAGTCCTATCCGGACACTCTGGACGTGTGTTTTACAAAGTACTTTTGGATCAAGATTGAAGCCGACATCATATGAAGACATTTTAAATATTGTATCTGGATTTTTCAGTCTCATCCCTTTCTGGTTGAGTCGACTAACTAGGATATTTGGTGCAGATATGTATAACCATCAATTTTGCAAGTTAGAGATATGGTTGTTTAAACACAACTATTTTATACATATTGTATATGTGAAAAGGATTATGGATATAAATATTGTTATGCGGTGTATGTATAGTGAATGTAAAGAGAAGATTGTGCACTTCAAAGGAACTGTAATTCATGCTTATGTTAAATGCAAATCTAACAGTTCATATTTTGTATTCTATCACTTGGCAATGAGATATTTTTGTATTTGGGCAGTGATCCCTCTAGCCAGTGAGCCCCCCACTGGCAGTGAGACAACCCTTTTGTACTATGTAACAGGTTACATATTGCATCATACTTAAGAGATCACCCTCTCTATGATGTTTCCCATATTGGTTTTTCCACATACAAATCTGTAAAGCGGAAAATCACGATCGAACCCTAGTCATTCTCCCCTCCCCAACTCCGAGGAGAGAGAAGGGAGAGTCTCTAGGGTTGATGGTTTTCACTTAGGGGAGAGACTTTACATTCAAAAGAGGGGTTGAAACCCACAAGATCCAATCCCACACAATGCAAGATTGGATGCTAAATGTGTTTCAAGGGTTAAGAAAGCAAGGCTACCCTCTTTTGTAAAGAATGTTGATAGAAGAATTAAGCTAGGAATGCATAGAAAGTGACAAAGATTCGCTTATAAACTGAGATAGGGATATAGGATGAAGCTGCGGACCTGGAATTAGCAGTAAAATGTCGATACGGCGCTGTCCTGCAAATTTGAGCAAAAGTTGACGGGACGATGGTGCCCGGCGTGCACACGGTCCTCCGAAAAATCCGTGAAACGAAGGGGGATCTGTTCGTCTCTGCACAAGGATTCCAGATCTTCAATTTCAGCCGCGTACCTGCAACCTACACACAAAAAAGTGAAGACGATTGGGGGGTTAGGGATTAGGGGTTTGCCTTTAGGTCAAACCCCGGTTTTGGAATTAACCAAGAAATGAGAAATGTTGTAAATGTAAATGTATGTAATGTAAAACAAGTACTAATACCTTGTTGTAAGGATGTTTGTATCCTTATGTGCGAAGGTATAGATGTTGTTGTTTGTTGTACTGTTGTATGTTGTATGTAGCATGTAGTATGTGATCTCCTCTTCAATGGTTGAATCCTTGTCTTGAATGCAACACTTAGCCTTGAATGGAGACTTAGAATGATCAATTGCTTGAAGGAATGCTTGAATGCTTGAATGCTTGAGTATAGTTTCCACGCCTTTTCCATCATATCGAATGAAAGAGGAATATGTAGTTTATATACTTGTCATTTAGGGCTGATAGACTGATTTTCCCGACCTTAGGCCGACCAGGAAAGATAATTTCCAATTTGCAAACAAAAAGACCCAAAGTCCAAAAGAGACCGGGCCCAAAATAGGACCCAGGGACCAGGGCGCTGGGCGCCATGGTCCCACCTCCCAGGACAGCAGGGTGCAAAGGAGGTTCAGGCCAGGGTGCAAGAAAATGCAGTTTTTGGTGTCATAATCAGGTTTCGGGGTCTCCATTCAGGTTGCGTGTTGCGTCGCCATCGTGAAGACCGAAATGCAGTCGAAATTGCAAGTGTCGCAATTTTAGGACGCTACATTTAGCCCCCACTTTAGCGGGAGTATAAGCGCACGCCAATACTTCCGGTAAAGTACAAGGAAACAACATTGAAAAACTTTCACCACGTCAAGGAGGCAAGATACACCAAGCCCCCAGTGGACTAAGGATCTTATGACTTTGATTGACAAAGTAAAAGGGAAGATCACGAGGGAGAACCATGACTATCAGTAGTAAGGTTCCCTCACTATGAGTCATGCAAGAAAGATATCAAAAATTTTCAAGGCAAGGCTAAATTTACCAAGAAATTTTCAAGTATCTTGAAAAGATATGAACGGGATGTATGCCCCCTACGTTAAAGCGATCGCACACGCCTCACCGGGGGTGATTGCTTTAAGGTAGTGATACATGTAAGAAATGAGAAAGTAGCACGTTATCACAAGGATTTAGCCCCCAAGTGTAAGGTAAGCCCAAGGATAATAGACACAAAACACAAAGCACAAGGTGACTTCGCTTTCCTCGGGGTCAGTATGTTGTATGATAATTCATGTATATCATATGTATGTATGCATAATTGTTCTTCATTCCCCAATCAAGGAAGGTCACCTAGAAGAAGGGAACACATGTGTCTTTTGAGTCAACATGAGAGAGATCGAGAGATCTCAATGCTTTGCATCGTCCTCAAGTAGACAACACTAAGGACAACAAATAGAAGAATGAGAATAACATATAGAAGAAGTAACAAAAGAGAGGGGGAGAGAATCTGCTATGCTAATGAAACTGGTCTAGCACGTCATCTACCCCCCGATCTTGCTGATCAATGTTTCGGGAAGGTAGGGAACACGCTAGAGGAGGAACATCCAACACAGCAGATGGAGCTATCACAAGATCCAAACAAGGGCTATGTTCATGTTCCAAGCCACGTTGTTCTTGTCTAGGAGCTAGGATAAGTGCTTTAGAAAATTCATTAGATAAATGGTTATCAACATCAACAAGTTCATATTCACTATCAGAATGAACAGGAGTAACATTTGCATCATGAATAACATTTTCATTTATATCATCATCAAGATTTATAAAAATAGGATCTTTAACTCGCACAGGATCAAGACCATCATGCATCTTATGTTTAGGAGATTTCGGCTCAATCGTCGGCTGAGGAGAAAATGGAATAATGCTTGTTGAAGGTGTTTTTGGGGATTGCAAAGTTTGAGCTCTAAGACGACGCTTTCGCTGGCGTTCACATGCAGAATGATTTCGTCTAGTCTTAGTAGGAAGTTGAGAAGATTGAGGAGGAGGAATGTTCTCATCCTTATCACTTGGGTGTTTAGGTTGTGGTCTCTTAGGCTGAATAATAGGAGAAGAGGAGGGTCTCTTCTCTCCATAAGAGGAAGGAGGAGGAACTGCTCCATATAAGGGAGGAATATTCGGTTTAGGAAGGAGACCAAGCCCATCATGATGAGGAGGTATAGGTCTACTTTTAGAAGGTTTATTAGGTATAGGCATAGTCACATCCATAGGAATGGGTTGGGAATCTTCTTGAGGAAAGACATTAGTTTTATCTTTCAGAGGAAGAACTTCCTTCTCAAGAATGATAGGAATGTCAAGTTTGGGTGTTCTAGGTTCACTTAGAGATAGGATCATGTCTTTTTTCCACTTTTGATAAGATTTGAAAAGATGATCACTTCGCGGAGGAAGAGATTGGAATTGTTTAGGCCAAAAATAATCAATAGGAACATTAGAAGTTCTTTCAGCTGGTTTAAAGAGACTATGATTGACAGTAACAACTTCACCATTATGGGGAAATTTCAAACACTTGTGAATAGGAGAAGCAATAGCTTTCATGGAAGATAGCCAAGGATAGCCTAGCTTCACACGAAATTGTTCGGAAGATGGAATAATAGCAAAGTTCACATCAAGGGATTTGTTATGGACCTCAATAGGTAATGTAATAGAACCAATTGCAGGAGAAGAAAATGCATCAAATAATTTCACAATCACATCTGTTTTGTCATAGATCACTTGATTCAATTGCAAAGTAAAAAGAAATTCTTCAGTAATGACATTAACCATACAAGAAGGATCAATAAGCACTCCACGGAAAGGTGTGTTCTTGACTTTTGCAACTATATATAAAGGACCATCAGGTGCCCTGATAGTTTCACTGGAATCAAATGTGATGGAAGGTTCTTTAGGGTTTTTCTGCTGCTCCACAAAATTAATCACATTCGGAGTCATGGACACAAGATCATCAGGTGAGATAGAGGAATCAGTAGTATCAATTGCATTAGAGGTATGAGAAGGCAATGGATCAGTGAAAATCTGAAGATTTTGGTTAGGAGGAGCTACAGATTTGTTACCTTTATCATTCACACCAGAAACAGAGATAGTATTATTATCAATCAAATCTTGAATTTTCCCCTTTAAAGCAAAACATTTTTCAGTATCATGCCCAGGTTGACGATGAAATTGACAAAAAGATTTGTTATCAAAATAAAGTGAAGTAATCTTTGCAGGATCAATTTGCCTTATAGGAGGAAGAGTAAGCACATTTTGTTCCAATAACTTATTCATAATACTATGCAATGATTCATTCAAAGGAGTAAACTTTCTTTCTCTCTTGAAAAACTTAGAAATAGGAGACACACCTGATGCTGCATTCACATTGTTGTTGATGATGTTTTCATTGAATTTAATGGACTCTCTATTCGGTTTAAACTTCCCAAATGGTTGTTGACTACTATCACCCTTATCACTCGGAGTCATAGGATGTGATTGTTCCATTTGACTCACAGTCAGTTGATAATTGTGAAGAGTTGCACACAACTGTTGGAAAGAAGTAAACTCAGAAAACAGGAGTTTGTCTCGAATATCTTTTTGTAAATTAGAAGTAAAGATTCTTTGAATATCATTGTCAGGCACTGGAAAAGAAATTTGAGCATACAAATGCTTATATCTACCAATGAAATCAGTCACTTTTTCTTTAACACCTTGTTTACAATGCATTAAATCAATCAAAGTAACTTTAGGACTTATATTGTTTTGAAATTGTTAAATGAAAGCATTTGCAAGTTGTTTGAAAGAAGTAATAGAATAGGAAGGCAACGAGCAATACCATTGTAGGGCTTTGTCTCTTAATGTTCTAGTAAACAGTTTTGCAAGCAACCTTTGGTCATAAGCAAAATCAGTACATATTGTTTGAAAGGTCTTAACATGTGTTAGAGGATCACCCTTACCATTATAAAGCTCCAAATGCGAAATTTCAACATGTTTAGGGGGGATAGCTCGAACAATATCAAGAGAAAGTGGGCTCGCAACATCAAATGTGGGCACACTAAACTTAGATTGATTCATAGAGGCAATTTGTTGTTGTAAAGAAGAGACAGTTTGTGCAAGATTGTTAATGGTCGCTTCAGTCGAAGAGTTCATATTAGACGTGTTAGATTGTGATGGATGTGTTATGTTATTGAAAGAAGGTAGAGAGTATGGTGGTGGGACACTATGATAGTTAGTCATAGGAGATGATTGGACAGGAGGAACACTACAAGGAGGAATGGAATGATTAAACGAGTTGCCCCCTTGCGTCATGTTCTTTTGTGGAGATATAAGAGGAACACTCACTGAAGGAATGAATGAAGAAATTGGATTGAATGAAGGAAGAGGGTTAATTGAAGAAGAAGGATTGCCCCCATGATTAGTGATCATAGGAGGAGTGTCTTGTATTGAAGTAGTCATTATGTTTGATGTAAAAGTAGGTATACTAGCAATAGGAGTCGTCAAAGGAATAGAATGATTGTCTTGAGTAGGAGGCTGTGTATAACCTAAGGTTTCGGCACAACTTTTCATAGGCATCACATTTGAATCCACAATGTGTGCAATACCACGCAAAATATCAATTCCATTCTTATCACTTTGAAGCATGCGTTTTAGACCCTCAATTAAAGGAAGAGCTTGACTATCGGGGTATTCTTGAGACATCCACTGTCGAAAATCGTCAAATTGGTTATCCAATTTTGAAAGTTGTTCTACAGAAACCTCATGGAGAGCTTCTTCATCATTAAGAGGATTAGAGGAATTACCCATGTCCTCATTAAAAAGACCATTCAAATTAGGTTCCATCTCCTCAGTAATTAAACCTTGGAAAGACTTAATTCTAAGGCTTCGTCTAACGGGAATAGTGTAAGTAGGGCTTATTGTTGTAAAACTCATGCACTAAAGAGAGAGAGAAGATTTTTGAATTTTAGAGGTAGCAAATTTCAGTAAAACCAGCCAATCTTCCAGATTTAAGCTGTTAAATGCAATCAGGACAATCTTTCGAAATTTCGAAAAAAATGTCCGGGACCGTGGCGCTCGGGGTGCACACGGTCCTCGCAACTTTTTTCGAAATTTGCAGGGATGAAAGTTATGATGATTTTAAAGCTAATCTGAAAAAATTGAGTGATTTTACGATCTGTAGATAGGCCAAATTAAAGTTGCAATCTCAAAATTGAACCCTACCAAGATTGTCGAAAAATGCAAAATTTGGATTTTGAAAAAGAGAGGGAAAAAGAAATTTTGAATTTTATGATTTTAGAGGGAATACCAAAAGCAATGCAAGTTTTGAAATTTGAAAATTGACTCAATTTCATGCAAAATTCAATTTTGAAAGCGGAAATCAAAGTTGTTGTAATTAAGCACTTAATTTCAAAAGTCCCAAATTGCAAAAATTTGAATAAAGCACTGAAATTTCGAATGAATGATAACACACTTTTCAGATTTAGGACTGTAAGAAACACAATTTTGACACAAATTTCAATTTCAACAATTTTTGAATGATTAGAAGCCTCAATCCAAGCAATCACTAGACCAACTTTGACTGTAATTTTGAAGGTGTTAAAATTGATAAAATCAGCCAAAATTCTGGATTTTAGCAGAAAAATACAGTAAGATCTGGCTCCCGAAATTTCGGAAAAAATGTCGGGGACGATGGCGCTCGGAGTGCACACGGTCCTCGCAACTTTTTTCCAAATTTTCAGGGATGAAAGATATTGTGATTTTATTGCGGAATCCAAAGTTACAGCTGATTTGGAGATGTTTTGATCAGTGAAATTATCAGTCAAAGGTTGAATCAAGAGGGTTTCAAAAATTAGGGTTTTGACACTTAACCACTTAATTTTCAAAATTAAAGCACAAATATGAATTGATAATTTGTAATAGAAGGGCAGATCTGAAACAAGCATTAACAATTAAACATTTCACAAGTTTAATTAGTAAAAAAGAAAATTTAGGGTTTTTATGCAATTAACCTTTAAAATTTTGCAAAAGATCAAACATGGAAATGTAACCAAGGAATCCAATTTTCAGATCTAACTATGAATAATCAGAAAGGATGTTCACGTCGGGTTCACCAAAATGTAAAGCGGAAAATCGCGATCGAACCCTAGTCGTTCTCCCCTCCCCAACTTCGAGGAGAGAGAAGGGAGAGTCTCTAGGGTTGATGGTTTTCACTTAGGGGAGAGACTTTACATTCAAAAGAGGGGTTGAAACCCACAAGATCCAATCCCACACAATGCAAGATTGGATGCTAAATGTGTTTCAAGGGTTAAGAAAGCAAGGCTACCCTCTTTTGTAAAGAATGTTGATAGAAGAATTAAGCTAGGAATGCATAGAAAGTGACAAAGATTCGCTTATAAACTGAGATAGGGATATAGGATGAAGCTGCGGACCTGGAATTAGTAGTAAAATGTTGATACGGCATTGTCCTGCAAATTTGAGCAAAAGTTGACGGGACGATGGCGCCCGGCGTGCACACGGTCCTCCGAAAAATCCGCGAAACGAAGGGGGATCTGTTCGTCTCTGCACAAGGATTCCAGATCTTCAATTTCAGCCGCGTACCTGCAACCTACACACAAAAAAGCGAAGACGATTGGGGGGTTAGGGATTAGGGGTTTGCCTTTAGGTCAAACCCCGGTTTTGGAATTAACCAAGAAATGAGAAATGCTGTAAATGTAAATGTATGTAATGTAAAACAAGTACTAATACCTTGTTGTAAGGATGTTTGTATCCTTATGTGCGAAGGTATAGATGTTGTTGTTTGTTGTATTGTTGTATGTTGTATGTAGCATGTAGTATGTGATCTCCTCTTCAATGGTTGAATCCTTGTCTTGAATGCAACACTTAGCCTTGAATGGAGACTTAGAATGATCAATTGCTTGAAGGAATGCTTGAATGCTTGAATGCTTGAGTATAGTTTCCACGCCTTTTCCATCATATCGAATGAAAGAGGAATATGTAGTTTATATACTTGTCATTTAGGGCTGATAGATTGATTTTCCCGACCTTAGGCCGATCAGGAAAGATAATTTCCAATTTGCAAACAAAAAGACCCGAAGTCCAAAAGAGACCGGGCCCAAAATAGGACCCAGGGACCAGGGCGTTGGGCGCTCTGGTCCCACCTCCCGGGACAGCAGGGTGCAAAGGAGGTTCAGGCCAGGGTGCAAGAAAATGCAGTTTTTGGTGTCATAATCAGGTTTTGGGGTCTCCATTCAGGTTGCGTGTTGCGTCGCCATCGTGAAGACCGAAATGCAGTCGAAATTGCAAGTGTCGCAATTTTAGGACGCTACAAAATCTAATGTTATGTGTTTTGTGTTAATTTCCTTTACTGCATTTAAATTATGTTATGTGATTGGCTAGTTAGAAGTTTTAATAAGTTCTAGGGAATACTTATTCACCCCTTCCCCTTTAGTATTTTGAATATTGAACAATTGTCAATGTTGAAATAAGGTTTACAATATATTGTAAGTGCAAAGTCTTTCAAATATATCACAAACTTTCTACTCTAACAAGATAACTCAACAAAGCACAAAGTCTTTTCCTTATTATTCACTTAATGCAAATTTTCGATAAAATATTATAACACAAAGTCTACAATATTTTACTTAATATTTATTAAGTCAAATACTTTTCACAAAGCAAGATTTTATTTAAAAGTAGAAAAGAATGACATAAGAACATTCCCTCACACAATAAAGCACTCCCAAGACAAAGATTGGATGCAACTTCTTTTCTCCTTTGATTAAACTTCTTGAATAAACTACCAGCTCAAAGTCTTAGATAGCTTTTCAATTCTATAGAGTTTCAACATATTTAAAAAAAGATGCTTATTACAAAAAGATCCCTCATATATATATAAGAGGTATGATGTACAAAAATAGGGAAAAGTTACAACTAATTGTGACTAATTCAAAACTAGAAACCCATTTGAATTAGGACATATGCAGCCCTATATGTGTAGTAGTGCATACATAGAATGACACATGAGGTGTCAATAACTTATTGTAAAATGACACTAAGAAATCATAAAATAATCTAAGTATCTACATATTCACATTGATCTCATTTCTAGAATTCTTCAAACTTTTGTAGAGAAATTTTCATTTGGTCTTTATTGGGTCCCTGAGTATGACTGTTAATGACCTTGACCTATGTAATGGAATCTCCCAAATCAATGCAGCATTTCTTATGTTTATATAAGAGAGAGTCTATAAAATCCATAATGAATTGAAGATCTACCAATTTGTTAATAAAGGACAAAGAGAAGTCCTATTTATTAATTTCAGTGGTTAGGAAAAAACTAAACTCTTTGATGACCACATCCACGTCAAGAGATTTTTTATTTTCATCTAAGAAAGTGCAAGGAATTTTTGATACTTTATCAACAATGTCTTTCCTTTTATCTATGCATTCCTTTTGAGTCTTTCTCATGTCCTTGACAAGCCGCTCCAAAGTATTCATTTGATTATCTAATAATTCTCACTTCCCAACATACATATTCCAAGAAGGATTGATACCATTTTCTACAAGAGCATCCGAGTCAAAATCTTCAAGCTTCAATCATGTATCATTGTCATTCTCTTATGTTTCCAACTCTTGAAAGAAGAGTTCTATAGTGTTATCCACCTCAATTTTCATAGCTTCAAGATTTATGACTATGGTGACAATTAAACTCAGGAGTCATTTTCATTGATTGACCATTCTATCCATCCATTCACCCACTGCCCTACTCCATGAAGCTAATTGCTCAAGTCACTTCATGAACTATTCATCCAGTGATGAAGTCATTGTTGGCAATTTGGAGGAATTGATTATGTGTTGCATTGATGTTTGTCATTGATGTCAACACTAGCTATTTTGGTTGTTTACCGGTATCTGGTTGGTCCCGGTAGGTTGATTAGTTTCTGGTTGGATTAGATCATAATGATCTGGTATGCTCCATTATGTTTGGGTTATTGAATTTGCTTATTCAAGCTACTCAGATTCATGTTCAGTCAGTTGGTTTTGATCTGGTGATCGGATGCTATCCTGTATGCTAGTAAGCTTGGTTTGTTGTTCAAGCAAAGGTTTCACCGGCAGAGCTTTTTTGAAGATCTTTGATGTTATGCAAAAGTGGTGTTGGTGCGGCTTCTATTAGAGATTTGGGATGTTTATGGTGATCATGTTCGAGACTTGGTTGATTGGGATCATTGCTTTAGCGTGTGTGGACCTAAATTTGGTCCCGGTTTATCTAGGTTATGGACTGGTTTCTGTAACATGTTGGAGGATATTCCTGATGCATTACTGGCGGGATTTAAGGATTGGTTTACATTTTTTTCGGCCTAAGCTGACTTGGTTGATCATTTGATTATGGCTTTAAGTTATGAATTTATTATGTTATCTTTTAGGTGGCCGACCTAATTATTTAGGTCCTGGGTTGGTATAAATATGATGTAAGATCTCACTGTAGATCATGGGTATTATATGCAAGCGAATAATGTTGTAATAATTCATGCAGAGGATATGGTCGATCATTGGTGATTGAGTTGGGTTTATGTAAGAGGATTTAGTCCTCCGGTATTGAGCTTAACCAGAACTGTACTTAGGCATAGGAGATGCTATCATTGCAATTCATTCTTTCTTCCGGATTGTTGTCCGATATTTTATGTAGTCAATGAGACTCCTTTTGTGATGAGCAATGTGCTCTAGGTTATTGGCCTTCCTACATGTGTAGGCCCCTTATTATAATATTTATTCATCTGATCAGTGGATAGATATTGTGGGTCTCCAATCTCACTGTGGTTTTTCCTCTTTGAGGCTTTCCAGGTATAAATCTATGGTGTTATGGTGTTCATCTTTGTGATTACATTGTTGATTATTGTTATATGGTTTTATGTATACCAGTTGATAAGTTGTTGTATTAATAAGGTTAAAATTCTCCATTCTGATAGAACACTGATTCACCCCCCCTCTCAGTGTTATTAGTTTCCAATAATTGGTATCAGAGCTTGGTGCCTCGAAGGAAGTTTAACAGCTTGAGGAAGATCCTATATCTGGAATCTATGGAGATAAATTTAAAGAAGGAACTTCAAGTAGCACTTGAAGACTATGATGTTGAAAGATTGAGGAACATGAAGATGCAAGATGAGTTGAGATCTACAAAGGAATTCATTTTTACCCTGCTGGAGAGGTTGTCAACTGCACAAGCTAAAAGGAAGGAACTTTTACAAAATCAGGATGTTGAAGAGAAGTATGATCTTAAGGAACAATGTTAGAAGCTGAGTCAGAATAATATGGTCATGAGGAATGAAATTCAAGCCCTAACTATGAGGATGTCAAAAGAGATTAAAGACCAGAAGAAGAAAGAAGAAAATCTTTCTATATCTCTGAAAGACGGATCCGAGGAATGTATTAGGTTGGTTCATGAGAATGATATGTTGAGAACTGAATTAGTGTAGTCACAGAATAATGAGAAAAAATTGGAAAGAATGGTAAAAATACTAAGAGATGATCTAGCTATTGCAAATGAATACAAAGATAAGTTCAAGGTTAGTTATGCTAAGCTTGATGAATTATTGAAGGATCAAAGGGACATTGGAGACACTAGAGGTCTTGGATTTGAGCATGGAGAGATTTCTGGCACTACAAATGAAGATCATAAGGTCAACTGAAACCAGAGGTCACCGGTAAGACAACCCAATGCATATAAATTTAATGGTAGATGCTTTGTTTGTAATAGATTTGGTCATATGGCTAGGCATTGTAGAAATAGAGAAAATCATAAAATTAATAGAGTTCCCAGTGAGTGTTCAAATTGTAAGAAGTATGGTCATAGGATAGAAGATTGCACAATGAATGTTAAATGTCATGCATGTGGAAAGTTTGGACATATGGCTAATGAATGCAAGTCAAGGAATGGTCAAGGTTATAGTAAGGCAATTCAGAAGAACAATGTCACTTGTTATTCATGCAACAAAGTGGGACATATTGCTAAATTTTGTAGAAGCAAGGACCCACTAACAAGAAGTGATAAATCTAATGAGAAGGAAAATAAGAAGGTTGATGACACTCAGAAGGAGCATGAGGAGAAGTGGGTTATGAAGTTTGAGGCTCAACCGACAGAATCAATTTCCCCAAATGTTCGTTGGCTGAAGGATATAACCTGGTTACTCAACCGACAGAGCAAAATGTTCTTGTACCGGCAGGAAACTCATCCGGCAACTAAGGCATTCACCTTAGGGGGAGGCAAATTGATGAAAAATCTTGCATTGCCCCTAGTAGTGGTCTGAAAGCTTGTTTCAGATCTTTGGAAGTCAGTTTGGAGTTTAACCAACAAATATTTGTTGGATCTTGGATCTAGTTTGATTTACCGGTAAGTCACTTTATGAGTTATGGTTTGGTCATACATCTACAGTTAAGTATTTCAGAATCTTTGGCAGTAAATGTTATATCAAGAGAGATGATTTCATTAGCAAGATTAATCCTAAATGTGATGGAAGAATATTTCTTGGTTATTCTAATGAAAGCAAAGCATATAGATGTTATAACAAGAGATTGTGGAGAGAATTGTAATGTCAAGGTGGATGAGCTAAATTAAAGTCAAATCAGAGTTTATGAGCAAGAACCAGCAGTGGAAATGATAATAACTAAACTGGTAACATCTTTACCAAAACAAAATGTTGAACCAGTTACCCGACAGTATCAGAAAATTCAACAGTAACTGAAGAACCGGGAAGAGGATCAAAAAGTCAGAAGATTTATAGGTATGTAAGGATGAATCATTTAGGAGATCAGACGATTGGACAACAAGTAGGTTGGCAGATGATGAGGTATTCTTAATTTCTTTAATTATACCGGCATCAATTATTGAAGCATGTAAAGATGAATGTTGGATGAATGTTGTGGAAGAGGAATTGGATCAGTTATATATGGATAACACATGATATTGGATGTTATTGGAACTAGGCTTGATTGGTTTGCAATGGATATTCTCAAAAGGAAGGAATTGATTATGTTGAATCCTTGCTCTAGTAGCTAGGATTTTCAGATGTTTTCAAGGATTATCTAGTATGGTTTTTGTTTTATGATAACTTTACACTTTGAGCATGTTCATATGCGGATTGGGTTAGAGATACAGGTAACCAGATAGGCTCATCCGATGAAGCTTTCTTTCTTGGAAAGAATCTTGTTTCATGGGTCAGTAGATGCAATCATGTACATCTTTATCTACTGTTGAAGCTGAGTATGTTGTTGTTGCTACTAACTGTACACAAGTTCTATGGATGAAGAAAATGTTGAAGGACATCAAAGTGCATTGTATTGTACTGGTATTTATTCATTCTAATAACTTTGTTGCTATTGTCATCTGGTATTTCTATCAAGTATAACTTTCTAAAGGAGTTGGTGGAAGCAAATAAGGTTAGATTGGTTTGAGGAATCATTTGAGCACTTGAGAGACAGGTTGAGATTTTCTGCCCCTCCGCTAGAGACCTGAGTAATATTATTTGGTATCAGCCTAGTATGCATTGTCAAAGCTATTGTTTATTCTAGATTGATGTGGGGATGTTACTACTCTGGGGGAGTAGTTAGCCTTGTGATTCAGTGGTTTATGTTTTTGCTTTGATATTTTTGTCATATTTATGGCATTGATGTCAAAGGGGGAGAGATATTCATGTGAAAAACAAACATAAGGAGTAGTAGACATTAAGGGGAGAGATACTTATGTGTAATACAAAGATTAACAGAGATATCAGTCTAAGGGGGATATTATTAGAGGAACAGAATTTCAGATTGATTGTATCCCATTTGGGGAGTTTGGTTCAGGTCTATGGATGGTTATTTGGTATAGAGACATCTCTTTCAAAACCTCATTGTCATATCATTTCGTGGGAGATTGTTGGTTGTCTTCCATTGGGGAAGACTTGTTTGACATTTCTTAGAAGATGTTTTCACATCTAGTGTTGCCATCAATGCCAAAGGGGGAGATTGTTGGCAATTTAGAGGAAATGATTATGTGTTGTATTGATGTTTGTCATTGATGTCAACACTAGTTGCTTTGGCTATTTACCGGTATCTGGTTGGTCCCGGTAGGTTGATTGGTTTCTGGTTGGATTAGATCATAATGATCTGTTATTCTGTGGTATGTTTGGGTTATGGAATTGGCTTATTCATGTTCATTCAGTTGGTTTTGATCTGGTGATCGGATGTTATCTTGTATGCTAGTAAGCTTGGTTTGTTGTTCAAGTGAGGGTTTCACCGGCAGAGCTTTGTTGAAGATCTTTGATTTTATGCATAAGTGGTTTTGGTGCGGCTTCTATTAGAGATTCAGGATGCTGATGGTGATCATGTTTGAGACTTGGTTGATAGGGATCATTTCTTTAGCGTGTGTGGACCTAAATTGGGTCCCGATTTATCTAGGTTCTAGACCGGTTTTTGTAATGTGTTGGAGGATATTCTTGATGCGTTATCAGTAGGATTTAAAGATTGGTTTACATTGTTTTTAGCCTAAACCGACTTGGTTTATCATTTGATTATGGGTTTAAGTTATGAATTTATTGTGTTATCTTTTAGGTGGCCGACCTAATTGTTTAGGTCTCGGGTTGGTATAAATATGATGTAAAATCTCATTGTAGATCATGGGTATTATATGCAAGCGAATAATATTGTAATTATTCATGCAGAGGATTTGGTCGACCATTGGTGATCAAGTTGGGTTTATGTAAGAGGATTTAGTCCTCCGCTATTGAGCTTAATCGGAGCTGTACTCAGGCATAGGAGATGCTATCATTGCAATTCATTCTTTCTTCTAGATTGTTGTCTGATGTTTTATGTAGTCAGTGAGACTCTTTTTGTGATGAGTAGTGTGCTCTAGGTTGTTGGCCTTCCTACATGTGTAGGCCCCATATTGTAATATTTATTCATCTAATCAGTGGATAGATATTGTGGGTCTCCAATCCCACTATGGTTTTTCCTCTTTGATGTTTTCCACGTATAAATCTATGGTGTTATGGTGTTCATCTTTGTGATTACATTTTTGCTTATTGTTATATGGTTTTATGTATATCGGTTGATAAGTTGTTGTATTAATAAGGTTACAATTCTCCATTCTGATAGAACACTGATTCACCCCCCACCTCCCTCTCAGTGTTCTTGGTTTCCAACAGTCACTAGTTCAATTGCTTCTGAGGACTTAGTCACCTTGATTATAATAGTAGTAAGTTGTTCCACCTATTCCCTAAGCTTATCTTTCTTGATTTTGTCCTCATCATATCTAGAAATGAGAGCATCTAAAGTTGTTTAAACATCTCCTTTGGAAGAGTCGTGAGTTTGTTTTCTCAAATCATTTTTCCTAATAGTATAATATGTGTCCTAAATTTGATCAATGTTCTTATCAGTAGAAGGAATTGCAATCTCTGCATATTTTTTCTTATCCTTGTCTACCTTAATCCTTGAAAATTTCTTGGATTTATTAGTGGTCTTGAGCTTAGTAGAGGTAAGTTGAATGAAATCAAAGTCATTTGGAGAGATAGTTTGTTTCTTCCTCTTAGGAGTATCGGAGAACAACCATGGTGGTAAGGAAGAATCATCATCAACACCTGCAACAATAGGTGGAGTTATAGTAACAATGACAAGAATATTCTCAAGAGATGACTCATTAGGTCTAGGACCAATTTCTATCATGAATTTGTCAAAGTCATCTAACATAGTGGTTGAAACTTCATACAAATTTGGAAAGGTAGAGAAAACAATCTCTATGTTATCATGAGGGGAATCCAAGTAGAATCACTAGTACCAGTAGAAGAAATATGAACAACTGTACTAGGAGTAATACAAGTGACAATAGATCAAAAAGGTTCTGACACAATAGTTGAAACAGGAACATGAACCATGGTTGAAAAATAAAGAGATACCTGTGGAAGGGACTAATGGGACTTGTCTGACTGAGAAGTCTTGGAAGATTCCAGGGTAATCCCTCTTCATCATATTCATCATCATGTTCTTCATTATCTTCCTCCTTGCCTTTGAGTTAATCTACATGAGTAGGCTCTAGATTAGGAGGTTCATAATCCAAATGCTCACCTTGTATCTCAGATTATTTTATCTCCTGCACATTTGAAATAGATGACTCTCCCTAAACTATTCCTTTGTTAACCCCAACTATAAATTTCAACTTTGGAGCTTTTTGGGGAGTAGCAAGATCTTGTTTGTTCTTTGTCTTGATATCTGACCTTTTACCAACAGGTTGAGCAGTATCATCTTTAGATTCACTAGAGAAGGGTTTCAATTGGATCCCTTTGTTAGAAATCCAAACATTAGTATTTGCAAGAATACTTTGGAATCCATCCCTGATGGAAGTCACTTATTTTTGTGACCATTGAATAAGTGGTAAGGGTGTTCCTGAAAGTCTCCTTTCTACATAGATAGGATCTAAAATATTTCCATCATCTTCAAGATCATCTGGAATATTTGCAAGATCAAGCTCTCAAATTTGTTCCACTATGAGTCAACAATAATATTGCTTCTTGATATCATGTTCAGTCCTACAATTGACCCAGATATATTCAATGCGATGCACATGGACATATGCCTTCTTCAATTTATTCCTCATTCATCTATAATCAAAATCTCTCCTTGACTTGAAGAATCTCATAGTTACTCTTCTCATTTCTTATCCCATTGCCCTTTATTTTAAAATTGAATTGACGGAGTACCAACCAATAGTCAATGAGAACTTGAAACCTACCTTATCCAAACCAGACTATGCCTCATGCACTACCACCATTTGGTGAGCCAATTCCATCAAGACAACTTTATTTCATGGATGGCTTGGGAGCATAAAAGGTTCTCCATAAAAGCATCCCGCCCTAAGGTAGGTGAAGGTAGTAAATTGTAGGAACATACATCCATACTGGTTCACTACTTCCCATGCACGATTAAACACTCTTTTGTTGTATAAATGTTTGTTTAGCATGCACATATGTTGGCCAAAGAATGCATCATTCACCCTTCAAAAATGATGAAAACTATTCATCAATACCAACTCGGTATAGTATTCATACACAACAGCTTGTCTTTTGTCTCCTGATGTAGAAAAACCTAGGAATTGTCTCATAGAGGCTGTTACACATACTAGATAAGATTTCCTATAGGATTTGAGGGTAGTTGGTACCTTATTGAGTTGCTCACACATGGCATCACTTATTTGTTTACCCCAATATATTTTCTCCTTATTTTTCCTAATGATATGGATGTATTGATACATCAATTCATAATAAGTATCTAAAGTAGGAAATCTCTTTACCCTACTTAAAAGAGTAACCAAGTCATTGACCTCCTCAATAAGATCACTTCGGTGAAAGGTTTTTGGGCACATGGCAATTGTAGGTCTCTAACACTTCAACCTTATCATTCATATTTCTTCTACACATCTGAATTCTTGTCATAGTAACTCTATGTTGATTGCATGGTGATATCAACATACTTCTCAATGTTTGAACACTTGAAGATAGTGTCAAAGAAGTCCTCATCAAGTCTAATAAGATTTTTTCCACTAGCATCTTTCACACTTCTGCTAATAGGATCAAAGTGATTTGCAGCTGCAAGAACAAACTTAGGGTCTTGAGCCAACATTGGAAATGTCAAAGATCATATGAATACTATTATTGATAATAGGATCCATCTTATAATATGAGTGTGGATGTTCAATCCTTTTAAGAAATTATGCTAGGTCCACATGACCTATTTCAATATCCCTTATATTATCAATATTATCAATATTTGAGGATACTGATGACGATGGAAAGTTTGGATGCAAATATTTCTTTTTGAACTTTATTGTCTCCTTGTCTAGAGATCGTTATGTCATTTGTACAAGAATGAAATTGTGACATAGAGAAAAAATCAATACTTGAGAAGAACAATCATTAACCATCTTGAACATTATAACTAAAAAAAATCATGTGTGTTGCATTTGATGTCATTGGTGTTTTAAAAACCCTCATTGTATCATAACAGATCAAGGGTAAAACAAGTCTATGAACCCTATTTATATGTGTTTGCATTTGGTGTAATTTAGGTTCATATACTCGATTTACACTTAAGGCTAAGTGTGGATCAAAATCATAGTTTAGGTTCATAGACCCGAACTGCACATTAGAAATGGAAAGAACAAAACTAGGTGTAGTTCAAACCTATAGACTCAAACTACATTTAGGTAAAACAAAGCATCAATGCAAATCAAATCTCGAACTACACTTGAAGAGTGCATTTTATGAAATAGGTGAAGGTCAGGTCAATAGGTCTAAACTACACCAATAGGAAAGAACATGGTGTAGGTTAGACCTATAAGCCCAACCAACACCAAGAAAGGAGGCGCAAATTGGTGAGGTTATGGTTTGTAAACCCAAATAACACCACTAGTTTTGGTATGGTTTGGGTTTACAAACTTGAACACCACCACACACAAGCATTGAACAAGAAATGAAACACTATGTTTACAGACCCGAACAACACCATTTGAATGTTATTTTTTAGGTCGGTAAACTTGAACACAACCCATCACAAAAGACATTGCAACATTGAAAACAAAATGGTATTTAGGTTAATGAACCCAAATACCATCATACATTGGTATGATTTAATTTCATTAAGTCGCATACCATCAATAGGATAGGAAAAAAAATAAGGAATGGTGTGATCGAGGTAAGAAAACCCAATTCACACCAATAAATCAAAATGATGTGGCTCAGATTCATCGATCTCGACCACACCAAGCAAAAGAGTGAGATTCGAAATAAAGGGAAAGACTATTAGACAGTTCAAATAACTGGAAGACAACTCAAAGGGGGACGGGTGAATCAGTTGTCAATAGATTACTGGAACCTTAAACAATTAAAACATTAATACCGCAACCCAAAAGATCAATACCAAAATGCATAAAACTAATTACCAAAATAGGAGATATACCAATTAAGCATGGGCAACAATTAGAGAATAAATACCATCCACATGACACCAAGATTTGTACGTGGAAAAACCAGTAAAGGGAAAAACCAAAGTGGGAAGCCTACCCACAGTCAGATAATACTTCTATAGTAAGTATGTGATTACAAATAGAGGCACTTGCACTTGCAGGAAGGTCAATATCCTAAAGCACGCTACTCATCACAAAAGAAGTCTCACTGACTACATAAAAATCCAGACTACAATCCGGAAGAGAGAATGAACTACAAAGATGGCATCTCCTATGCTTGAGTATAGTTCTAGTTAAGCTCAATACCGGAGGACTAAATCCTCTTACATGAACCCAACTCAATCACCAATGATCGACCAAATACTCTGCCTGAATGATTATTACATTATTTTCTCCTTACATATCCATATCCCTTACACATATATGATCTACAATGAGATCTTACATCATATATATACAAACCCTCGACCAAAAACAATAAGGTCGGCCACCAGACAATAAACAAATTACATAATTACAAAACATGTCAGCCTAAGACCAAACAAATAATATCCAACCCATAAGACATCCTGGAAATACATCAAGAAGTCCAATCCACACATTACATTAAGTCGGTCCATAACCTAGATAAACTGGGACCCAATTTAGGTCCACACGCTAAAGAAATGATCCCAATCAACCAAGTCTTGAACATGATCACCATAAGCATCCTGAATCTCTACTAGAAGCCACACCAACACCACTTGTGCATAACATCAAAGATCTTCAACAAAGCTCTGCCGGTGAAACCCTCACCGGAACAACAAACCAAGCTTGCTAGCATACAAGATAGTATCCGATCATCAAATCAAAACCAACTGACAACATGAATTTGAGTAGCATATCTAAGCCAATTCCATAAACTAGAACATACCAGAGTATACCAGATCATCATGATCTAATCCAACCAGAAACCAAACAACCTATCGGGACCAAAAGGATACCAGTAAAGCAGCTAAAATACATAGTGTTGACATCAATGACAAAACATCAATGCAACAGATAATCAATTCCTCCAAATGGCCAACAATCTCCCCCTTTGAGATTCAAAATAAAGGGAAAGATTGTTAGACAGTTCAAATAACCACACCAAGCAAAAGAGTGAGATTCAAAATAAAGGGAAAGACTGTAGATAGTTCAAATAACCGAAAGACAGCTGAGAGGGGGGGTGAATCAGTTGTCACCAGATTACCAGAACCTTAAACATTTAAAACATTAATGTCGGAACCTAGAAGATCAATACCGAAATGCATAAAACTAATTACAAAAATAGGAGATATACCAATTAAGCACATGCAACAATTAGAGAATAAATACCATCCACATGACACCAAGATTTGTACATGGAAAACTCGGTAAAGGGAAAAACCATAGTGGGAAGCCTACCCAGAGTCAGATAGTACTTCTGCAGTAAGTATGTGATTACAAATAGAGGGGCCTTCACTTGCAGGAAGGCCAATAGCCTAGAGCATACTATTCATCACAAAATAAGTCTCACTGACTACATAAAAATCCAAACTACAATTTGGAAGAGAGAATGAACTGCAAAGATAGCATCTCCTATGCCTGAGTACAGTTCCAGTTAAGCTCAATACCAGAGGACTAAATCCTCTTACATAAACCCAACTCAATCACCAATGATCGACCAAATACTTTTCCTGAATGATTATTACATTATTCGCTCCTTACATATCCATATCCCTTACACATATATGATCTACAATGAGATCTTACATCATATATATATATATAAACCCTCAACCACAAATAATAAGGTCAGCCACTAGACAATAAAATAATTACATAATTACAAAACATGTCAGCCTGAGACCAAACAAATAATATCCAACCCATAAGACATCTCGAAAACACATCAAGAAGTCCAATCCACATGTTACATTAAGCCGGTCCATAACCTAGATAAATCGAGACCTAATTTAGGTCCACACATGCTAAAGAAAAGATCCCAATCAACTAAGTCTCAAACATGATCACCATCAACATCCTTAATCTCCACTAGAAGTTGCACCAACACCACTTGTGCATAACATCAAATATCTTCAACAAAGCTCTGCTGGTGAAACCCTCACCAGAATAACAAACCAAGCTTGCCAGCATACAAGATAGCATCCAATCACCAACTCAAAATCAACTGACAACATGAATCTGATTAGCATATCTAAGCCAATTCCATAAACTAGAACATACCAGAGTATACCGGACCGGAAACCAAACAACCTATCGGGACCAAAAGGATACCAGTAAAGCAGCCAACATACATAGTGTTGACATCAATGCAACACATAATAAATTCCTCCAAATGGCCAACAATCTCCCCCTTTGAGATTCGAAATAAAGGGAAAGACTGTTAGATAGTTCAAATTACCACACCAATCAAAAGAGTGGGATTCGAAATAAAGGGAAAGACTGTTAGACAGTTCAAATAACCGAAAGACAATTGAGAGTTGGGGGGGGGGTGAATAAGTTGTCACCAGATTACGATAACCTTAAACAATTAAAACATTAATACCGGAACCCAGAAGATCAATACCAGAATTCATAAAACCAATTACCAAAATAGGAGATATACCAATTAAGCACATGCAACAATTAGAGAATAAATACCATCCACATGACACCAAGATTTGTACATGGAAAACTCAGTAAAGGGAGAAACCATAGTGGGAAGCCTACCTAGAGTCAGATAATACTTTTGCAGTAAGTATGTGATTATAAATAGAGGGGCTTGCACTTGCAGGAAGGCCAATAGCCTAGAGCACACTGCTCATCACAAAATAAGTCTCACTGACTACATAAAAATCCAGACTACAATCTGGAAGAGAGAATGAACTGCAAAGATAGCATCTCCTATGCCTGAGTACAGTTCCAGTTAAGCTCAATACTGGAGGACTAAATCCTCTTACAAAAACCCAACTCAATCACCAATGATTGACCAAATACTCTTCCTGAATGATTATTCCATTATTCGCTCCTTACATATCCATATCCCTTACACATATATGATCTACAATGAGATCTTACATCATATATATATAAACCCTCAACCATAAACAATAAGGTCAACCACCAAACAATAAAATAATTACATAATTACAAAACATGTCGGCCTGAGACCAAAAAAATAATAACCAACCCATAAGACATCCTAGAAACACATCGAGAAGTCCAATCTACACGTTACATTAAGCCGGTCCATAACCTAGATAAATTGAGACCCAATTTAGGTCCACACATGCTAAAGAAAAGATCCCAATCAACTAAGTCTCAAACATGATCACCATCAGCATCCTGAATCTCTACTAGAAGCCGCACCAACACCACTTATGCATAACATCAAAGATCTTCAACAAAGCTCTGTCGGTGAAACCCTCCCCAGAACAACAAACGAAGCTTGCCAGCATACAGGATAGCATCCAATCACCAAATCAAAACTAGCTAACTGAACATGAATTTGAGTAGCATATCTAAGCCAATTCCATAAACTAGAATATACCAGTGCATACTAGATCATCATGATCTAATCCAACCAGAAACCAAACAACCTACCGGGACCAGAAGGATACTGGCAAAGTAGCCAAAATAGCTAGTGTTGACATCAATGACAAAACATCAATGCAACACATAATCAATTCCTCCAAATGGCCAACAATCTCCCCCTTTGACATTGATGGTAACACTAGATGTGAAAAACATCCAAGTGCCACGAAATGCCAAACAAATCTCCCACAAAAGAATATATCAATGAAGTTCTGAAATTTCTCCCCCTAATGTATATATCCCTTAAGTTTTTCACATGAACATCTCCCCCCCTTTGACATCAATGCCAGAAATTCGACAAAAATATCAAAGCAAAAACATAAACCACTGAATCACAAGGTTAACTACTCCCCCTGAGCAGTAGCATCACCACATCAATCCGAAATAAATAATATCTCTGATAATGCATACCAGACTGATGCCAAATAGCATCAATTAGTTCTCTACTGAAGGGGCAGAAACCCCTAATCTATCTCTGAGGTACTCAAATGATTCTTTAGGTAAAGGTTTAGTGAAAATGTCTACAGTCTACTCTTTAGTGTTCACATAAACCAGTCTAACCTCATTTTCTTCCACCTTTTCCTTCAAAAAGTTATACTTGATAGATATGTGCTTTGTCTTAGAGTGAAATATCGGATTCTTTGATCTGTCTATAGCAGCAAAGTTATCACAGTGAATAACTACCAGTCCAATGCAATGCACTTTTATGTCCTTCAACATTTGATTCATCCATAGAACTTGTGTAAAGTTAGTAGCAACATCAACATGCTCAACTTCAGTAGTAGATAAAGAAGTACATGACTGTTTCTTGTTGATCCATGAAACCAACTTCTTTCCAAGAAAGAAAGCTCCACCGGAAGTACTTTTTTGGTCATCAATATCACCTGCCCAATCTACATTTGTATATGCACATAAAGTAAAGTCATCATCCTTAGGGTACCACAAACCATATCAGATGTACCTTGCAAGTATCTAAAAATTCTTTTCACCGCACTCTCATGATTTTCTCTAGGATCACTTTGATATCTTGATGCAATGCAAACAACATTCATTATATTAGGCCTAATCTGAGTCAAATATGACAGACCTCCAATCATAGACTTGTATCTTGTAGGATTTATCGATGCAGATTCATCTTTTCTTGTCAATTTCTCACTTGTAACCATATGAGTACTTACTGGTTTAGAATCTACCATACCAAATTTCTTCAATAATTCCCTAGCATACTTAGTTTGACAAATAAAAATACCTTTATCAGACTGAGTAAGTTGCAAACCTAAGAAAAATTTCCTTTCCCCAATCATAGACATTTCAAATTCTATCTCCATATTTTTAAAAAAATCCATACACAACTTATCTTCACCTCCAAAAATAATATCATCAACAAAAACTTCAATAATCAGTATATCATCATCAATGACTTTATAATATAGATTACTGTCAGCATTACCTTTAGTGAAACCAAGCTTCAAAAGATATTTATCTAACCTTGCATACCAAGCTCTAGGTGCCTGTTTCAATCCATATAAAGCTTTCCTTAACTTGCAAACCATGTTTTTATCATCTGAAAGTGAAAACCCATCAGGTTGCTCAATATAAACTTCCTCATCAATATCCCCATTCAGAAAGGCACACTTAACATCCATCTGATAAATCTTGTAGTTTTTATGTGCAGCATAGGCAAGAAATAATCTTATAGCTTCAATCCTAGCTACAGGTGCAAAACTTTCACCATAATCAATTCCTTCCTTCTGAGAATATCCTTTACAAACCAATCTAGCTTTATTCCTTACAACTTGTCCATCTTGATTTAATTTATTCCTAAAAACCCCTTTAGTTCCAATAACATTCTTATTTTTAGGCCAGGGAACTAAAGTCCATGTGTTATTCTTCTCTATCTAATCTAATTCTTCCTCCATAGCTTTCATCTAGCATTCATCTTTACATGCTTCAGTTACTGATACCGGTTCAACTTGAGAAATTAAACATACCTCATTAGCTGCCAATCTCCTTCTTGTTATCACTCCATTATTCTTATCCCCAATGATCTAATCTTCTAAATGATTCATTCTTACATACCTAGGAGTCTTCTGACTCTTTGTACCTCTTCTCGGTTCTTCAGTTACTGTTGAATTTTCTGATATTGCCAGAGTAACTAGTTCAACATTTTGCTCCGGTAAAGGTGTTACCAGTTCAGTTATGATCATTTCCACTATCAGTTCTTTCTCATAAACTCTGATTTGACTTTTATTCATATCATCCACCTTGACATTAGCGCTCTTCACAATTCTCTGCAATCTCTTATTATAACATCTATATGCTTTGCTTTCATTAGAATAACCAAGAAATATTCCTTCATCACATCTAGGATCAAATTTTCCAATGAGATCATCTCTCCTAATATAAAATTTACTACCAAAGATTCTGAAATACTTAACTATGGGTGTATTACCAAATCATAATTCATAAGGTGTCTTACCAGTTTCTCCTTTGATATGAACTTTGTTGAATGTATAGACTATTGTGCTCATTGCTTCTCTCCAATATATATGAGGTAGATTATCATCCATCATCATTGTTCTAGAAGCATCCAAGATAGTTAAGTTCTTCCTTTCCACAACTCCATTCTGTTGAGGTGTTCGAGGAGCAAAAAATTATCTCCTTATACGATGCTTCTCACAAAAGTTATTATACTCCCTGGATGTGAATTCTCCACCACGATCTGACCTTAAATATTTAATCTTCAATCCTATCTGAGTTTCAACTTTAGCTTTAAATATTTTAAACTTTTCAAAAGCCTCAGATTTCTCCCTTAGAAAAATAACCCACATCATTCTAGAATAATCATCAATGATTAGCATAAATTATCTATCACCTTGAAAGCTTTTAACTCTAGTAGGGCCACACAAATCAGTATGAATAAGATCATTAGATTTGCCTTGTATACTCTTAAAAGAGGTTCTGGCTTGTTTTCCCATTTGACATTCCTTACATACCGGATTATAGGGCTTCACAATCTTAGGTATATCTCTAACTGCCTTAGTTGAACTTATCTTTACCATGCAATCAAAATTCACATGACATAGTCTTTTATGCCATAGCCAACTCTCATCAATTTTTGCAATCAAACATGTCTTCTCACTAAAATTCGAATGAAATATATTACCTTTTGTCTGAGTACCGGTTGCAATCTCCAATCCAGATCTATTAATGATTTTGTAGTTTCCATCCTTGAAATGTAATTGAAATCCCTTATCCACCAATTGTCCTAAACTCAAAATATTATGCCTTAAACCTTTAACATAATAAACATTATTGGTATTGTGCTTACCATCTAATGATATAGTTTCTTTTCCTTTGTCATCTCCAAATCTAACCAGATCACCATCAAATTCTTGCAAAGATATAAACTACATTTTATCTCCAGTCATATGATGTGAACATACACTACCAATTACCCTTTCATCTGTATCTTCAATTTTAGTAGCCAAGGAATTCTCTTTAGGTATATTCTCTTCCAGTGTCGGAACATCTTCCTTGATAGCCAAGAATACCCATTCCTTTCCATTGTCAGAACCACTAGCAGAGTCTTGTGTCGGTTCATCATCAGAATTAGTCACACCTTCCTCGTCTGCAATATAGCATTATTTATCTTTGTTTTTCCTGTACTTATACTTGTTCTGATATCCAGGGTTAGTCTTAAAAGATCTTCTAGCTCTCTCTTCAAATCTTGAATTCCTTTCAGAACATCTAGATGCAAAATGACCTATCTTATTACATGCAAAACATCTAAAAGGTATTTTTCCTTCATACTTACTTCCTACCAGTCCTTTAGGTACCCTTCTAGCAAATAGGGCTTCAAGTTGCTCAAATTATTCATCTTCTCTCTTCATATCATCAAATTCCTTTGCATATAAATTTTTCCAATCTTTCTTGCTGGTTGATGATGTAGATGCATGAAAAGCAAGTTTAGACTTCACAGCTCTAGAAGGTCCAAATTCTTCAAGCTCAAAAGCAGATAATTTCCCAACCAAGGTATCTCTATTGACAGAAGTATTAGCCATTGTTATCAATTCATTAATTACAGTAGCCTTCATCTTATAAGCTGGTGGTAAATCTCTCAGAATTTTAGAAACTATTTCATCTTCACTCAGAGATCCACCACAACATTGAATTCCCATAACAATCTCATTTACCCTTTCCATAAATGTAGTAATGCTTTCATCTTCTTCCATCTTCAAGTTTTCATATCTCACCCGGTAACCATCAAGTTTAGCAATTTTAACATTAGGGTCACCTTCATTTAGAGTCTCCAACTTGTCCCATATAGCCTTTGTTGATGATTTATCAGTTAATCCAATTATTTGTTGATTAGAAAGTGCACACAAGAGGGCTTCTCTTGCTCTACAATCATTCTCAAGCTCCTTATCCAAGTTTGCCAGAGGAGGATAGCCAAATGTCAGATTAAAAGGAGTAACTCCATTCTCAGTGATTTCCCAAATTTCCTTACCGAGACATCTCAAATGAGTCTCCATTTGAATCTTTCATACTTTATAATTTGTTCCATCAAGCCTAGGAATATCTCTCCAAAAGAAAGCAAAAAATGAACTAGATGAACTTGAACTGTTAGTCGCCATAGGATCTTCCTCAAGCAGTTAAGCTTCTGCAGAGAGGACTAGAGCTTTGATACCAATTGTTATACAGTTCAAATAACTGGAAGACAACTGAGAGGGGGGGGGATCAGTTGTCACTAGATTACCAGAACCTTAAACAATTAAAACTTTAATACTGGAATGCATAAAACCAATTACCAAAATAGCAGATATACCATATAAGCATAGGCAACAATTAAAGAATAAATACCATCCACATGACACCAAGATTTGTACATAGAAAACCTAGTAAAGGGAAAAACCATGGTGGGAAGCCTACCCACAGTTAGATAATACTTCTGCAGTAAGTATGTGATTACAACTAGAGGGTTTTGCACTTACAGGAAGGCCAACAACCTAGAGCACACTGCTCATCACAAAAGGAGTCTCACTGACTACATAAAAATCCAGACTACAATCTGGAAGAGAGAATGAACTGCAAAGATAGCATCTCTTATGCCTGAGTATAGTTTCGGTTAAGCTTAATACCGAAGGACTAGATCCTATTACATAAACCCAACTCGATCACCAATGATCGACCAATTCCTCTGCCTGAATGATTATTACATTATTCACTCCTTACATATCCATATCCCTTACACATATATGATCTACAATAAGATCTTACATCATATATATACAAACCCTTGACCACAAACAATAAGGTCGGCCACCAGACAATAAAACAATTACATAATTACAAAACATGTCAGCTTGAGACCAAACAAATAATATCAAACCCATAAGACATCCCGGAAACACATCAAGAAGTCCAATCCACACATTACATTAAGTCGGTCCATAACCTAGATAAATCGGGACCCAATTTAGGTCCACACACTCTAAAGCAATGATCTTAATCAACCAAGTATCGAACATGATCACCATCAGCACCCTGAATCTCTACTAGAAGCAGGGCACAAAAGCAAAATAAAATAGCATGAAAAATGATAGAAAAAACCATAGAAAAAGAAACTCACTGGTAAAATCAGTAGGAAACCCTACAATTTCAGTGGAGAAGAAAACCCAATGAACTCGCCTTCAAGCAAAATGATAGATCAACCAGAGATGATGCAAGTTTAAGAGATAAAAATGAAATAATAGATTCCTAGATAAAATCGTATAGGAGACATTTAACTCAACCAGGAGTGCAATAAATAGGTGCAAAGGAAATTATAAAGGGAAAGGTGTAAATCAGGTTTATGAACCCGATTCGCACCTAAAGGCCAAAATGGTGTAAATCGGGTTCGTAAATCCGATTGACACCTAAAACTTAAAGGGAAGAAATTTCTAAGAATTCCAAAATAAAAACCACGTGCATGGTGAAAAAATTGAAGGAACACAAAAAGACCACTAAGAGGGGGGGTGAATTAGTGGTAAACAAAAAACTTGAACTTCCTAAAAGATTAAAGCTCTAATAACAGAGAACAAGCAACTATGAGCAAGGTATTAAACCACTCAACACACACACATAGAAGACACGCCCATAACACAAGATATACGAGGAAAACCCAAGATGGCAAAAATCTCGATGAGAAATGTTGTTAGAGTCTATTGCTCTAATCCAGCCTCATAATAAAAATAGTCTAATTACAAATTTTATGAGCACCAATCCCTAATCTTTATGGGCACCAACATAAATAAGCACCAACCCCTAATCTAAGAACCCACTCAAATGATTATAATAATGAAGAATTATAGATACAGGTTGAGTACCTTGTTACAAATGATTTTTTGTAACACTCCATGTTTTCCACACCTGAGAATGATTCTTCTCTTTTCTGCTCACAATCTTCGACCTTTGCTCTTTGGTCTCTTCTATCTATCCTTTATCTCTACCTTCTTCTTTCTACTTATCTTTGCACACAACTTTCTAATCTCTTCTCTCTGCAGTCTTCTTTCTTTGCCCCACTTAGTGTGAAATACACACTGTGTTTCATACACTCTTTATCCTTCTTTCCCTCTCACTTGCAATAACACTCTTATGTTAGCCTTAAACAACTCACTATCAGCTCTCGGAAATTACTCAATCAACTCATTCAAATTGATCACAATCCTTTCACTTCTTAGATTTTTCCCTCCAAAAAAAATTCAAAAATACTTCTCCAAACTACCTTGTTTTTTGCTTCCTAATTTTCTGCCATTTGAATTACATTTTGTCTTTCTATTTTTATCCAACTAACTCTGTGTTCTAGCATGACCTTTGCATGCAACACTCATTCTCAAAAATGAAACTCCTAGCTATAATTTTCTCAACAACTATATCTTGACAACAATATTTGATTTGTCCCATACATGTCATATTCTTCACATCTCTTTTTATGTTGTCAAGTCAAACTTGATCAGACGTCCACGTGGACCACTTCTGTGGTATAAATTGGTAGAATACTCATCATGTTATCAACTTCTCAATAAACTCTTGTGGGATGGCGGGACTTCACACCTTCTTCCTCTTAATTACCCAGTGAGATCATTTTTCATCCGACTCCTGGGTTGTGGGATGGTGGGGTGCCTCATCCTTCTCCTCACCTTATTACCTCGTAGGACCAATTTACTTTGGTCTTCCTCGCTACGGGGTAGAAGGGACATCAATTTTACCACTTTGGATGTTACCCCACTGCCCCATGAGGTTTTTTAACTTCCTTCTCCCTTATTGTGGGTTGGTGGGATAACCAATTGTCGATGTGGATATTACCCCGCTGCCTCGTCGGGTGTCTTATCTTTTGTTTTCCTTTTCTATTGTTGCCTCACAGGGTCATCTTTATTCAAACCTTTTTGTTGTGGGATAATAGAGAGAATTACTTTTCTCTTGTTCTTTTTACCTCGCAAGACACCTTCTCTCCATTCTTCATCATCGCAGGATAGTAGGGAGCCTTGATCTCCTTCCTTTTTCTTACCTTGAGAGGTCATCTTGTTGGCTTGATGATGATTTTTGTAATGAATGACTTTATGTGTTGTCATTGATGGCACATATATACACACACATATGTTCACATTGTCATAGTCATCTTAATTAAGACAAACTGGCACTACTCCTAAGTCTTAGTATTACAAACCGGCATCATATGTATAGAATAGTCCAACCAGTTTGAAGGTGTCTAACCGGTATATATAGGCAACCGGTATATGCAAGAATGACAATTGGTTTTGGTCATTTTCACTTACACCAGTTTGGAGATACTGCGGAGATCAACAAGGAGACAAATGGAGGACAATCGGTCTATGAGTTGGAAGAGGTTAACTCTCAACCGGTATCAGTGTTCCAACTGGTTTCACTGATTGTGTGATGAGTTATCACCAGTCGTGATGAGTTATCTCTAACCAACAGATTTGGTGGTAATCTATGATGTGTTATGTAAGATTGTCCAGATGCACTAAACCTAGGAAATTGTGATGAGGTTCCTGAGCCGACATGAAATCTAATGTCTATAAAATGACATTGTGATGAACTATTTTTATTATGCGAGATACAAGTGATGAGTTGATGTGATTTATTGAAGAAGTTGCAGAGTATGTCAGTGTTGTAGTATTGAGTGAGAACAAGAGGATCTATACAAGGAAGAGTTGTTATTTCTAGATCATACCACTTGTTGTTTTCTAATCACTACAACAGTTAAATCCCTTAACCGGGTAAGCTCTAACAAGCTTCATTGTACAAATTATTTAACCAAGTGATCCATTAGTTTGGGTTTTAAATCCTCTACTAAGGTTACTTATAACAAGCTACTACCTTTAACTGGGTATATCTCCTAACAGGGCTTTGGGATCTTTGCAGAGCAATTTGTAGACCTTAACCAGTCAGTTACCTATTACTGCAGATAGTTAACTTGTGAGTCCCATCTCACTGTTGTTTTTCCCAGTTGGTTTTCCACATATAAACACTTGTGTTATGGTGGATGTTTTACTTGTTGTCGATGCTTTTATATCACTTTGGATTGCATGCATAGTTTTAAGTAAACTGGTTAACTATTTTTACTGGTCTGTGTTTAAAGTGGTATTGTTTTTGCTATCACTGATTCACTCCCCCCTCTCAGTGCTTTATAAGTCTATCAATTGGTATCAAAGCCTAACTTCCTTAAGGCTTAATCGCTTGGAAGGAAACCCTAAAGCCACTATGGGGGATATGAGTTATAGAGAAATGGCTAGAGTGCTTGATGCAACCAAGGAAGAGCTTGAAACCCTAAGAGGTAGATTTAAAGCTTCACAATTTAAAAGGAGAGAGATGACTGAGAAACTATTGGAGATCTCTAAAAATAGTTCTTCAAATGAGGCTGGCATTGATGTATTGGCTAAAGAAGTGGAAAAATTGAATGGTGAAAAGCTAAATCTGAGGAGAGAACTTGAAGCCCTAACAATCTGCATGAGCCAAGAACTTGAAGCAAGGAGGGAAATGGAAGACCTAATCAAAGAGAGAGATCATGAAATTTCTAAGATCAAGAAGGAGAATGCAGCTTTGCATGAACATTGGCATGAGGAGAATGAAGAGAAAGAATCTTTACAGTTAGATTTTGAAATGGTAATGTCTCTAAGAGAGACTCTGATAAAGCACAATGAAGATCTTGCCAAAGAGCTTACTGATGCTAATGGGAAGCTTGAAAAGTTCAATAAGAGTTCTTTTATGCTGGATGAGAAGATCCAAACTTAGAGGATGGAAGGTGATACATCTGGACTAGGATTCAATACATCTAAGAAAGGGGAATCTTCTGGTACCAAGAGCAACATGCACAAAGGTAAAACTGCTCCTAAGGCTAAGAAGCCTACCGGTAAGAAAGCTTTTAAACCTATTTGCTTTATCTATCACAAACGTGGACATACTACTAATGTGTGTAGAAGCAAACCTAATGAGAACATAGGCTATAATGCTAATGCTAGATATGTGTCTAGAAAATTTGAAGGTCATTGTTACACATGCAACATAAATGGACATAGATCAGTTGAATGCAGATATGGAGCAAACAATCTAGCACCTCACATGAATCCAAGACCTATCAGTGACTAGAGAAGGACCTATGACAACCAAAGAAACATGAACTGGCAGAAACCCTATGTCAATCAGTTTAGTCCATATGAAATGGAAAATGTAACAAATGTGATTTGCACCATTTGCAATAATTATGGACATATGGCTATGAACTGCAGAAGGAGAACTGGAAGAGGTAATGTAGGACCTTGGAGATCATCCAGGATGGCCTACTATCATTGTCACAAATTGGGAAACATGGCAAATTTTTGTAGAACCAGGAAGAACAAATCGGTTAACCACTTTGAAGATCAGAAAGGTAAGCAAAAGGTCAATGTTGAAGAAACCAGAGCGAAGATGAATAGAATCTAGAAGAAGAAAAGTGAAGACAAGCCAACAGAAGAATCTAACCCTTCACCTAGTGTGGAGAATCCTGCATCAAAGAATTGAGATTTTCAACAAGACTAAGGGGAGCATGGTGGTAAATCTACTTTCGGACCCCTTGAAGAGAGTATGGTAAGAGAGTTTTGCATTTCGAGTTGTATTATGAGAATTCTTGATAGCTTTATCTATCGATTTTCTAAAGGATTATCAACCTGTTATATACCTATTGGTATAGGTGAGTTTTGTTAAGCAATATATTAGGGTTTGTTACCCTATCGGTTGAGTAATTAATGCAGTGGGTAAGTTTATAAAAGCAATTTTTACTAAGTTACTTTTACCCTAATTGCATTCAAAGAAGAAGCTTTTGAGCACTTGTAGAGCGAAATAGAGAATTGTTAGCTGATTGTGAATGGATTTGTGTTACGGATCGAAAGTTGAATTGGATTCGAAGATAAGAGAAGGCGAAATGGGTGTGCATTCGAGAGATCAACCAGGAACCCTGTCAACACGAAGGGAAATCAAGATTATCTAGAATGGCGTCGTCGTCTACACAAGAAGAGAGACTTATGATTACTGTTGAAGCTATGGAGTCTATGGAATCAAATAAAATAGAATCATATAATGCATTGTCTCAAGTTCCTGATGGTGTTATGATCAAAGGTGATTTATCTAGTTATATAGATTGTAAAATTGAGGATCTAGGATCACTATCAATCTATTCACAACTCAAATCTTTGTTAGATAAGAACGGGAAAATCAAACCAAAATACATTAGGGTTTATGAAAAGGGTTTTCACAATGTGACATATTTTATTGAAGATTTTTAAGAAGAGCATGTTAGGATAATCCTTAGTCGTGTGCATGGAGAGAATATGTATCTTGACAGGTTGCACACAATCACGAAGGAAGCAATTCATGCAGTGACTAGTTTTTGGCAAACCGGTGAAGTACCAAAACTGAGGACAATTTCAAAAGATACTATGATTGCACTAACTCAAACCATCGCTGACGGTCGTGTGATATCGGTCAACAACATTGCAGATCCAACAGTCAAATTTGCAACTATGGTTATTAGTTATAGGATATTCCATTCTAGCAGGATGAACAGTGTGCCATCTGCTGTTGTGCATTCAGCCTACAAGATGATAGTAGAGAATGCAGATTATGACTTATGTGAAGCAATGAGAAGCCAATTGATGTTGAACTTAAAATCAATCAAGAATGACAATAGTCAAAAGTTTAAATATGGTCAACTGTTGATTGGTCTATTCCTCTATTTTCAGAATTTCATACCTGGAATTGGTGACATTCAATGGTCGAAGGACATACCGGCTACAACTCAAATCAAAAATAACATTAAGGTTGTGAAGAACACATTTCATATTTCCATGAACAGATATTTTAATGAGTTTCAAAAGAAGGTGAGCATGAGGTTAAGGCTACCTGATGAAGTGGTGAAACACTTTGAAAAAGACATATGTTTCACTGTAACCACTGACTTTTGCCTTATGGAGGTCGTTGAACCCAAGGAAGAATAGATGGAAGAAATGAGTTATGAAGTCAACTATGACTTACTAATTGGTTATGCCAACAAACTTTTGGCATCTCCTAAGGATAAGAAGAAGAAAAGACTGGGAACTTACCAGGAAAGGAATGCACCTGCTCAACCTAGTAGTGCCAAAGAGAAAAAGAAGAAAGTTGAGCAAGCAGCTTCAATGACCACCGGTACAAGGGTGACAAGAAGTATTCAAGTCAAAAAGGAACCAATACCCAAAGTATATGCAAGGAAGTAGACTGCAACAAAGAAGAGAGGTAGAAATCTCATTCTTCAAGCAGAATCTGAAGATACTAACACTAAAGAGGAACAAAAGAAGATAAAATTGACTGGTAAGAAATCCAAACTAGTAGGAGACATTTCAAAGCAAAGTACTCCTATTAATGTTACATCATACAAACCAATGACTGATTTTGAGAGGACATTAAAAACATTGGGGAGGAAACGGTTTGATAATGTGAAAGTGTTTTGATTCATTTGATGAAAGACAGAAACAATAAATTGTTCAAGAGGTAATCAACCATCTATGTCAATACAATCGGTTGCCTCAAGATATTGAAAAAGACATTTCTAATTCTTTGTATTCTATTCTTGAAAATAAATGGAAATTGGTTGTAGAACGGGATCAAAAAATTACTGATAGATTTTTCATTCAATATTTTCCTGAGTTACCTAGAGATGAATTATTAGAATTACTTGCTACGTTCAAAGGATAGTTTCATTCTAAGACAAGAAGACTGAAGTTATTGGATAGAAATATTCAACCTATTGAAGATGATACTCACCGGATAGCTAAAGACATTCACAGGATGAATGAGCAATTGAAGTCTCATAAAAATAAACCTGACCAAACAGAGACTGGAGCTCCACCAGAGCTAGATGCTGAAGAGTTTATTACACTGGATGTTGTCTATCATGTTAAGAATAAGGATGACACCACTTCTCCACTGATTATTTTCTTTATAGATGATACTAAAGAAATTCAGGACACTGTTGATACCACTAGTAATATCATTGAACCAGTAAAGGAAACTATACAACTGGACAATACTGATACACAGGAAGCAACTAAAGCACCAGTCAATGAACCAAGTGTGGATATTCAACCGCCACCAAAAAAAACACCATGTTGAAAATCAACTGCCACTGGTTAATATAGCTATACAGGAGAAACAAACAAAGTCAGAGAAAGAGGTTGAAGAGAAGGAGACTGGAAAGAAAAAGGATGAAGAGAAAGAGAAAACAGAGGAGAAGATAGCAGAGAAAAAAGATGGAAAGGAAAAAGGAAAGGTGAAGTAGCAAACTGATGACGAGGATGACTCAATAAGCATTAAAGGACCTATAGATGTAGATAATATTAGTGCATCTAAACTAATTGAGATTGCTATAGTGATGCAATCTCAGGCCCAAAAGAAAAGGTTAAAAGAGAAGAGAAAAGAAGTAGAAACGATACAAACTGTTGTTGACATTATGTCAAGTCTCTTACCAGAGACTAACACTGGCAATCTATCTACCCCTATCGGAAAGCTTGGCCAATTGGTTGTTGATGCTACTGACCAACTGAAATCACTTGAATAAGCAGCCCATACCTTAACTGAAAAGAATTATAGAAAGAAGAGAGGACAGAAACTAATGACAGATATTGATAAAGGGAAGATTGCTTTATTTGTGAATAAAGATCTTTTAAGAACTACTGTTGAAACTGGAGGAAGGACTTTGTCCTATACATCTAACGTTTTATTTTTCTATTCTGATTTGAAGAAGAGGCGAGAAGAGATGAAAAAGGAACCGAAGAGGATATGTAATGCTTACATACCTTTACAGGATTCAGCCTTAGATTTTGGCAAATCAATTGATGCTTTGCAACATCGGTTATATGTTTATGGTTTTGAACAGGTTAACCGGCTAAGATCCTTGAAAGAACTAAAGAACCAGTTGAGTCCAAAAGCAGACATCTTGCAAAGGGCATACAAGGATTCAGAAGCAGTTTTGGCGACACCAGAGATGAGCATAGTGGATGAAATGGAAGACTTTGTTTCACAAGTTATGACATCTATTGAGATCACTGAAACATTATTGGAAACATGGGATAATGATTTTACTCAAATGAAGACTATTTTTAATGACATTTTCTTGAAAATTGCAATGAACACTCCTTGAAAAACTCTTATATTTATATGTACTTTTTGATGCAAATTTTGATATAATATATATGTATTTTAATTTTCAATTTAGCATTGTTGTCAAAGGGGGAGTAGAAATATGTATGTGCTGTGAAAATTTTGTGTGTATTGTTAAGAGGGAGTAGAAATATGTATGTACAGTTTTTGTAAGCACACTTAGTTTGAAAATTTTCTAAGTGTTGCCATCAATGCCAAAGGGAGAGATTGTTGGCTTGATGATGATTTTTGTAATGGATGACTTTATGTGTTGTCATTGATGGGACATATATACACACACACATATGGTCATATTGTCATAGTTATCTTAGTTAAGACAAATCGGTACTACTCCTAAGTCTTAGTATTACAAACCGATATCATATGTATAGAATAGTCCAACCGGTTTGAAGGTGTCTAACCGGTATATATAGGAATGAAAATTGGTTTTGGTCATTTTCACTTACACCAGTTTGGAGATACTGTGGAGATCAACAAGGAGGCAAATGGAGGACAACCGGTCTATGAGTTGGAAGAGGTTAACTCTCAACCAGTATCGATGTTCCAACCGATTTCACTGATTGTGTGATGAGTTATCACCGATCATGATGATTTATCTCTAACCAACAGAGTTGGCAGTAATCTATGATGTGTTATGTAAGATTATCCAGATACACTGAACCTAGGAAATTGTGATGAGGTTCCTGAGCTGACATGAAATCTAATGTCTATAAAATGACATTGTGATGAACTGTTTTTATTATGTGAGATACAAGTGATGAGTTGATGCGATTTATTGAAGAAGTTGTAGAGTATGTTGGTAATGCAGTATTGAGTGAGCACAAGAGGATCTATACAAGAAAGATGTACTATTTCTAGATCATATCACTTGTTGTTTTCTAATCACTACAACAGTTAAATCCCCTAACCAGGTAAGCTTTAACAAGCATCATTGTACAAATCCTTTAACCAGGTGATCCATTAGTTTGGGTTTGAAATCCTCTACTGAGGTTACTTCTAATAAGGTACTACCTTTAACCAGGTATAGATCCTAATAGGGCTTTGGGATCTTTAACAGGCTTCACTCCTAGTAGAGCGCTTTGTAGACCTTAACTGGTCAGTTACCTATTACTGCAGATAGTTAACTTGTGAGTCCCATCTCATCGTGGTTTTTCCCAATTGGGTTTTCCACATATAAAGACTTGTATTATGGTGGATGTTTTACTTGTTGTGGATGCTTTTATATCACTTTGGATTGCATGCATAGTTTTAAGTAAACTGGTTAACTATTTTTACCAATTTGTGTTTAAAGTGGTATTGTGTTTGCTATCACTGATTCACCCCCCCCCCCTCTTAGTTCTTTATAAGTCTATCACATCTTTCTTAAGTTTACCTCGGTGCAGGATAGCGGCGGCCTCCTCTTCCTTCATATTCATGTTAGCCCGCGAGATAATTTTGTTTCAACTTTACTCATCGTAGGATAGCAGAGTGTTGACAATTTGGAGGAATTGATTATGTGTTGCATTGATGTTTTGTCATTGATGTCAACACTAGTTGCTTTGGTTGTTTACTGATATTTGGTTGGTCTCGATAGGATGTTTGGTTTCTGGTTGGTAAGATCATGTTGATCTGGTATACTCTGGTATGCTTTGGCTTATGGAATTGGCATAGATCTACTATTCATGTTACTCAGATATATGTTCAATCAGTTGGTATTGATTTGGTGATTAGATGCTATCTTATATGCTGGTAAGCCAGGTTTATTGATCCAGTGAGTGTTTCACCGGCAAAGCTTTGTTGAATATATTTTGATATTATGCATAAGTGGTGTTCGTGCGACTTCTTGTAGGGATTCATGATGTTGATAGTGATTGTGTTCGAGCCTTGACTAATTGGGATCATTGCTTTAGCGTGTGTGGACCAAAATTGGGTCTGGTGCTATCTAGGTTATGGACCGGCTTAATGTAATGTGTTGTTGGAGCTTCTCGATGTGTTTCCAGGATGACTTATGGGTTGGAGGATATTTATTTGGCCTCAGGCTGACATGTTTTATAATTATGTAATAGGTTTTTGTGTAGGGGAAAAAGCGAGACTAGGACAATGTACCCTAATCCTAACTTTTGACACACATTGCGGAATACGAAAGAGCCTAGAGATATCGCACGGTTGGCTACTTCTTTTGGTGAAAGAGAGAGCCACGGGATATCTATTAGGATTTCTATTCCCTTGTTGAAATTGAAAGCTAAAATGATACAAGTTCAAACCCTAACCTCAAAATGTAAGTATGAACTAGTAACAAGTTTGCAGAATTGAGATTAAGCAATGAACAGCTGTAAATGTAAGGATAAAATAAGAATGTAGATATGTACCCGGAGTCGAAATCGGACTGAAAATGTTCGGGACGGGGGCGCGGGCGCCACTGTCCTGAAAACTGCACCGGAAACCACTGTTTTGCACCCTGAAACACTGTCTGGAAACTGTCGGAAAGCTGTCTGTCCGGAGGACCAGGGCGCCCAGCGCCTCTGTCCCAGGGACCAGGGCGCCCAGCGCCCCTGTCCTGGCAGGACCAGGGCGCCCAGCGCCCCTGTCCCAGTCTTCTGAGCTGCAATTGCACACAGAGTTCTGTCTCAGTCTCCTCTTTCCGGATCTGTGTCCTGCGGCGTCGTCCGAATCCCGAAACCTGCAATAATATCTGAAAAGGGGGAAGGGCGGCTATATAGGGTTTTGCCTTAGTCAAACCCCCGCTTTGGTGATTTCCACCTCCACGAATAGCCAAGTTGTTTTGTAAAATGTATTGTGTGTGCAGACCTAGTGTGTGTGCAAGGTCCAAAATGCAAGAAAGCAAACTAGAGCAACCTAGAAAGTAAACCCTAATTGCTTGTAAATGATAATGCAAATGCTCTAAATCAAGATGCAATGTGATCTAAAGCATGAATAAATGATATATCAAAGCTTATGTAAGGACATGAAAACAATATGAAATCATACCCAACCCTCAAGGGAGGAGTACAAGCCAATCTTCAGTCGGTAATCTCCTATTGTTCTTCAATGTCTTCCAAGCCCTAATTGGATGAATGAATGAATTTGATAGATGCTTGATAGAATGATGTTGAGTGTTGTTGAAGTCTTCAAAGATCTGCTCTTTCGCTGCATATGAAGTTCCTGGAAACAAAAATCCGATCCTTTCAAATGAAGAAAGAGAGCTCTTATGTATGAAACCCTAGGTCGTAAATTCGTATTTTGGCCGACCTAGAGATTGAATATCCCGCCAATTTCTTGGGGTTAAGCTTTATTTTATGATTAGATCGTGCTCCCAAAATTTCGGGAAAAATGTCCGGGACCATGTTGCACGGGCGCCATGGTCCCGACAACTTTTCACCAAATTTTCAGGGCCGTTGGATATGATGATTTTAGAGAGAATCCCGAAGTTACAGGTGATTTCGAGATGTTTAGACCCCGAAACCAAGCCCCCAAGTTCGAAATAGGACTTAATTAGGGTTTTTGATTAAGTGGTGTATTGGAAGAATAAAATGCGAAGGGCGCACTTTAGTGAAAGGGCCCAACTTTGTGATGTAGAAAATGATGAAATAGGGTCTTAGACCTAATTAATTTGATTAATTAAGTGCTTAAGGAGAAATGCAATGCAGAATGCAAAACGCACTAAGGCGGGTGCTAAACTAGGTGCGAAATTGTATCACCCTAGCGAGTGCGTACAATTTATGACGCTACAGTTTTTTATGTTTTTTGTTTTGTAAATAAGGGGTAAACAATTTTGACCTGGAGCTATGAACCAGTGAGGCCACAAACGGGGGACCTCATCTCCACACTTCACTTGTTCAAATCCATGAGCACAATGGCCCAGCAAAGGCACAAGGCCTTGCAAGCACAAAGGCCCAGTAAGGATTTGAACCATGGTGGTTGCTTCACCAACAAAGTGTTTTAACCACGGCACCACATGTCCAAAGACAATTATGTAATAGGTTTTATTGTCTAGGTGGCCAACCAAATTGTTTAAGGTCTAGGGTTTGTATATATGTGTGTATGATCTCATTGTAGATCATGGTATGCAAGCGAATAATGTAATAATCATTCATGCAGAGGATTTGGTTGATCATAGGTGATCGAGTTGGGTTTATGCAAGAGGTTTAAGACCTCCAATATTGAGCTTAACTGGAACTGTATTCAGGTATAAGAGATGTTATTATTGCAGTTCATTCTTCCTTCTGGATTGTAGTCTAGATTTCTTATGTAGTCCATGAGACTCCTTTTTTAATGAGCAGTGTGCTCTAGGTTGTTGGCCTTCTTGCAAGTGCAGGCCCCTCTATTTGTAATCACATACTTACTACAAAAGTATTATTTGGCTATGGGTAGGCTTCCCACTATGGTTTTTCCCTTTGCCAGGTTTTCCACATACAAATATTGGTGTCATGTGGATGGTAACTATTCTCTAATTGTTGGTTGTGCTTAATTGGTATATCTTCTATTTCGGTAATTAGTTTATGTATTTCAGTATTGATCTTATGTGTTCCGGTAATAAAGTTTTAAATGCTTAAATTTATGGTAATCTGGTAACTGATTCACCCTCCCCTCTCAGTTGTCCTTCGGTTATTTGAACTGTCTAACAATTAGTATCAGAGCTCTGGTCCTCTCTGCATAAGTTTAACTTCTTGAGGAAGATCCTATGGCATCTAATAGTTCAAGTTCATCTAGTTCATCTACAACTATCTTTCGGAGAGAAATTCCTAGTCTTGATGGAACAAATTACAATATGAAAGATTCAGATGGATGATAACTTTATGATGAATGGATAGTACCAAACCAGTACTGAGAGGGGGGCGGTGAATCAGTACAAACAAAAACACAATCCTAAACTGGTTTGTTAGCCGACACTGTGCTTTGGCAAACAAACAGTAACACCGGTCTTAAACAGAGTACAACCAGCAAAACCCAGAATAACTAAGACAAGCATAAACCGATTGACACTTATCTTTTCATACAATCTAATACTTCATTTCCATCTCACTCTAGTGCATGAACATGTAATCTATCATCAAAGATATATAAACAGCTAGATCAACATGATTTACATTCAGACACAAATCACTTAAACCATCACATGAATAACACCACACATGACACACAGATTTTTCACGTGGAAACCCAACTGGGAAAAACCACAGTGGGGATGAATACCCACAAGCTATTTTTGAACTCTTTAGAAGTTTGATCTATTAGGAGCCTTGTTCGATTAAAGACTGATACAATAGGTTTTGTTAGGAACTGATCCTGTTAGGGAACACCCGGTTAAGGGATGGCTAGAATACCCGGTTAAGGGTTAAACCCTATTAAAGGTTACCTTGTTAGAGGATTTCAAGAACTCAATGGTTTTGAGTCACCCTGTTAAAGGATTTACAGTAAGTCGGTTAAAGCTACCCTGTTAAGGGATTTCCCAACTGTTGAAGTGGTTAGAGATCAACAAGTATTACAATGATTTGGTAACAACACTCAATGCCAATGTAGATCCACTTTAGCTCCTCTTCACCTTCTGCACTTACACTCTGCAGGTATCACTTCTCTCCTCTGGTCTGGCAAGAATCACGTATCTCTTCTCTTGGATACACACACACAACTTTTGCCAACAACTTTAGAAAGAAACACAACATTGACCTTATAAGAAGCAGATAGGTCGGTAGCATAAACCCTAAACCCTAAACTTGTTAGGTTAAGAAATTCAAATGGTTCAATCCTGACCGTTGAGCACATTGCATTAAATGCAACAATCTTGAACCAATCTCAAGGCGTTCTCCATCATTCATTTTCCACCGATTTCATGGCGGCTGATAACCCATCATGCGTTATCACCATTTATAGACTTCGCACATTCCTGAGGTAGATATGAGCAATCTCCTTCATGCAAGATCCTTCACGCGCACAAGGTTGACGTGGCAACATGATATGTTCTTCGTTACAATGCTAACTCATCACACAAAGTCACCGGTTGAGTCACATAGGCTTGAAGTACTTCAACCAGAAAGCCTGAAGTTGAGACTACCAACCGGTAGTCATACAAAGCTTCCATGTACCGGTTCCCATAACCACATGTCGGTTCACCTTGAACAACCACACCGCTTCACTTTGGCACATATACCGGTTCACAATGTTATACCGGTTCTCACATATACCGGTTCTTGGTAACATATCGGTTCTCTCTTCTTCATCATATTGACATCAATGACAACATACAATATCATCGTGTCCTCGTACCGGTTCACATAATGCCAACAATCTCCCCCTTTGGCATTGATGGCAATATACAAAGATATCTCTCTGCTTCACATCTTCTCCCCCAATTTCTACATATATCTTCTCCGCTTCACTTCTTCTCCCCCTTTGACAACAATGCCAAAGTAGAGGCACAAGCTTCCCTGTTCCATTATGCTACTCCCCCTGAGGAGTAGCATCCTTCAACACATCAATCGTGAAGAAAAATTTGACTATGCAATACTTGACTGATGTGGAGCATATACCTTTAGTTTACCTCCTGAAGGGGTAGCACCCCTAATTCACCTCTGAAGTACATAAATGTAGCCTTTGGGAGAGGCTTGGTGAATATGTCTGCTAACTGCTCCTTACTGGAAACATGTTCCAGTGCAATCTCTTTGTTCTGAACCTTTTCCCTCAAGAAATGATACTTAAGCTCAAAGTGCTTGGTTCTAGAATGTAAAACCAGATTCTTGGAGATGTTAATTGCACTAGTATTATCACAAAATATACTTACCGGTTTAGATACAAGAACTTTGAAGCCATTTAATACATGCTTCATCCAAATTGTCTGAGTGCAGTTCATGAAAGCTGCAACATACTTTGCTTCTGCTATAGATTGAGAGATACAACTCTGCTTCTTACTCATCCATGAGACCAGTCTACCACCGAGAAAGAATGCACCACTGGTTGTGCTCTTCCGATCGTCCACATTACCTGCCCAATCAACATTTGTGAATACTTTCAAGTTGAAATCCTTGCTATATGGATACCACAATCCATAATCAATAGTTCCCTTTAGATACCTAAGAATCCGCTTGACTGCAACCAAGTGGGATTCTCTTGGACTTTTCTAGAACCTTGCAGTAATGCCAACTGCATGTGCAATATCTGGTCTGCTATGCACTACATAATGCAACTTACCAATCATTGATCCATATTCCTTCTCATCAACCAATGCCGAGTCATCCTCTTTGGATAGTTTACAACCGATCACCATCGGTGTACCAACTGGTTTGTTATTTTCCATGCCAAAGGTGTTCAACACCTCTTTGACATACTTGGATTGAGTGATAAAGATTCCATCTTTCATCTGCTGAATCTGCAGTCCAATGAAGAACTTAATCTCTCCTATGAGTGACATCTCAAACTCTTTCTTCATCTCATCTGCAAACTCATGACTCATCTTGTCATCTCCACCAAAGATAATGTCATCAACAAATACCTCACAGATTAGGATTTGATCTCCTTCAAAATTCAAGTAGATATTGCTATCTTCACTTGTTCTCTCAAATCCAATCTTCACAAGATGGGAGTGCAGGCATTCATACCATGCTCTAGGTACCTGCTTTAGACCATATAAGGCTTTATGTAGCCTACACACCATGTCACTGTCTTCAGATAGGGAAAACCCATCTAGTTGCTCTATATACACCTCCTCTTCAAGTACACCATTTAGGAATGAAAATTTTACATCCATTTGATATACTTTGAATCCTTCAAAAGCTGCATATGCAAGAAGCATACGAACTCCTTCCATAGTCTTCTCCTTCTTCTTGGGAATATCCTTTACACACCAGTCTGGCTTTGTTTCTAATCACTGTGCCATCCTCATTCAGCTTATTTCTGAAAACCCATTTGGTACCGATGACATTTTTATGCTCTGGTCTGGGTACCAAAGACCATGTACCATTTCTCTCTATCTGGTCAAGTTCCTCTTCCATTGCCTTGAACCAGTCTTCATCTTTATGTGCCTCTTTGAATGATTTAGGCTCAAATTCAGAGATCATACATGAGTTTTCTCTGAGCTTTCTTCTTGTAAGGATTCCTGCATCCTTATCTCCTATGATCGGCTTAGGATCATGATTCAGCTTGACATACTGAGGAATGGTCTTGATAGATTCCTCTTGCTTTTCTTCTTCATCCTCATCTCCATCAGTATCAACATCTACATCTACCAGTGTAGGAACACTGTTACCAGTCCTTGGTTGACTAGCAACTAGTTCCCAGAAGGTTACAACCGGTTCATTTACCGCTTGCTCACTGCCAGTTTCCTCAATTTTCTCAGAGGTTTCATCAACTCTTACATTGATGCTTTCCATAATTCTCTGAGTCCTATTATTGAAACACTTGAGAGCTTTGCTCTTGGTGGAATACCCTAAGAATATTCCCTCATCACATTTCGCATCAAATTTGCTTTGGTGTTCGCTCCTCTTGATGTAACATTTGCTACCAAACACTCTAAAGTAGCTAACCACAGGTGTCTTACCGGTCCAATACTCATAAGGAGTTTTATCCTTACCTTTCTTGATGAGTACCCAGTTCATTGTGTAGACTGCAGTGCTCACTACTTCTCTCCAAAAGGTGTGAGCTACCTTTCCTTGAATCAACATTGTTCTTGCTGCTTCAACCACAGTCCAATTATTCCTCTCTGCTAGGCCATTCTGCTGTGGAGTACGGGGGGTAGACAGTTGACTCTTGATGCCATGTTCTTCACAATACTTGTTGAATTCACCGGAAGTGAATTCCCCTCCTTGATCAGTTCTCAGACACTTGATCCTTTTACCGCTTTCCTTCTCCACTAATTCTCTAAAAGATTTGAACTTTACAAAAGCTTCAGACTTATCTTTCAAGAATGTGACCCACATCATTCTCGAGCAATCATCAGTGAGAATCATGAAGTACCTATCACCCTGCACACTCCTAGTTTTCATAGAACCACACAAATCAGTATACACAAGATCAAGTAAATTGTTAGCAGTGAAAGGTTTACCTTTAAAGGTTGAGGAAGACATTTTCCCCAGTTGACACTCTCTGCACAAGGTATTTTCTGGTTTGCTTAGCACCGGCAACCCTCTAACTACCTTGATCTTACTGGCCTTCACAATGTTATCAAAGTTTACATGGCAGAGTTTCCTATGCCATATCCAGCTATCATCAAATTTAGCCATAAGACGTGTACTTATATTTGCATTCAGCTAAAATAGGTTACCTTTGGTCTACATACCGGTGGCCACCAATTCACCATTCTTTCCTTTGATTCTGCACACTCCATTCTTGAATTCCAGAGTGAGACCACTATCATTCAGCTGGGCAACACTCAGAAGGTTGTGTCTTAGACCATCAACCCAATACACATTGTCAACACTACTCTTTCCATTCATAGAGATGGACCCTCTGCCTTTGACCATACATGGTGCATCATTACCAAAGCGAACCACACCACCATCATACTCTTCCAAGGATAAAAACTTGCTCCGGTCACCAATCACATGGTGAGAACAGCCACTGTCAATAATCCACTCATTGGAATTATCAAAGCGGGAGACAAGAGCCTTCTTGTCTGACACATCTTCCTTGACAGTAACAAACACAATATCTTCATTTTCTACATCTTCTGACTCCTCATCTGTGACACCTTCATCAACTGCCACAAAATAGTTTCTTTGGTTTCCTCCTTTGAATTTCTTGAACCTTTTCGGTTTGTCCTTGTTGTCACCATTAGGATAGTTTACAACAATATTTCCTATCTGGTTACAAGAAAAGCATTTCAAAGGGAGCTTACCTCTGTATTTATCGGTTCCTTTAGGAATTTTTCTGGAAAGAAGAGCTTCAAATGCCATCAGAATCTCCTCATCATCCATTTCTATGCTCTGTCTTGGTTCACCACTAGTGCTAGCTTCTTTTCCTTTTCTGAATGGTACAGCAAAAGCTTTAAAAGCTTATTCAGTCTTTTGAACACTACCATCAAAACTATTTGGCTCATAGGTTGTCAACTTTGCAATGATGGAGTCTAGGGATACCTTAGTCTTGTCTATTGATCTCAACTCTTGAATAGCAACAACCCTTGTTGCATAGACCGGTAATAAGGATCTCAGGACTTTTCTTACCATGGTGGAATCTTCCATTTTACCCCCTGCACTCTTGATATCTCCGACAACAATTTTGATTCTTATTCCATACTATTGAATGGTCTCTCCTTCAACCATCCGCATGTCTTCAAACTTCCCTCTAAGGCTTTCTTCCTTAGCTTGTTTTACATGCTCATCACCGCCATAGATATTTTCAAGAGTATCCCATACTTCTTTGGGATTTACTTTATCTTGGACATCAATAAACTCAATGTCAGATAAACTACTAATTAGGGCTTCCATGACTTGCCCATTCTCCTGCATCTCTCTCTTTTGGTCATCGGTGAGAGTACCGATAGGGGCAACATAAGCATTCTCAACATAGCTCTAGTGTTGAGCACCCATGCTTCTAATGTATATCTTCATTCTATCTTTCCATATACTAAAATTATCTCTGTTGAACTTTGGACCTTCCCTCTTCATCATTAGACTGGGATCTTTTCCTCAAGCGGTTAAGCTTATAACATAGAGGACTTGGAGGATGCTCTGATACCAATTGATAACTTAATGATGAACGAATAGTACCAAACTGGTACTAGGAGGGGGGGTGAATCAGTACAAACAAAAACACAATCCTAAACCAGTTTGTCAGGAGACACTGTGCTTTGGTAGACAAACAGTAACGCCGGTCTTAAACAGAGTACAACTGGCAAAACCCAAAATAACTGAGACAAGCATAAACCAGTTGAAACTTATCTTTTCATACAATCTAATACTTCATTTCCATCTCACTCTAGTGCATGAATAGGTAATCTATCATCAAAGATATATAAATAGCTAGATCAACATGATTTACCTTCAGACACAAATCACTTAAACCATCACATGAATAACACCACACATGACACATAGATTTTTTACGTGGAAACCCAACTAGGAAAAACCACGGTGGGGATGAATACCCACAAGTTGTTTTTGAACTCTTTAGAAGTCCGCTCTGTTAGGAGCCTTGTTTGGTTAAAGACTGATACAATAGGTTCTGTTAGGAACTGATCCTGTTAGGGATCACCCGGTTAAGGGATGGCTAGAATACCTGGTTAAGGGTCAAACCCTGTTAAAGGTTACCTTGTTAGAGGATTTCAAGAACTCAATGGTTTTGAGTCGCCCTGTTAAAGGATTTACAGTAAGCCGGTTAAAGCTACCCTGTTAAGGGATTTCTCAACTGTTGAAGTGGTTAGAGATCAACAGGTATTACAATGATCTGGTAACAGCACTCAATGCCAATGCAGATCCGCTTTAGCTCCTCTTCACCTTTTGCACTTACACTCTGCAAGTATCACTTCTCTCCTCTGGCCTGGCAAGAATCACGTATCTCTTCTCTTGGATACACACACACAACTTTTGCCAACAACTTTAGAAAGAAACACAACATTGACCTTATATGAAACAGATAGGTCAATAGCATAAACCCTAAACCCTAAACCTGTTAGGTTAAGCAATTCAAACGGTTCAATCCTGACCGTTGAGCACATTGCATTAAATGCAATAGTCTTGAACCAATCTCAAGATGTTCTCCATCATTCATTTTCCACCGATTTCATGGCGGCTGATAACCCATCATGCGTTATCACCGTTTGCAGACTTCACACATTCCCGAGGTAGATAGGAGCAATCTCCTTCATGCAAGATCCTTCACGTGCACAAGGCTGATGTGGCAACACGATCTGTTCTTTGTTACAATGATAACTCATCACACAAAGTCACCGGTTCAGTCACACAGGCTTGAAGTACTTCAACTGGAAACCCTGAAGTTGAGACTACCAACCGGTAGTCATACAAAGCTTCCATGTACCGGTTCCCATAACCATATGCCAGTTCACCTTGAACAACCACACCGCTTCATTTGGCACATATACCGGTTCACAATGTTATACCGATTCTCACATATACCAGTTCTTGGTAACATACTGGTTCTCTCTTCTTCAGTATATTGACATCAATGACAACATACAATGTCATCATGTCCTCATACCGGTTCACATAATGCCAACAATGGAGACTCATTTGAGATGTCTTGGTAAGGAAATCTAGGAGATCACTAAGAATGGTGTAACCCCTTTTAATCCATCATCTGGCAATCCTCCTCCGACAAAGTTGGATAAGGAGCTTGAGAATAATTGTAGAGCTAGATAAGCCCTCTTGTGTGCACTTTATGATCAACAAATAATGGGATTGACTAACAAATCAACAACAAAAGCTATATGGGACAAGTTGGAGACTCTAAATGAAGGTGACCCTACTATCAAGATTACTAAACTTTATGGTTACCAGGTGAGATATGAAAATTTGAATATGGAAGAATATGAAAGGATTACTACATTTATGGAAAGGGTAAATAAAATTGTCATGGGAATTCAATATTGTGGTGGATCTCTGAGTGAAGATGAAATAGTTTTTAAAGTTCCGAGAGCTTTACCACCAGCTTATAAGATGAAGGCTACTGCAATTAATGAATTGAGAACAATGTCAAATACTTATGTAATTAGGAATACCTTGGTTGGGAAATTATCTGCTTTTGAGCTTGAAGAATTTGGATCTTTTAGAGATGTGAAGTTTGAACCTACTTTTCATGCATTTACATCATCAACCGACAAACAAGATTGGAAAGCTTTGTATGAAAAGGAATTGGAAGATATGAAGAGAGAAGATGAATCATTTGAGCAAATTGAAGCCCTATTTGTTAGAAGAGTACCTAAAGGACCGATAGGAAGTAAGTGTGAAGGAAAATCACCCTTAAAATGTTTTGCATGTAATAAGATAGGTCATTTTGCATCTAGATGTCCTGAAAGGAATTCAAGATTTGAAGAAAGAGATAGAAGATATTTTAAGCCTAACCCTAGATATCATAACAAGCATGAGTACAGGAGAAATAGAGACAAATCATGTTACTTTGCTGATGAGGAAGGTGTGACTGATTTTGATGATGAACCGACACAAGACTGGTGCAGGGGCACTTAGAAAATTTTGGTAACTTTGTTTCTAGGATGTTGGATTCATGTTTTTAGTTTTTTAATAAGGCCATTGAGTGTGTGCTCAAATGATTGTAAGGGCCCTAAGAGTCTTTGTTTGAACAATGTTGGCATGTGATCTCTTAAGGGTGCCACGTACAACACTTAATAGGATAAGTTGTTTTTGGGTTAATGTAGGTTGTTTGATGTTTTTTTGAGGTTGTTAAGGTCATATGAGTCATTTGAAAGAGACCAAGTTTGGGTTTGAGAAAATTTGCTCACCTATGCAACACATTGCAAAAGTTGCTCACAGCAACTTTGCAACATTTTCAGACACCAACGGTTAGTTGGCTAACACAATCAGTTGTGAGCATTCGTAACTACTCCAAGGCTAGTATAAGGCTTGGAAAGACCGATGATAATTGGTTTTTGAAGGATGTTGAAGATCTTAAGCAAAGAAACAATTTTGGTTTCCCATTTGTGTGTGTTCTTCCAAGTTTGTATGACCTCTATGGATTGAGAATCCCAAGACAAGGTCATGGATTGTTAGACTGGTGTCTTACCTTCATTTTGTTTTTTATTTGGAGTCTTGAAGTGTTTTAGGTTGTGAATAAATTTTATTTTGTTGCAAGCGGGTTCAAGAGCCCTAAAAACTAGGGTTTTGAGAGCAAAATGGCTCCAACCTAATGTTCCATGGTGGATTTCCTCTTTGAAACCTTGTGGATTGTTAGGTTGCACTGTTTACTATGTTTTCTTTTGGGTTTTGAGACAGGGGAATCCAAATCAAAGATTTTCCACCATACCCTAAGCTTGGCACATTGAGTTGGCAAGCATTAGGAATCATGGATAACAAGCCCTAATTAGGTGAGTCTAGTGGGTGGAGATGAAGTATGATTGGTTTGGAATTCCATATGGAAGTAAAGACATAAAACTATCATCAATTCACTCAGGCAATCAGACCGGTGAAGGATTTTTTATCACTCCTTATTTTTAAGGCCTAGAAAGGGGCAATTAGGCCTGGTTAACCAGTAAGGGTTAGATATGTTAGTGACAAAACCCACCTCTAGTTTTGAGATATTGTATGTAAAATATAAAAGGGTGTCTGGAATGGAAAATATTTCATAGGGTTGTTAAGGAAGTTTAAGCGGTAAATGCAGAATACCCCGCTGACAGGGCTATTGGAATTAGGTCTCTGGTTAGGCCTAAAAGTGCAGTTTGTTTGTAAAACACCAAATCGGTAAGTGGAAAAGCTCTTGATTAAGGAATAGGGTTGGATATCCATACAAAATCATCCATCCTTATGTGTGTAGTGTGGGGAATGAAGATCCTGTGGTAGAGGGGTTGAACTCTCCGGTTGAGTGTGAAAGGGAGTGGGAAAACAAGGTCTTTGAAGCAAGAAAATGGAGCTCACAAAACAACAAGTGCTTATCCTATCCTAAGGACCTTGGGAAGGTCAGAGAGAGTAATTCTTGCAGACCCTTGGACAAATTGAGGTGTAGAATCATTGGATGATTCTTGTGTAGCTTGGAGGGGATACCTAGACAAGGTAGCACAAACCGGTGATAGATAACTCACTCTACATCAGATTGGTATCAGAGCCAATTGATTGAACAAAGTGGTGTATGTCAGACCTAGAGGTAGAGTCAGAAGCTAGTAGCATGCCACCGAAGGCAATGAGCCAAGAGGCCATTAGGAAGTTGGTCCAAGGTATGCTTAGTGAAGCCCAGGAGCATGAAACCAAGAAAGGCAAGGGCAAAGTCACTTAATGGGGTGATGAAACTAATGATGAAGATGTAGATGTGATAGGAGTTATAATAGAAAAGAAGGAGTTGGACAAAGATAAACATATCTTCTTGGATTCCCTCAAGTCACTCAATAAAGACAACATAGAAGGTTTACCTATCTATAATGGAAGCCTAAGTGGAGAAGAGATATTGGATTGGATAGAAGCCTTGAACAATCATTTTGAATACAAGGAAGTTGCAGAACAAAAGATGGTCAATTTGGCCAAGTTAAGATTGAAGGGATCAACCCTAGTGTGGTGGAACATGATGCAAGAGGAAAGAGGACAAACTGGGAGAAAGAAGATCATCTCTTGGGAGAGAATGAAGATCAGGATTAAAACTCAATTCTTACTTGTAGATTATGAGGTGCATATGCACAAGAAGATGCAAAATTTGAAACAAAGAGAAATGGATGCGAGTACCTATATAGAGGAGTTCAACAAACTTACCCTAAGAGCTAGGAAGCAAGAGAAATAAGTGGAGAAGGTTGCAAGGTACTTAAATGGTCTTAGACAAAACATTGAAGATGAGATCAACATGATAGCACCTAACATAGTCCATAAATGATTTTAATTAGCCTTGAGAGTAGAAGATAAGATCAAAAGGAAAGGTGAACATAATCAAAGGGGTAGAGGTGGCAGAGGTTTCAAAGGAAGAGGCACCTTTGGAAGGGGCTATAATCCCAACAAGAATGAAGAAGGAAATCAATCAGAGAACGGTGGTGATAATCTTAACAATGGAGGACAGTTTAGAGGCAACTCTAGAGGGAGAAATAACTATAGAGGCAGATTTGGCAATTCAGGAAGAGGAACCACAGTCTTCACTGGCAAATGCTATCATTGTCATCAAGTGGGGCATACCATGAACCGGTATCCTGAAAAGACTTCAAGCTCTCACATGGGAGACAAGAGAACTTAGTTGGTGCAAGAAGAGGATTTTCAAAGTGTTACCTCACCAATCAGCAAGGCAGGACCAGTCCTAGAAGGAGAGAATCTGATGCTAAGAAGGACCTTGTTGAAGGTACCACAGACCAAAGAACCTACACAAAGGAAGACACTTTTTAAAACCACTTGCAGATCTCATGGTAAGATTTGTAAAGTTATAATGGATTCAGGGTCTACAGATAACATTGTAGTAGTTGAGATGGTAAACAAACTAAAATTGAAAAGGTTGCCACATACCACCCCCTATAAGGTATCTTGGTTGAGTAAGGGTCAACATGTGCTTGTAGATGAGAAAACTTGGGTAGATTTTGAAATAGGAGATTACAAGGATAGTGTTCTATGTGACATATTACCCATGGATGCATGTCACTTGATGTTGGGATGCCCTTGGTAGTATGATGTCAAAGCCATACATGAAGGAGAAAAGAATTCCTATGTTATCACCAAGGAGGGTAGAAAGTTTCAAATGGACCCTTTGATTGATCAGAGTGAAGAAAGAAATGTTGGATCAAGTGTTATGTTGCTTGGTGGGAAAGAGTTCTTCAAATTTTTTAAGCATGAAGGGAACCAAGGATGTGCTCTCATAGTGAAACCTAAAGAAGAGACAAAGACTGAAACCAACCTGGTGATACGTCAAGAGGTGCAGACCTTACTAGACCAGTACAAAGACATAATTGTCAATGAGATATCAGATGCCTTACCCCCTATGAGAGATGTTAACCATCAGATAGACCTCATACCTAGTTCAACTTTACCAAACAATGCTGCTTAGAAAATGACGCCTACTCAAAATGAGGAAATAGCAAAGCAAGTGTAGGAATTGCTAGATAAGGGGTTGATAAAGAAGAGTTTAAGTCCATGTGTAGTGCCTACAGTTTTGGCACCTAATAAATATGGCAAGTGGAGGATGTGCACTGATTCAAGGGCCATAAACAAAATTACAATTAGACACTGGTTTCCAATGCCAAGGATCGATGATCTAATGGACTACCTAGGTGGAGCTTGCTACTTTTTTAAGGTGGATTTGAAATTAGGTTATCATCAAATTAGGATCATACCTAGTGATGAATGGAAGACAACCTTTAAAATAAATGAGGGGCTATATGAATGGTTGTTGATGCCCTTTCGGCTCACAAATGCACCTAGAACCTTCATGAGACTCATGAATGAAGTTCTTACAGAGTTCATTGGTATGTTTGTCATTGTTTATCTTGATGACATTCTGATTTTTAGCAGGTCAAAGGAGGAACATTTCAAACATTTGAATCAAGTTTTGAGGAAGCTACATCAAGAAAAGTTGATGATCAACTTGGATAAATGTGAGCTTTTCAAAAATGAATTGGTGTATCTTGGTTTTGTAGTTTCTCAAGGTTGTTTAAAAATGGATCCATCAAAAGTGGAAGCAATAATGAATTGGCGTACTCCTAAGTCAATAGGAGATGTAAGAATTTTCCATGGTTTAGCTTCTTTTTATAAGAAATTTATTAGAGGTTTTAGCCATGTGTGTGCACCTATCTTGAACACCATCAAAGGTGGTATAAAATGTTAGTTTAAGGGGACTAGTACAACAGACAAGGGGTTTGAGTTGTTAAAACAAAAGGTAGCAGAACTCCCTTACCTTAGGCTCCCTAATTTCAATCATCTCTTCAATATGGAGTGTGATGCCAACAAGTTGGCTATAGGGTCCGTTTTGAGCCAAGAAGGTCACCCGGTTGCATGTTTCTCTGAGAAGCTCAATGAAGCAAAACAAAAGTATTCTACCTATGATCTAGAGTTATATGCTATGGTGCAAGCACTCAAGAAGTGGCATCATTATTTGTTAACTAAAGAGTTCATAGTCTACACTGATAATTATGCACTTAGTTTTTTGAATGGGCAGGAGAAATTGAATCAAAGACACCTCAAGTGGGTTGAGTATTTGTAAGCCTACACCTTTTCCATCAAGCACAAGAAAGAGTCACCAATAAGGTAGCAAATGCCTTAAGTAGGAGGGTTCTAACCATCCAAGAAGTGCAACTACAAAGTGTGGGGTTAAATGACCTCAAAGATCTCTACCAAGGTGACAAAGATTTTGGTGAAGCATATGATGTTTACTCAAAGTTTGCTAATGCTTGTCATGTTGCCTATTCTGATTTTATGTTACAAGAAGGATTATTGTTTAAAGGACACATACTTTGCATACCACAGTTCTTTATGAGAGACAATATCATCAAGGAGAAGCATCAAGGCAGACTAAGTGGACATTTTGGTCTTGACAAGACCTTAGAGCAATTTGGCAGGTTCTAACATTGGCCTAAACTACAATCAGATGTTAGGAAGTTTGTGGAGCAATGTGCTATTTGTCAAAGGGCTAAGGGTACCTCCAGCAATACAGGTTTATATTAGCCTCTAGCCATACCAACAAGGCCATGGGAGTGTGTGAGTATGGACTTTGTTCTTGGTTTACCTAGAATGCCAAGAGGATATGACACTGTCTATGTAATAGTGGATAGATTCAGCAAGATGACACACTTTGTGCCTTGAAAATGCACTAATGATGACTCCTACATAGAAGGGTTGTTCTTCAAAGAGACTGTAAGGATCCATGGTTTAACACTTAGCATTGTGAGTGATAGAGATACAAAATTTGTGAGCCACTTTTAGCGAACCTTGTGGAAGAAACTTGGTACTAACCTTTCTTTTTCATCTGCATACCATCCACAAACTGATGGTCAAACTGAAGTAGTTAATAGGTCCTTGGGTAATTTGCTGAGATGTCTCACCAAACAGCATGGTCAAGTTTGGGATCTAGTATTGGGACAAGCAAAATATGCCTACAATGACTTTGTTAATAGGAGCACAAGATGGAGTCCATTTGAGATTGTATATGGATGTCATCCAAGGGGTATATTAAAACTTAGAGACCTTAGTTTTGTGGACCATAGGAGTGCTCAAGGTGAAAACTTTGTAGAGAATATGAAGGAGATCCATGAACAAGTCAAGAAAACATTGCAGCAGAACAATGAGAAGTACAAGACACAAGCAAACAAAACAAGAAGAGAAGTACAATACAAGATAGGTGATTTGGTTATGGCCTATCTGAGAAAGGAGAGAATCCCTAAGGGGCAGCCTAGAAAACTGTGCATGAAGAAGATTGGACCTCTTAAAGTTGAAGTATGGCAATAATGCCTATGAGGTGGAACTACCACCAAACTTGGGAATGTCACCAACCTTTAATGTATGTCATTTGTTCCAGTATAAAGGAACTCAGTTAGCTACAAACCAAGGAGAATCTACTGCTACTGAAGATGTAGATTGGATACAAGACCTACCTCCAAGCCAACTGGTGATATTGGACTGCATTTTGGACTCCAAGATTGTCAAAAGGACTAAGAAAGGAGTCTATAGAGACTGTCGTGCCTATGAAGTGTGATACCTGCAACTACAACACAAACACTCAATAGATCATTACAAGCATGGTTGGAAAATAATAAGCAAATAAAAGATTAACCATGACAAAGCGACCTATCGCCTCCTAAGAGATGCGAGTATGAATTTTCTCTCAGATTTGGATAAGCAATCCTAGTGACTTGACTACACCTAGATGGAGGATTTGAAATGATAATGATATGCAAAGATGAGATTGATTAAGCTAGATTGATCCAAGAGACTAATTAAGCTAAATATATACATGATTAAGCTATGATGATGATGTAATTAAGCTAGAAAAGAGATTGATTAGCTACATGATTCAACAATTATGCTAGAAAATGATCAAATTAAGCTAAATCTAAGATGCAATTTCCTATAACAACAATGCTCAAATGATATGCGTATAGTAACAATGCCTAAATTGATAATGAAGTGGGATCCTTTGTGCTCCAAAATGGGGGATATTTATAGGATTTCCAAGGCTAGAGATGAGGTGGTAGGAATCAACGGTCAAGATTGAGTCTGAAGATATCAAGGGTGAAATTGGAGGAGGTTGGAGGAATGAACATTTGTCATCTCTGTGGTGACAAGTGTCAAGGAGCCTTGCTCATGAGAGGGAAAGTGTCCAAGGGAGGAGACATGTGGCCAAAGTGCCATGTGTCTCAAGGGAAGAATATCCACACCATAAGAGGTTAGGATAAGGAGGTTAGAATGTGCAAGAAAGGATAGGGTTAGGCAAATCCAAGGTTAGGTGGAATGGGTTAGTTTAAAAGGATGGTTAGGTCAAGTGGTCAGAAGTTAGGAGGCATCTGGGTAATTTGAATTTAAAAATTCAAATAATAGGAAAAGACTAATTAATTTTCAACAACTCATAAATTGATTTGTTTTAATTAATTAGAGGATTAGAAGAATTGATTGAAATGGGGGGAGGATTAATTAAATTGAATTAATTAATCAAAGGGGACTATGGAATGAACTTAATGAATAAATCCTTAGATTTATTAATAAGTAGGTGAAAGGGAGAATTTAATCAAATAGCTAATGAATTCAATTAAATTAGGAAGGGGGATTAATTAAATAATTGTTTATTTTATTAATTATCTTCACGCCATTTTTAGGTGTATACATTTTGCCCCTCTTTGAAGCGAGGTGTGATGATGTGTTGATTCCAATAATAATCTCATTTTGATGATGATATTGGTTCGATAGGATGCCCCAGACATTGATTGATAAATTGTGGTACGATGATGCCCCCTTAGGAGATCAATTGAGATGATTGATTTTTTGGAGTGTGTGAATTTTTGCGAAATTGATATCCCGATTAGAAATGATTTGATTTTTGCAACTGTGGTTGATGAAAATGTGAGTTCTATGATCATGGTGATGTGGTTCTTGATTATTGATAAAGCTTGATTGATTAGGTTGATAAGATCGAGATTCAGTCTAGTTTCAGGAATGACACCTCCTATATACGACAAAGATGATCAAAGCATCTGGTTTCAGGAATGATATATCCTGTACAAGACATGATCAGAACGTCTGGTTTCAGGAAAGATACATCCTATATAAGACATGATAGAATCAATTTAGATGTGAACGATTGATAGAATTGATAAGTTTGATTGAGCAAGGAATTGACAGATTTGTTGATATCAAGTTGCAGGAAGATTCAGATATGTTGATGTTGGTTTGGTTGAGGGAGTAACATTAAATTTGTGTTGGGTCAACAATATCTAGAGAGAGATGAGTCATCAGTCTAATTGTGTACACACTTATGATGATACCTTGATGATTCCTGCGATAGATTTAACCTTGGATAAAATGAGCATGCGGGATCCCATGCAAGAATGAGATGCAAGCTAAATGCAAGCTACGACTGGACCAGTCACTGGGTTATTGCGTTTTGTCATCATTGAGCTTTTTAAAATGTGGGAAGTGAGTGTAAACATTGATGGTATAATTAAAACATGATGACCTGAGCACTACTTTCCTGGATTTTGATGTGGCAAGTTAGCATGAGCATCGAGGTATAATTGAACAAGATGACCTGAGTGTTGCTTGCGTAAAATAGGTAGTATTAACCATTTCTATACGCAAATTGGAAATGTCTTCGATGATATTCTGATGATCATGTCCTCAGACTAATTTGCACATATTATTGATTAATTTACAAACAACAGACAAGAAAAATATCATGTTCCTTCCTTGTTCCTCTAGTCAGAGACATTCTAGAGTCACTCAAAAATCATGATAGCGAAAATCAAGATAGAAAAGTAGAACAATCACGTTAAAATCATTATCCAAAAGATATCATCTATTGAAAGGTGTGTGAATGTGCTTATACTGATATATGATAGTTTGATGGTTGACAATTTGATCTCGTGTTCAACGTTGGATGTGTCTCAGTTTTCGCTTGATAAGAGTTTCCTGACTATTGTTCTTCCTATTTGATTAAGCTCAAAAATTATCTATAATTTTGCCCCCAGCTAGGTGCAGGATTTTACCCCAAGCCTAGAAACAAATTCATTATGATATACCCATTGATCCAAACCATGGCAAGAAGCCAGTCGAGATGCCTGCATTTTTTACAAAGGCTTTATTATGGATATGAACAGTGCTAACGGAAAAGAATGAATGCAAGCGGAAGGATGCATGAGCTAATAGATGGAAGAGCTAGCGGACAGATAGCACCTGTTTGTCAAGTTTTCACCATCTTCTTTTATTGCACTTTTTCCCATATTTATTTATTTATTTATTTTCATTGTTTTTCACTGTTTTTGTATTTTTTGCTTTTTCATTGTTTTGAATTTTTTCGCTTTTTCACTATTTTTGGATTTTTTTGCTTTTTCACTGTTTTTGGATTTTTCTGCTTTTTCAGACATAAAACTTCTTCAGATGCATGCTATTGATGGGTTCCTCGAGTTGATCCCCATCCTGTGTTGATAGCTGATATGCTCCTGACCCAAATATTGTTGTGACCACAAATGGACCTAACTAGTTTGGTTCAACCTTCCCTTTCTTTTCGCGATCTGACTGGTTGTGTGGATTTTCTTTGAGTACTAGTTCCCCAACTTGAAATGTTCTCGGTTTGACCTTATGATTATAACTGCGACACATTCTTTGTTGATATACCTTTAAATGATCAAAGGCATTTTGTCTTCATTCATGGATCAATTCTAACTCTTGCAATCTAGATACTCATTGTTTTTCATCTGGGATAAGACCTTTTAATGATAATCGTAGAGAAGATATATCTACTTCTATTGGTAGTATTGCTTCTGATTCATAGATAAGAGAGAAAGGTGTGGCACTTGTTGGTGTGCGGATACTGGTATGGTAGGCCCATAGAGCAAGGTTTAATTGAATATGCCAATCTCTTCCGACATCATTCATGGTCTTTTTGAGGATTTTCATAATGGTTTTGTTTGATGCCTCTGCTTGCTCATTCCCTTGTGGATAGTAGGATGTGGAAAATCTGTGTTGGATCTTGAATTTCTCACATAGTTCTTGGACATCCTAATTCTTGAATGGTCGCCCATTATCAGTGATAATGGTCATGGGTATTCCATAGCGACAGATGATGTAGTTCAAGATAAATGCAACAATTTGTTTTCATGTGATATTGATGAGAGGTACTACCTCAATCCATTGTGTGAAATGTTTTGTAGCTACAAGGATGAATTTATGACCATTAGATGAAGAAGGATTTATATTTCCTACTAGATCAAGACCCCATTGGCAGAAAGGCCAAGATCTTGCCAAAGCATGAAGTTCTTGTGCTAGAGCATGAATGAAATTCCCATGGATCTGGCATTGTTTGCATGTTTTAGCTATCTAAAAAGAATTACGTTCCATAGTTGGCAAATAATAGCCCAAGCGTATGAGTTTTTTTGAAAGGATAAGACCACTTGAATGAGTGCCACAAATACCATTATGGACTTCATTTAAGGCCTTCTCAGATTCTTCTTGTTTGAGACATCTTAAAAGAGTATCGTCCAGACCTCGTTTAAACAGGGTATCCGCGACGAGAGTATAATGGGAGGATTGGCGAATAAATTTTCTCTTTTTATTTTTTGATAAGTCGGGAGGGAGGGTGTTATCTTTCAAGTATGTGTAATTTTGGCCATAGCGGGAGGAATAATGCCCAACAAGGTAACAAATAGTTTGGGAATCAGGACAATTATGAGTAGGGTAAAACAACACCTCCACCAGGAATTCATAACGCTCTTGATTTTCCTATGTCTGAAGTAGAGAAGCGGGTGTTGCCATGACATCTACTGCTTTGTTGTCATTCCTTGGAATCTGCTGAAAAGTTATTTCTACAAAGTATTCTTGATATCATCAACCATCTTTTTATAAGGCATTAAATTTTCATCCTTTGTTTGATAATTATCATTGATTTGTTTGATGACGAGTTGAGAGTCTCCAAAGACTTGAAGTTGTGTAATGTTCCATTCTATAGCCATTTTGATACCTATAACCAAAGCTTCATATTCTGTTGTATTGTTGGTACATGGAAAGCTTAATTTGTATGCTTTTGGAATTGTATGACCTTGTGGTGTAATGAATAGAATACATGCTCCTGATCCATGCTATGTATATGAACCATCAAAGTATAATTGCCATGTTTTTGTGGTGACCATTAGGATATCAGCATCGGGAAACTCAATCTGTAAAGGACGATCATCTCAAAGTGGTGCCTCTGCTAGTTGGTCTGCAATGACTTGCCCCTTGATAGCTTTTCTGTCTACATACTCAATATCAAACTCATTTAGAATCATGATCCATTTTGCTAATCTTCCTGTTAATGTTGCTTTGCTGAGTAAATACTTCAATCGATCGATTTTAGTTATCAACTTGATGGAGTGAGATAGTAGATAGTGTCTTAATTTTTGAGAAGCAAAAACTACCGCCAAGTATGCTTTTTTTGTTGGTGAATAGTTGATCTCATATCCTACTAATGTTCTGCTAATGTAGTAGATGGCTCGTTCTTTTTCTTCATTATCATGTTGAGCAAGTAGAACTCCTAATGATACTTCGGTGGTTGATAAATAGAGTAATAATGGCTTTTCTAGAATTGGCTACATTAGGACAGGTGGTTGCATGAGATAGGCCTTGATTTTGTTGAACGCATCCTCACATTGATGGTCCCTCTTGAAATGAACATTTTTGTGCAATAGATGAGTAAATGGTTGACATTTATCTACCAGTTGAGCAACAAATCTTCTGATTGACTATATTCTTCCTTGAAGTGATCTTAGTTGACTGATATTCTTGGGAGATGCCATTTCCATGATTGCTTTGACATTAGTTGGATCTACTTCGATACCTCTAGCTGAAACAATGTATCCCAATAGCTTGCCCGGAGTGACACGAAAGGCACATTTCTTAGGATTTAGCTGTAGCTTATACTGTTCTAACCTGTCAAAGATCTTTTCTAGTATTCCTATATGGTCTTATTTGTTGTATGATTTGGCCAAGATGTCATCCACATAATCTTCCATGAATGTATGCATCATGTCATGGAATATCATTGTCATAGCTCTCTGATATGTAGCACCTACATTCTTTAGTCCAAAAGGCATGACGTTCCAGCAAAAAGTACCCCATGGACATGTGAAAGCTGTCTTTTTCTTGATCTTCAGGTGCTATTTTAATCTGATTGTATCCGAAGAAACCATCCATTAGAGAAAACATGGAGTTTCCAACAGTTAAATCTATAATGATGTCAATGTTAGGCAAAGGAAAGTCATCCTTTGGACATGCATTATTAAGATATCTGAAGTCTATGCATATTTTGATACTTTTGTCTAGCTTTGAAACAAGAAAGTTGTTTGATACCCATTGAGGATATGCTACAGGTTTAATGAATCCTACATCCAGTAATTTCTTTAGTTTTGCTTTAACCAAGAGAGCGATATGTGGATGCATCTTCCTTAATTTTTGTTTAACTAATTTGGCTCCTGAACTAACATTTAAGTGGTGCATAATAAGCTCTAGATCCAATCCTGGCATGTTTGCATATGACCAGGTGAAATTAATTTGTCGTCATTTGAAGAATTCCATATATTGTTGCATTTCTTCTTCTGACAGAGAAGTTGCTGGATGTAGGATCTTTGGTTGCTCTGTTGTCCCAATGTTAACTGCCTTTGTTGGTTCGATCAAAATTGATGACCTTTCTTGATAGTACTCAGGTAAAGTGTCAAATCTCCCATCTTCCGATGCCTTGAGGAGGTTTTCACCGTTAGATGCATCCTTTCTTTTTACTTTTTCCTGATCTAATGTTGCCAAGAAATGGTTTTCAACATTAGACCTGATATTGTTTTCTTTATTTTTCTTTTTGCGACTAGGAGATTTGACACCCATTTGACTGGAAGATGCATTGCTGAAATTCCTGGTGAAAGTTGTTGCGGGTTCGATTGCATTAAGATATACATATATAGCATGGTCATTCAAAAAGGTATCAATGGCAGTATGTCCTTCATTTTCCCACTCAATAAGTTCAGGGTGGATTAAAGGTAAGGGGTCCTCAGGTTGAGATGTTTAGAGGGTATCAAGGGTCATGATAGATATGTCAAAGTTTTTGATATGTATGTCAATGTCTAGAATGGTACTCTCATCAGAATGACCTCACACAAGGGGTTCTTGATCGTCCTCGATTAAGTCCAAGTCAGCCGAATGTGATTCTAATTCAAGTGGGCTAGTTCCTAACGTTTGCCCTGCATACGTGTGAACTACATCGACTCCTACATCTTATTCAAAGCAATTTTCTTCAGCTGATTCCTCAGAGTGATAGGAATCCCATTCCCTTTCATCAAAATTTGTCTCACTTGGAGCTTGCAATCTACAAATTTGTTCATATAGCTTTTCATTTGTTTCTTCTGCTTTTCTTGCTATATCTTTTCTTATTTCATATTCAACTTCTTCTGGACTGAGATTGAGTTTTTTCAACCTTGCTATGAGTTCTCCTTGAGTAATACTAGTTTCATGCTTGTTTTGATTGAGATTTAATGCTGCTTGGGAGGTGTTTTTAGTTTGTTTTTCTTGTTGATTTGAAGCTTGCTTCTTTTGCCATTTCATGTTTGCTTGTGCTTGTTGCTTAGCTGATGTTTCTTCTCTTTCAATTGCCAGTTGTTCTTGTTTGTTTTCATATTCCTCTTGTTGTTGGCTAAAAGATGTGTCTTTTGGTAGAGTAACTTGTCCATACCCTAAGCCCACTTTGTCTGTAGTCTATTGAGTGTAAGGTTGGATAGGTTCTGATATACCTTCTTTTCTTTTTCCTATAGGACCTGTTCCAGTGTATCCCATTTTTCTAAGAATGTTAAATCCTTTTCCATACTTTTCTGTAGGTATGCGAACATTGTTGATCTTTTGTTGGAATTTTTCATCCTTGTATAGCCACTGTAGTACATCTTTGTCTTTTGTTTCCTCTGATAAGGTCCCAACACTAACAAATGCTCCATCAAATATTGGAAGATGTTTCACAATTGGTTGTTGTTTAGAGTTTGATGGTTTTCCAAAGGATTTAGGAGAAAGTGGTAATTGTGATATTAAATATTCTCCATTCCCTCAATCTCTTAGCTGCATTTGTTTTTCCATACTTGACAAAATTGAGGCAAATGATTTTTCTTTAGATTGTGTGTTCGAAGATGATGCCTCCCTATTATGAGGAACAATGACCTCTTGAACTAGTTTGAGATTACTACAGTACTGAAATCGATTTGAATCTGCTGAGATTGTGATTTCCTACCCGTTGTAGGGAAAATTTAGGCACTGATGATATGTTGATGGAACAACTTGTATATCATGTATCCAGGGTCTTCCCAAGAGTATTTTGTATGATAAGTCCAAGTCTAGAACTTGGTATGTTGTGTCTTTCTATAAAGGTCCCACTCTGATGGGTAACATCACAATTCCTTTAGAGGAACACTCTTCTTCATCATAGGCTTTGATGGTGATCTTTTTGTGGGGATCAACTGCATCTTTTGAATAACCTAGATCACAGAATAGACTCAAAGAGAAAATGTTTAAGCCAGCTCCTCCATCTATTAGGACATGTTTAACTCACGTCTTATGAATGATGACTTCGATATGCAAGGGAGCATTATGGGGATGTTGCAAGGACGCGTCTTCTTCTTCGGTGAATGATAAGCAATGAGAGGTTGTGAGGTGTCCCACCATTGTTTGGAATTGATCTATATCAAGATCTTTGGACACTGTTGTATCTACTAATGCTCTTTCAATAATTTCTTTGTGTGCAGGTCAAAGCTTTAAAATTTCTAAGATGGATATTTGCACGAGCATTTTCTGCAATTGCTCCACTAGATTATATTGTTTTGCAGTGGATGACATGTTAGTGGTAGGACTTGGCAAAACAACTTTAACTTTGCTTCTTGTGATAGCATGAGAAGGTTCTTGATTTTGTTTTTCTTTAACTACAATCACATTTACCACATTATCATATGTATGAGCATAGTTTACCTTCACTTTACCCTTACCATTATTTGTTGTTGATGATTCACCCTTCTCATAGTTTGGAAGCGAAGTTTTAAAAGTTGTATGAGATTCATTTGTCGTATGTCCATCCATAGTTATTACTCTATTATCAATCAAATCTTGGATGACATGTTTCAACCACTGACAATTATCCGTGTGATGTCCATTGTTTCGATGGAAATCGCAATAATGGTTATAATTCCACCAAGGGGGTTTTACTTGAGGTTTGTAGTTCCTTCCTTCTGGCAAAGTAATCAATTTGTTTGCGAGAAGTGTCTTTAGTGCTGACCCAAGGGGTTCACCAATATTTGTAAATTGCCTTCGAAAGAAATTTTTGATAGTTGCTTTTTGGTGATTGTTGTTTTGCTGAGCCACTGCTGAGTGATTGGATAAATTAAAAACTGATTGTTTTGGTTTCACATTGTTGTTATCCACTATCCCATCGTTGACGACATTATGATTTCTATTCCAAAACTTTGTCTTATCATTGTTGTTGTTGTTAGTGTTGTTATGAGGGTGAACTCCTTCTTTGTAAATTTTCAACTCACCCTTGTTTATCATGGCTTCCTCCATTCTGATTCCATTATCAATCATCTTTCCAAAACTTTGATGTCATTGCATTTTTAGATGATAACTCATTTGATCATTTAGGTTGTCGATGAATATATCCATTTTTTCATACTTTGGCACTGTACGAGGATATCGTGAAGCTAACCGTGTCCATCTCTGTAAAAATGTCATGAAAGGTTCTCCACTCTTTTGTTTGGCATTACATAGGTCTAGCATTGTTACTTCATGTTGTATGTTGTAATATTATTGTAAAAAAAACTTATCCACCAATTCTGAGAATGATCTGATTCCAGGTGGAAGTTTGGAGAACCATTCCATAGCTAGTCCAGTTAAGCTTTTCAGAAATAATCTCATCAAGTAGGTATCCTCATGTGCAAACTCCATACTCATTGTGCAAAATTCTCATATATGATCTTGGGGGTCAGTGCTTCCATCATATTTTTCGTATCTAGGAGTTTCACAACCTATAGGAAATGGTATCATGTTTAGATTTATGTCGAATGGATAAGGACATATTTCTTGAAGTGAGTATCTTCTAACATTTCCTCTCTGCATATCTTGAATTTGTGTTTGTAGTGTTTATATTTGTTGTGTAAGAGTCGTGATAAGATTATCAACATGATTTGTTCCTGTATAACCATGATTTTGCATTCTAGGAGGATCTTGATCTCTTCTTGTATCATCTCTACCCCTTCTTGTATCCTCATTGGATTGAACGTTATTTAGAATTTCTACGTCATCCCTTTTGGGAATGTAAGTTTCCTCATTGGTTCTGGTGTTACTAGGAATCAACGTATCATTAATTTTGAGACAAAAAATATCCTCATATTGTTCGTTATTAAGGGGTGGGGGGGGGTCACTTCTCTTTTGTGTCAATTTGTTCACATCAAAATCTTGGGGGAGTGTAGCACCAAATTTTGCTAACATTAGGAAATATTTTTCTTTGTCTCCCTCCAATATTTTTTCCATAAATTTATCGAATTGAGGATCTTTTTTGATGTCTCTGACATGTTGTTCTATTATTTCCTCTTCAATTTGTATTTCATCTTCGTGTTCCATGTTTCTATAATCTTCAATTATTTCAAATGTTTCTTTTTTTGTTTCTGCAATCTTTCGTCTCTGAGCCCTGGTTAAAACGAGCATACACGTGTGTTAGATAGTGATAAAATAAATTCAAAAACTCAATTTATCTATTACCCTCAACCACTTAGGTTTTGTATTGAATACACTTGACCGTTAAATGCCATCAATTTGCTACTTTGTATTGATAGAGACCACAAATACCTCCACAAATCACTGTGAAAACTTGTAAAGCTTCATAAATTCCTTCATAACATCTTCCATGTTGAAAACAATCTAGTATACAAACCATAAGGGGTTCTTAAGGTCTTCAATCAAATCTTCCCTTCAGATAGTGCATTTTATCTAGTTTTTGAAGGAAGCATTTGCACCACCAATAGGTACAGACTCGTCTTTTTCCTTTCCATCTACATTCTCATTAGATTTCTTCACTCAAGTCTTCTGCATCTTCTCCTTTATATCATTGATATCAATCTTCTTTTCGGAGCAAAGATCTTTTCATTCTTTCCTCTATAGAACCTGACAATGTGTCCCAATTTTTTATAATTGTAATGAGTAGGACCTTGTTGCAGACCACTTAAATCCCTTTTGACATTAGATTTGCACACAACAGCTTTGTGACCATATTATTTACATGCATAACAATATGCATTGAAATATTGAACATTTCTACCATAGTTTGTATTCACATATCCATTCCATATCATTCTACTTTTGCATTCAATTGCCTTATGTCTAAACTTATTACAAGCATAGCATTGTCCATTAAATAATTGAGATCTAATCTAACTTCTACATTCACTAGCTCTATGTCCAAATTTATTGCATGTAAACATTTACCATTGGAAGTTGAAGAAAACTGGGTTTGAGTTGGAGAAGGCTTCTTCAAGTTCTTCTTGCTCCAAACTTGAGTGAAACCTTTTTGATCTTCATTAGTCTTATTGGATTCATTCTTTATCTTTTCCTTTTTGTCATTTGTGTTGTGAGATTTATAACTTTTTCCTTTGTCAAAACCAATACCACCTTTGTCATTTGATGGTTTTTGAGCAGTTAACATCTCATTAAGTAGATCCCTACCACCTTTGAGCTTCAGGTTCTTATCAATTTGTTCTTTTTCCTCTTTTGATTCTTTCCTAAACATGACCACTTCTTCAAGCTTAGTGCATTCTTCAAATTGGATATGTAGCTTTGTTTCAAGATTATCAATAGTCTTTTTCCCTTCTTCAATTTGTTTTTTCAAATAGACAACATATTCTTCTGCCTTCTTGAACTTTTTCTGATAACCTTTCATATCAGATAGAGCTAGTCTTAACTCTCCTTCAAGATCCACTACTGCATCAATATCCCATTCATATGATTCCATACCATACAAATATTCAAACTCAAACATTGTGTTCAAATCTTGGATCTGTTAGGCCCAATATGGAAAGCTAATGTACTGAGAGGGGAGGGGTGAATCAGTACTCCAAAACTTTTCTTTAATAATAACCTTACTGTTATGCATAAACAAAATAGTGCAGTAACATAAAATAAAGTTAAAACAAACAGATAACAATCATACATGATTCGCTCTATAACACATATATTTTGGTTACGCAGAAACTCTTGGTTAGAGAGAAAAACTGCGGTGGGGATGGCACCCACAACTTCACTACTACAATAATAAAGATTGCTTAGTTAGAGCTACATTTAGCTATTTTTGATAGCTTACCCTGTTAGGAGTAACAAGATCTGTTAGATCTACCTTGCTAAAGGATTTTACAATATTGATCTGAATGCTACACCTGGTTAGAGGCTTTACAATTTATAGACTTGGTTAAAGTCTTTTACCCTGTTAAAGGTTTCTCTTTCAACTTCACAATATTACAATAAGATCATTACAAATATCTGCAACTTTACATCTGAAATGTTACAGTAGATTCTATGTGCTCAGAATAAGATTACCTTGCTTATAGCATACCTTAGTAACCCATATTGTAACTCGGTAAACCCTTCTGTTTACTCTGTTCTTCGACTGTTCTCTGATAACCTTCTCGGTGACCTCTCTGTGTCTCTGTAACAGTCTTCCTTCACATATACACACACATTATACTCTCTTCCCATGTTGTATAAATAGATCTCTTAAAACGGTGACCTTATTCATTGCTTCGATCTTACAAACAAGATTCCTTGAATGAATAACTAAACAAAATATTTCATTGGTTAGATTGACCTTGCAATCATACATAATTTTCTAGTGAAATTTCCAATGTAATAATGGTTAGATGTGCCTCGATCTTGTAACACATTTTCATATGTGTGTCTAGGTTCAATGCATCTAGTAACACGTTTCACTCGGTGAATATCAACTCGGTGTATTATCTTTACTGCTCGGTAGCCATAAAAAGATACTCGGTAAACAGCTCGGTGAATACTGCGTTCTGTGACTGCTTTCTTCTGTAACCGACTAGACTGTTCATACCGACTTCTCTGTGTGTACCGACTGCATGATTCGGTAATGCTAACTGACTAGAATATATAATATGACTTTGAATATAAAAACTAATGGCAATTTGATAAGTAGTAACAGGATCTACCTCTGCTATTAGACTATTTCTTCAAAAAACTTGCTTTGATACCAATTGTTGAACACTTTTGGATATTGAGAGGGGAGGTGAATAAACATATATTAAAACTTAACCATTCATTTATCATTTATTCCAATTATTATATGTGTATAAGTAAACAACATAAAACAAAAAATCAATAACACAAGGAAACTAAGATTTTACGTGGAAAACCCAATGTGGGGAAAACCATGGTGATAATTATCTCTATATGAAAATTGATTACAAAGTTTTAGGCTCTACGCCAAGGAAGCTCACTACTCTTGATATGGACTTGCAGGCTAAGGTTCACAATCTTAGGACAAGATACAATGTACTTGCAAAATACTGAGGATCACTTATTCAAGGAAAGACACAATAGGTTTAATTACAAAGAGTAATTATTGCTAAACTAAGTAGAAGCACATCCTTTGAAATGTTGATTACAATTCACCGTTCTATACATCTAAAATTGACTTCATTATTGCTCATCTGTAATTGCATACCTTCGCACTTACACAATACACCATACACAACTTCTCATTCAATACGTTTCATCCTCCAAAAGATATCATCATTTGTATATCATCCATACAAAGAAAATACATCAATTAGGTTAGCCTAATTAGATGTAGCATGTAAGAGTATAAATAGTGGGCCCCAAATGTTTTCTCTAATGCAATGTAGAAGAAAAACAAGATGTTTGAATCACCACACCATGTCAATATACATTCCAAACAATCTCAAATCATCACCTACAACTCTATACACTACCACACAAACCAAAAACACTCAAGTCGACTCTAGAGCATAGAACCAATAGTTCAACCTAGTGAAACATACACAAAATATGATGCAGACCTCCACAACACTTATTGATACACAACATAGCATCACCTAACACTAAAAATACTACATTAGAGAACCGCAACACTAGAAACATAAGAAGGTGACAAATGCAAAGCAATCCTGCAAACACGTACACTTTCACTACATAACCAACACTCAAACCGACACCAAATCACCAACAAACTAAATTAGTACATGAAACCTTGGATATAACATTATTTTGTATCCAACAATATCATACTACAATGACAAGTAATTATAAATCAATGCAACACAATGCGAACCAAAATACTAAACCCTATATGACAGACTATTCATCGGAATAGTCACACTTAGCCAAAATATACTGGGGACATCTGAATACATATTCAATACTCTGGAATAGCCATAAATCAACAAAATATATTTTCTACTATCACCACCATCGACCATCATACGTAAATATGAATGCATGAGTAGGAACTTGATACAATACCACTGATTATATACACTTTTGGACCTTAATTGACATCTATGACAACATGTCTGACATTGATAACAATACAAAATCATATCTATAATAGTTTTTGTGTCTTGATAAGGGCTGATAAAGATTATGATTAATCATTATAATATTCCCATTGTGAAGGAACTTCAAATGTTTATGGATGGTATAAGGTATAACTTTCATGGAATTGAGCCAAGGGTGTCCCAACTTCACACAAAACTGGTTAGAGGTAGGGATGATAGCAAAGGTAACATATAAGCACTTAGTACCAACCTCTACAAGAAGCATGATAAATCCTATAACGGGACAAGTGAAACCATCATGCACCTTAATATAACATTAGATTTATTATATGTATCTTATTATAATTATTGTGTATAAAGATGTTCTTCAGTAAAAACACTCACTGTACATACTAGATCAATAAGCACTCCTCGCAAGAGCTTTCCTTTAATTTTAAATAATAATGTATAATGGTCCATTAAGCGCATCAATAATCTCTCTTGAGTCAAAGGTGATGCAAGGTTCAAATTTAGGCTTAGGTTGCTTAATAAGATTGACAACATGGTTGTTGGTTTCTATACACATATCACTAGGAGTCATATAGGCTGGGTCCTTAGGTTCAAAAATATTGATGGAATGGGAAGGAAAATGATTGATAAATATTTTCAAGTTTTGGTTAGAAGATGCAATGGATCTATTTCCTTTATCATTCACATCCTTCATAGTTATAGTGTTAGAATCAATAAGATCTTTGATCACATGTTTCAATTTCTAGCACTTCTCAGTATCATGGCTGACTTGACAATAGTATTGGCAAAAGGCTTTAGGATAAAAGGAAGCTAGCAAAGGCTTAGAGGTATCTATTGGTTTTAAAAAAGGAAGCTTTATCATGTTAGCATTAAATAATCTAAGCACAATACTATGCAATGATTCAGAAAAAGGAGTAAAAATACAATGTGTAAAGATTGATGATAAAGGGGGCACACTTGATGTTGTGGTTACCACTTGTGTATCAATATGATTGGAAGAATTATTGATCTTGATGAAATTCTTATATTGTTTTTAAAACTTTTGAAAGGAATGATGAGCTTCTCAATTATTATCAATCAGAGCCATTTATGAAAAGGATTTAAATTAACTCACTTGAAGCTAATAATCATGAATTGTTGTACATAAGTTCTTGTATGAAGAATAATACTATAAAAAAGCTTATCTCTAGTATCCTTTTGCAAATTATTAATGAAAATTATTTGAACATCACCATCAAGCACAAGTTAAGCAATTTGTGAATGGAAATGTTTATATCTACCAATGAAATTAGTCACTTTTTCTTTAACTCCTTGCTTACAATGCATCGAATTAGTTAAATTAGTTTGAAGACCAATATTGTTTTGAAAACGTTGTATAAATATACCAGAGAATTTATGAAAATAATCAATTGAGTGAGGAGGCAAAGAAAAAAACCATTGCAAAGCTTTATCTCTTAATGTGCGGGTTAATATTTTTTCCATGAGTCTATGATCATGCAAGAAGTCACTACACAAAGTTTTGGAATGTTTTCACATGAGTTTGGTGGTCAAATGTTTCCATTGTATGTCTCCAAATGGGGAACCTCTATGTATTGTGGGACAAGGGTACAAATGATGTCATCAGAAAGTGGGCTAGTTGTATCACATGCAGGAACATTGAATATGGACTGGGATAGGAAAGCCAATTATTGTTGCAAAGATGAAACACTTTGGGCTGTTGTTTATAGTGGCTTTGATACATGAATTGGAGTTAGACATGTTGGATTGTGATGAAGGTGCAACAATATGACATGTAGGTGGAGCATTGGAGTAAGAAGGTGGAATATTATGATAGCCGGGTAAAGGAGATGGTTGGGAAACAAATGGAAGACTAATGGAAGGAGGTATGTAGGAGTATTGATTGATAGGATTCCCCTCATGACTAACATATGTAGCATTTAAATTTTGTGTAGAGGTAGTCATGATGAAAGATGTATATGTAGGCACAAATGTAAGAATGAAATGCTCAACTTAATTTGTCGGATTTGAAAACTAAGGACTTATGCACAACTTTTTATTGGAATAACATTATTATCCACAATATGATCAATACTATGCAACACATTCATATGTTATTCATCACTTTGAATCATTCTCCACAAACACTCAATCAAGGGGACTACCTCTCCTCCCAAGCGTTCTTGACTCATCCATTGTTGAAGTTTATCCAAATCAAGGTCAAGCTTCCCTAGTTGGTAAACAATCAGTTGAGTTAAAGAGTCATCCTTATCTTGAGAATCATGAGGTAAATGGTTCTCCATAATGTTAGGCATGTATTGTGTAGGAATAAATGATTCACCCAAGTTACCATGTAATATATTATTCAACTCAAGCTCAATACCCTTCATATTAAACTTTGGGAAGCCATAAGTCTATAAATTCTTCTCTCTGAGATATTGGATGTGGGAGAAAAGAGTCACAAAACTCATACACAAAGAGGGAAAAGCTAATGAAATTATTTTATACTCGCAATTCCTCTTATACAATTGACAACAAAAGCAAACTAAGTGATTAACTAATGTAATTTCCCAATAGAATGATTGATTATCCAATTAATTGAGAAAAGTGCACTATAAATTTGAACAATGAATGCTTCTAGTTCTAAAAATAATATGCAAAAACAATTAAATCTAAGCATATAAATTAGAAATTATGAAATACACAAGTCAAATTTTGTAAAATTTTAGGGTTTTTGTGAACTAAAGTTGTAAATTTATGTAATGTAAGTGCACAAATGATATATTTTAGAAATGATTGCAAATATGAGTCAATGAAACACACACAAATTAGATTTGAAATTAAAAATCAAAATTTAATCCAAGCATATGTCAGGTTCACAAAAAATGTAATGTTGGAAAATAGGGTTCATGAGTTTATGTATACAAACTAGGAATTAAATCTATTTCACAATGCCACACGTGGAAGGAGAAATGAACTCAATAGGCTCAACCTCAAAATTATTAAGAAAGGGATGAGCACAAGGTGAATTTAGTACTCCTTGGTTGAGTTGAGGGTGATTATTGAAATGATGTGAATTGAATGCAAGAACTAGGGTTAATGATGTAATGTTGACAATGATCAACATGCACAAACAATTTCAAAATAAATATGCAAACATGAAGCACAAATCCTGAAATGGGAAACAAAGAGGAACCTCTTGCTAAAATATAGGCTCATAAATTTAGGATAACAATACTAGGTGTCCTTGTCCAAAAACTGTTGGATGTAGACAACAATTTTTTTTCGAAAATAAGATGTTACACTAAGTATCTCCCTAAAATTTTGTCAAAAAATTATCAAACAAAGATGTTAGGTGACCTTGTCGTAGTGTTTTAACTTCTTCAAAATTAGGTCATGTGCACCTCAGTCTCCTCTTTTGAGGTCTATATTTGTTGTCTTTAAATCTCATTACCTACAAACATGAGGATAAAATGTTGATGGGTTGATAGGGGTTTACTTAGGTCAAACATCGAGTTTGGAATTAACCCCATGATGAATTGAAATGAAAATGAAAGAATTCCTTGTAAAGGAAGAGGCTATATCTTGAAAATTGAATTGCTAAATTGAAATTTTATGCCTTTGTGAATCTTCTTTATCTTGAAGTCTTCATGGAAAGGTTGATGTTGTCATGTAGGAATTCATGGATGTATTCATACAAACTTGATCATGGATGCCATCTTGAATGCTTGAAATCTAAATACTTGAACTCTTCTTCACTACTCTAATTATGCTTGATTACTCAAATGTTCTCTTGAATCTGCTTGATATGAATTGGAAACTTGTGGATAGATGTTTCAAATGAGGGGGTAAGAATTGCTTTTATACCTACCCTCATGAAACATATTGAAAATTACAAGGAAGACCGAGATGGGAAATAGGTTCCTGCTCAAAATTTATCGATTGTTAGAAGGTTTGAAATTGGGCCCTTTTGGTTTGGACAAGGGCGCCTACCATATGAGCTGAACAAAGGTCCAAATATCAGAGCAAGAGATGAATATTGTAGATTTGAAACCAATGTGAGTAGAATCAGGCATAATAAGGGCATAGAAGGCAGAAATGCCAATGTGAGGTCCAAGTGAGTATGAAATTGTATAAGGATATAATTTACAACGTTACGAAGTCTAATTAAAAATAATCTCTATTTAGTAATGCTTAGAATGACCTAGGGTGATACGTCTAAATACAAGTCCTATACATTATTTAAATGCATATTAATATGTAATGTTCATGTCTAAGATTGACAATATTGAAATGAAAACAATTCTATATTCTTAAATGATAGACAAGATTACATCTATAATCTAATTTAAGAGATAGAATTGCTAATGAGATCTGATTTAAAGAAAGAAATATTTTAAAAAATAAATTTAAAATATTTTGAATATAATGATATAACTTAACAAAATCCTAATATACTTAAACCATATTTATTAAATAATCCATAAAATAGTAAATACAAAACTCTTGTGTACAAACATTTATGTTACAAAGGAAACGATCCATTTCTTCTCTCTCTCCCATTATATAGATAGATAGATTTTTAACATTCATAAAGCTAAAAATAGCTTATGGGACATCCGGTCTTGTTGTATTGATCTCATGCATAAATTAGTCCATTTCTTATTCAAGGAGATGATAAGCATCCCCATCTTCTCAATGGTCTTCTTGTTGAATAAACTGTGCCAAGAAACAACTTTCATTAAATTGACATGCTTGTCTTTGATGTCCTTGAAGGCATTATGTTTCATAATAAAGCATTTTTTGATTCCACTGCCCTGGTATTACAAAAAATACACATCCCTTTTTTTCCCATGCTTCTTTAGGTATTTTCTACCTTCCCATTTCACATTAAAGTTGATGAGAGTTGGTTCTTAATTGAGAAATAAGAATTTTGACTCTCCACAAAATATTAGTTGTTTTGTATGCTTTTTGTTGATGATCACATTGTGGATTGGAATCTTCAAGACAATACTTCTTTTTTTATTCCTAGCACTTTACCCCATGTATGCTTGCGGAACTTATCTAAAACAAAACCTTTTATCTCCTTGTTATTTGTAGGACAAGCATTCAAACAAATATCACATTTTCTCATCCATTTGTTGTTTTGTTTCATCCATGAACTTTTGTGTTTGCTCATGATATCATTGAAAACGACCTTAGGCCACTTATTGGCTTTAATTTGTTCAATTCTTTTTAAATAGCTTAAGAGATGCACCTTCACAATTATGTCAATAGGTGCAACCCCCATTTTACTTAACATTTAATCTCGTATGGAATTGAATCTTTTATTTTGAACTTGCTCATAATCATACACTTTTGAACTCTCTCAGTTTGTTTCCACTTAGAGTCTAAAGTACTACTAGCCCACATAATTCACACCCATAGAACACCACTAGAAGCACTAAAAGTCCAAAAATATTTTGAATGGTTTTCTAGTCTCATAACTTTGCCATTTTGTATCTGTTTTGGAGAGCATGTAAAGCTTTCCAACCTCCCGAATTTCTCTTTTTTTCTATAGCTCTCATAACTAAGCCTGTATTTGAAGTCAATCCCAAGGGATTTGTACTTAATTACTATTTTAGAAGTGTTGCCTTTGAAGTAGAACTTATGTTGATGTTGGTTTTGGCTATTAGAGAAAATCATGATTTTGGTCTTGCTAGTATTAGCTTGCATCCCTATTGCTCTACAAAAATGCTCAAGAGCATATAAATGTTCTTGGACCTTGTGAGGTAATTTATTGATTAAAATAAGGTCATCCACATATAAAAGAAGCTTGACCACAAACTCTCCCAAACAAACACCATCTTCCCTTGCCAATTCAACCATTCTTTAAGTTTGTCAATATATAAACTGAAGAGAGTAGGAGATAGGGGGCACCTTTATTTGACCCTAATGTCACTCCTAAAGCTTTTCGAGATGCCCGCTAAAGTTCTATTTTTGATTTTAACCTTATCATAAAACCTATGAATGGTTGCTCTTAAATACAAAGGAATTCTAGGTTATTCCATTCTACATCATAGCTTATCCTTGAGGATTGTTTTAAAAGCCTTTTTGAATTTAACAAAACAACAAAAAACCATCATCCCTTTCTTCTCAATTTTTTTTCAATGATGTGTCTCAAAGTAATTCCCTGATCAATCATAGAGTGCCTAAACTTGCTTTTTTTAATTATATCTATTTATGAATCTGTTTTCAACCATATAGCCAAAAAGTTTCACAAATAAATAATTGATCATCATAATTCTACAATTAGAAAGATTGTTAACATCACCACTATTGAAAAGAGATTTTCCAAGACTTCTGAAAACCCTTGCGAAATGAGAAATGATTGTTGTTGGAAATTCTAAAACACGAGAATACTGGCAATCAGAATTCTTGTAACATGGGGAACAAAATGGCCAAATAACGATAGAGAAGGAGAAACCAATGATATTGTAGAGGGGACAGACAATTAAGGTGCGGACTTCGGAGTGGGGAGGAATGAACGGAAATGCAGGCATGTATAGCGAATGCCCTGAGGGCAACGATGAGCGGGAGGTCGCATGTTCGGTCCCTGCCCCGTTGTCAAATAACAAAGCACTCATTCCATGTTCGATCAGGCAACGCCGCTCACGAGGACTACGAACAATCTGTTCCTTCGCTTAGGGCAGAACTCCGTCGTCTATTCAAGCTCGTGCATCCGGATTTTTTTAATTCTCATCCACATGCGCAGGTTGCTTCTTTCAAACAAACATATGGTTTCTTGCTCTTATTAGCTGGTTATGCTATTTACTATGGAATGGACAATAATCATGATTAAATTATTCGTACACAAATTTCAATTTTATGAAATTGAGAGTTGAAATAACAAGCTTAGTGGTTGTGGTTTCAAACAACTGACTATTTTAGTTCAATTGCTTTCCAGATAATAGATAACAGAAAAAGTTAGATCTAAGTAATTGCGCAATATTACAAGTACAGTGCCTGTGATAGATTGACAATTTTTAGTTTCCTCTCAACAGGACGAATAGATTGGCAACATTACTAAGCTTCTTTCTTTGGTGAGCTTTACGTAGCCCGCTTTAGAAGGCGTCCAACAGGAAAAATAATAGACATGAATAGCAATAAGAACTGTAGTGCAAATCTGGAAATTGAAGGGAAGAGAAATTCCTTTGAAAAGACCTTGCACAGCTCTATGAGGATATAAGATAACCGAAAGCCTCTGCAGCTAGAACATAAAGAGAAGGGGCTAGAGAATAGCCTTGCCTGATGGGCCAAGAGAGACCAAAACTAACCGACTTTCTCCCATTAATGTAGAGACAAGTAGATACTTAAATGAAAAGGGTTTGAATAATAAAGAGAAACAAATATCTGAATATGAGTGCTTTAATGATGGCCAAGATGAACGGCCTTTCAATGCAATCAGAGGATTTCTCAAAATCAAGCTTAAGAAACAGAATGCGCTGCCAAGAGGCCTTGGCCCATTCCATGCCCTTCCAAACAACAATGATATTTTCTAGGATGCATCAACTTTTGATTATCATAGTTTGCTTTGATCTTACAATTGTGGGAAGTAGACGACGAATAACGAGGGCAAGGAATTTAGCCAGAATCTTATAAGCAACCTTTGTTAATGTGATAGGTCTCTAACTAGAAATGAGATTAGCACCTGGTGCTTTGGGGCTGAACTTGATATTGCATTTGTTGATGATAATGTCCACAAACTTATTTTTAAGTGCATCCTTGCTACGTAACCCGGGGACACGTCCCTGGCCTAAAACCACTTATTCCGGTCCTGGGGATGTTTCCCCCAATCCCCTATCTACTAGAAATCCCAGGAAATATCCTGGCCCCAGCTGTGGGGGACGTCTGGTTGTCCTGAGGACGGCGAAGGACGTCTAGGATGTCCCCCAATGTCTCTTGCGACTAGGGCCATTTTTTGCAAGTTTATTTTTTCAAAATTTGAAGAATGAAATAAGAGAAATATTTGATTTATTTTTTATTTTTTGTATTTTATCAGTATAAATTTTCATTCAAACTCAAAAAACATGAGCAGCAGTGAAGGTGATAGTAGTATGAGAATGAAGTGGAAGTGGTTGGTGGAAATGCAAGTGGAAGTGTTGAGAGAAGTAGTGGGCAGAAACCTAACATATTTAAGTGCCCTTCAAAAATCATGGAAACATATGCAAAGGACCCTTTCAATAAAAAAACAACCTCGTCTCCAATATGTTACACCTAGGGGTGAAAGGAAAAGAAATTCGGGAGGGAGTAGGGTGTGGGATTGTCATATTCGCTTGACAGAATTTAGGGGCAGCTACACAAGGGTAAAATCTCATTTTTTGGGTGTTCTAGGCCGTGGGATCAAAGCTTGTCCAGAACTAAAAGATGAGGAGAGGATAGAGTGTCATAGATTGCATATGGAGGCAGAAATGGGGAAACAAGGTGGGGCAATGCCGACACCTTCTTTTGCATGTCACAAACATCTGTGCCTATGACACCCACTATTGGTAGTAGTAGTCAAGTTGAGATAAGAGGAAAGAGGAAGGTGGATAGTGAGAAGGAAGGGTTAGTAGAAGCTTTGTTTGATGCATAAGGACGTGAAGCTACAGAGACATCCATTGCTAGATTCTTTTTTGCTAATGCCATCCCATTTCATGTGGCATGTTCCTCTTACTTCAAACAAATGGTCAAAGATATAGCCACTATCAGTCCCATATTCACACCCCCCAAAGATCATAAGCTACAGATTACTCTCCTAGAAAAAGGGTATTCCAAGATCAATGTGCTAATGGAGGATATGAGGTGAACTTGGATGAGGTTTGGTTGCTCTATTGTAATGGATGGGTGGACTGATGTTAGACATCAACCACTCATCAATATCATTGTCACATGCCCTGCTCGTTTTTATTTTCTAAAAGCCGTGGATTGTTTAGGGAAGCGTAAGGATGCGGAGTTCCAGTTTAGCATTTTGAGAGATGCCATAGAGGAGGTTGTGGCTGCTAATGTTGTATAGGTGATCATTGATTCAACGTGCGTGTGCAAATTAGCAGGTTTGATGGTGGAAGGTGCTTATAGGCACATCTTTTGGACCCCAACTTGTGTTCATGCATTGAACAATGCATTGAAAGACATAGGAAAAATAGATTGGGTGAAGCAAGTGGTGGTAGAAGCTAGAGACATTCAAATGTTCATTTGCAACCACCACACCTCACTTGCTCTCTTTAGGTCATTTTCAAAGGAGTTCCTCAAACCTGTTGATACAAGGTATGCCACTTAATTTTGTATCAAACCTCCAATTTTTTATTTTAATGAACATTGAGTATAGCATAGGTATGCCACTTAATTTTTTTATTATTTTAATGAATATAGGTATGCCACTTCATCTTGTTGGAGAGGATACTTGAGGCGCATGATCCTCTATAGATGATGGTGGTGAATTTTGAGTGGGCTAGATGGTGGGAATCAAACTCTATTGAAAGAAACTCCGCCAAACAAAAGATCCTTGATGACAAGTGGTGGTTCATTATGAGGTAAGACATTGCTGATTTTATTATTAAATTGTTGATTGTTTTAAAAATTAAATGTGAGATTGCTGATTTTCATATTCTGATTCTATTATTTTGAACTTTGCATTTCTAGATATGTTTTCTCTATTATCTCACCTATTGTAGATGTCATTAGATATGCTGATACAAATTCTCCTAGTCTGGGAGATATATATGAGACATTTGATAGTATGCTTGGGAAGATAAAGCAAACAATTTTGGTTAAGGATCCTACTTTGGGGTTCTATGAGCAACATATTAGGCCCATTGAGACACGGAGATGGAAAATAATGAACACCTTGCTTCATATGGCAGCTTATGCTGTGAATTCCAAATGGTATGCACCAAGGGATGGAAGGGTGCCTCCATGTGATGACAAAGAGGTTTTAGATGGGTTCACACAGGCCATTGATAAGATATATCCAGAGGAGGAGGCTTCCATACTTTACGCACAATTCCTTGACTTCACAAATTTTCGTTGCCCTACATTGAGTAAAGCATAGGTGAGGTTGGATATAGCTATATTAGCCCGAAGAGACCCTTTTGGATAGTGGACATCGCATGGGAGGGATACACCACAATTGAAGTTGCTTGCCACTCGCCTCCTTTTCACAGGTTGCTATTCCTTTGTTGTAGAGAAGAATTGGTCCACATATGACTTTATCCACTCTATCAAGAGGAGTAGACATACCTCTAGACGAGTAAAGAAGTTAGTGGCCATGCATAGTGCTCATCGACTTCAGGATCATTAGACTCTAGAGTATTGGGAGACTTAGCTTTACGATTAGATGTTGATCCCAAAGATGTGGCCCAGGTTGATGAGGAGGAGACACCAGGGGGATTGGTTGGGATTCTGTTGGATACGGTGGGCGTTGACCATGATAGTGGCAAAGATTCAAAGGACTCTGATTTTGATGCAATATTAGGAGATGCAGATAATGGGCATTAATGTACTTTGTTTTTTTGTATTTCATATCGTAATTGACAATGAAACTATATGACAATAGTGTAGCCTTTGAGCATTTTGTATGTTATTTCTTTATTATCACATGCATATTGACATTGAATCCAAAATTATGAATGCATATTGAGTATTGACAATGAATTTTGAAAACAAATGTTGTATGTTCAAACTTTATGTTCTAAAATGTTTTCATAGTATTATATGCATGCTACATCCATGTTTTCATATGAATATAATGTATATGTGCATGCCTTATCCATTTTTCATATGAACATTTAAGATTTCCCTATATATTTTCTGGATCCATGGTTATAGTTATCTAGAAAATCCTTGAAAATCTCAAGGAGAGCAGTAAGATGCCCGTGATAAGAGTTAATGACTTTATCCTTCTTGGCATGTTTGATGCATAAACTTTATCACCAAATATAACTCACTGCACGTGAGCTTGGATTTGAGCATCACTGGGATGATGGTTTTCAATAAGCTTGAGTTTTTTGTTCAGCTGTGCAACAAGCGACAAAAGATGGGTATTGAAGGTATTGCACTCAAACTAGGAGATCCATGAAAATTCTTTGGTAGTGTTGTTCTAGGCTTGCTTGTGGATTTTTGCCACTTGTTTCCAGTTGCATCTCAAAAAGGTGGTGGTGTGAACAATTGCATCATTCAACCTCTCAATTTAGTTGTCAGAAAATGGACATGGCCCAACGTTCCAAAACCGTGCAATGAGCTGGAATGCCCCTTTGTGGGAAAGAAGGAATGTGTTTAAATGTAATGTCCCCTATTGGGAGTTTGTTGGTGGTAATTTGCCAACATGAGAATAACATTTGTTTGTTTAGTTAATAAATGGCCGGGTAATGTTCTCGTAGGAGTTAGTTGGCAGTTGGCGACAGTTGGTATCTCCGTCAACTGCCAAGTAGTATATATACTATGTTGTAACGGGAACAAGGACATGATCATGATTGTGACTGTTGTATCCAGTTTCTGATGAAATAAAGATATATTATTCGGCCAAATATTGTGAATTCCAGTTATGTGCATATGTTCTCGATTACTTTCTGAATGTTATTTGTTGAATTGTTCATGTATTTGTTGTGTTCTGTTTACTTCTGTAATTTCAACTGACACCATTGGGAGTAAACATTTTGTTGCTGTTGCCGATATGAATTCAAAGATCAATATGGCGGTAGGCGGTAAGCACTAATGGGCCGACCATTCAATCAGCAATTGATAGTAATTGAAAGCGATACACACGAAGAGGTGACGTAGGTGGAAGCACGTGAGGATCAACCAACGAAAGATTTGGTGGACCTGTGGGAGGTTTCAGTCACTCAGTACATGCAAAGGGAAGCTCGGGAGAGAGTTGTCCTTGAAGGCACGGTACGTGGCGAACTCATGATCAACCTAGCTGTATTTGATCTTCTCGGGAGCCTTTTGAGGTTGTTGGTGCGGAACCTCATTGAACTACAAGATTGAAGGGAGTAAAGCAATCGTGAACGTTGTCTGTAGCAGATACTCCAGAGGTACGAAGAACGAAACCTTATGGAAGAGGAAGAGAGGGATACGAGAAGACGCAACACCCCTAGCAATTAATGCCCCTACGATTGAACAAAGACCGACATCATACTAGTACCACCCGAGAGGTAGGGGAAGGATCAATGCAGAGATCCTACCCTATAAGAGAACAAAGTGAGTTGAGATGGTGGCTAAGGGAAATTGCTGAAGGCTTAGAGAGTCCGAAAAAGCAAAGTAAGAGTCGGAGCCGTAGTCGGGAGAGGCAAAAACCGTGTACGTGGAACTAGTTGGTAGAGGTTGCGAGGAACCTACCACTTCTAGACGTAGCGGAGGAAGATCTCACCGACTAGGCCACACACTCGACGTCAAGTGAAGATCTATTGTCTTACCTTGTCAACTAATCTAATATATGGAAAGGAGATTGGATGATAAAGAAGGAAAACATATTACATCATGAAATGTGCCATCATCAACCTCAATAGAACCCTTCCCAGTAACACTCATATAAGTGTTATTACCCATCAAGATGTGTGGTAAAGTGCAAGGCTCGTATGAAGAGAACATACCCATAGATGAAGCCATATGATGAGAGGCTCCTAAATCAAGAAGCCCTTCATCTTGTCTTCGCCACATGCCATAGAAGCAGACTCAAAATGTGTAGGTCATGAAGTGTAGAGGAAGATGAACTAGATGAAGGCAGCTCAATATTATGCTTCAGGATGTCTTGAAGCTCATCAATCTTCTTTGCATAACACTGATGCTCATCTTGTCATGTCTTAGTGCAATATGCACACTTTGGTTTATCCTTTTTGAATGAAGATCTCTTACAAGAGGAAGAAGAATTTGAAGAATCATGTGATTGTGTGTCCTTGGGCTGCTCATGTGACATGAAATCCTTGTGTTTCTGTTTCTTTCCTTTGTTGATTATCTGGGTAACTGAGGGGGGGGGGTGAATCAGTTGATAATAATTGTTGGTGTAAATAATTATTCATCTTGGATATTATTACACCTTACTTAAAGTTTACTTAGGAAATGCATTTCATGGTAGTTTGGGTATGAGACACTTGGGTGTTTGTGCCACATTGGGATAATGTGTGTAGGAGAATTTCCACCTTTTATGGTGTGATCTTGTTGTTACACTCCACATTTAGTGGGTGATCCACTTCATGTGGAATATTATATTGTTTCTGCTACCTACCCACACCTATTTCCTACCTACCCTTGTTTCTTATTGAGCCACATGTCATGTTTGTGTGCTCACATATCCATATAGCCTTGCCTATATAAGCAGGCTCATATTCATTGTATGTAACGAACGCTTAATGATCCAGTTGATCATATTTTTCATCTTGATAGAATACAGTTTATTTCTATCATCTATTTTGTTCTCTCTTATTTGTGCTTTCCATTGCCTCTTGATCTTGGCAAAATCTCACATGGTATCAGAGCCATTAGAGTGTCATTGGTTTGCTAATTGAGAGAAATTTGATGCTATTTGGGGTTTGCATTTTGGATCTTTCTATTGCAGGTTTTTATTAATCTGAGGTTATCATTGGATTGAGGAGGTCCAAGAAAGTCAGTTTTGCATTTTGTTTCATCCAAATCGGACTCCGGAGGCCAAATCTAGAGGCATTTGAAGTTTGACGTTGCGGCGGACATTTTCCAGAAATTACAATTTTGCAGGCAATTTTCAAATAGCGATATCTCATTCATCCGGACTCGTTTTTATGAGCAATTTTTTTTTGTTTTGGGGTAGAATTTCGTGATCTGTACAGTGGTGCATAATTTTTCTGATTTTCGGATACAGGTTTTTCAGAAATAGCGAAATCCCGATTTTTACAACTTTGGAGGCTTCGTTTGGGCTTATATGGACTCCTTTTCAGGTGCCGTTTTTTTGAAAGTACATATTTTTTCATCTACTTTCATAATCTGCCATCTGTTTGCAGTGATTTTAAGTAGAAATTGTACTTTCAATATTTGGCCATTTTTGGCATATTTGATACTTTCATTTTGCTTGGATCTCAGTTTAGATCACTAGCAGTATTTGTTGAAGTCTCTTAGATCTCATTTTGAGAAGTTGTAAATTGAAATCAAAAGTTCACTTTGCCATTGTTTGCAAGTGGCATATTGTACACGCACTACATATAAAGTGCCAAAATCATCATTTTTTTGGGGGGTTTCTTGATTGAGTGAATTTGGGGGGGTGTATCTTGTGCTTTTGTGCTCGTGTTCCTTCCTTTCTGCTGCTATGGGTTCTTCTAAGTTTCTTCTATTAACTCCTCATAATTATGCTACTTGGAAAATTGATGCATGGAGTAAACTTATGGAAAAAGGACTCACTCATTACATTGATGGAACTATTGTTGCTCCTGCTGATCCTAAGGTTGATCCAGATGGTCACTTGGTTTGGCTCACTAAAAATATCATGGCAATTGGCATCTTAAGAAAGTATGTATCAAAGGATCTCATTTTTCATATTGAGAAGTGTACTCTAATCAAGGATGCTTGGCAAAAGTTTCAAGACTTGTATGGTCAAGTTGATGAGATTAGGGGATATCAAATTGATAATGATCTCACCATGTTGGATCCCAAGAACTTTGATACTATACAAGATTATGTCACTAAGGCAAATGAGTTGAGGGCACAACTCAAAGATTGTGGCATTGATAAGAAGGATACTAATTGATATTCAACTTGATAGGCAAGCTTCCACAAGAATATGCAGCATTTATTTCTAGTTTCCAAACCCATAGGATGACAATGGGTTCAAGCTACACAATGCCTACATTTGATGCTTTCAATGAAATGTTGATGATGGAACAAACTAAGTTGATAAGCATGGGCATTCTTAAGGCTTCCAAGTCTCAAGCATTAGTGGCAAATCAAGGGAACAAAGGAAATCAAGGAAAGGACAACTCAAACAAGAAGAAATGGCAATCAAAGCCTAAGGAAAAAGCACCATCTTCTCCACAACAAGGAGATTCATCCTCTTCCAAGAGGGATAACTCACCAAAGAGGGAGAGACCTACTTGTGCCTATTGTAAAAAGTTTGGTCATGAGGAGCGTCGTTGCCATTCTAAGAAGATTGATGAGCTCACACATATCCTCAAAAAGCATAACATTGATTTGCCTAATGTCTACAAAAAAGATGATTCATCAACTTCCACTTCCTCACATTCAAAAGGAAAAGGGCAAGCATTCATGGCTTCTACAAGTGGGAAGACTCACTCTTTTGGGACAAGAAAAGGAAAAGCTCTATGTGCTACTATCAATCATGATTCAGAGAGATGGCTTCTAGATTCAGGGGCTTCTCATCATATGGCATCTTCGCAGTCTATATTCTCTACATTTGAGCCTTGCACCATGCTGCAGATATTGATGGGCAATCATACATACATGGATGTGATTAGGAAAGGATCTATTGACATTGGGGATAACTCCCTCAATGATGTGTTGTGTGTACCCCACTTGACAAACAATCTCCTTTCCATCTATCAAATCACACATGGTGCAACTAAGAGAGTTGTGGAGTTCACACCTGAGTCAGTTTTCATTCGAGACTTGGAGACTAGAGCTATCATTGCGACTGGGGTGGTTGATCATGCATCTCGGTTATACTCCTTTTCAGATTTTGTTGATGTTGATGATTTCACATTTGATGATTCTACACATGTTGATCACACTTCTTGTGATGGTTCAGATTTTGAGGAGAACTTTGGGCACTTGAACATGGGGATTCTCACATGTGAACCCGTTCTTGATTCTTGTATTTTATCTCCTCATATTGATATCACATCACCTATTGCACCTGATGATGCAGATAGTGCGACAGTTTTGCCTTCATGTGATTCAGTGCAGCAGGATATTCATTGTCTTCCAGCTTCAGTTTTGACAGACATTGCAGGTTTGTTTATGGAATCCTACATTGCAGATTTGGGAGACATCATTGATGACATTCATCTTCTCTTTGATGAAGATGATCCTTCTTCGATTGTTGCGAGGGAACACTTTGACCCTCTTGTTCATTCTCTACATGATCATTCTTTCGAGGTTGACATGATTGTGGATGCTTATGTACAACAATTGGAGGAGGTCTCTTTATCTTTTGAGGAGACATGTGAGTCTTTGGGACATGTTCTACATCCATCTCCACTAGATCTTGGAGTGCCTTTTTCAGCAGTGTGGCATAGTTTACCACCTTTGGAGGGGGTATCTTTTAGCATCGACATGGAGACACTTGAGCAGTTTTCAGAGATTCCTTTCATCATGAGTTTTCTTCATACATCTACCCTTCATGATTGGGGAGACTTCATGGATACACCTTTGGTTTTGTTTCTTCCTAAGGGGAGGAATGTTGTTCGATGTTCGTGGAGCAGTTTCTTCATACATCGAGCTTCTATCATTGGTGCAGATTCCACATTGAGGGGGGGCTTCCTAGCTTCTCTTCTTCTCTCATATGGGGGGACTTTTTCCTCACATGGGGTTTTGTCCTTCACATACTTCTATGAGATTTCTCTTGTATAGCTTTCATCTCTCTTTTGGGGAAGGGTTTTTTCCCATTGGGTTTTTCTCTCTTTCCCCGCTTTGTGAGAGATATCATTGCATTGGTTTGCATGCATTTGCATTTGTACATGGGTACCTAACATGGCCTTGTAGCCGGGACCCATTTTGCATTGTTTAGTTGCATTGTAGACTTAAGTGCATTCCCCTAAGTTGCACTTAAGGGGGGGTGTTGCTGTAAATAATTATTCATCTTGGATATTATTACACCTTACTTAAGTTTACTTAGGAAATGCATTTCATTGTAGTTTGGGTATGAGACACTTGGGTGTTTGTGTCACATTGGGATAATGTGTGTAGGAGAATTTCCACCTTTTATGGTGTGATCTTGTTGTTACACTCCACATTCAGTGGGTGATCCACCTCATGTGCAATATTATATTGTTTCTCCTACCTACCCACACCTATTTCCTACCTACCCTTGTTTCTTATTGAGCCACATCTCATGTTTGTGTGCTCACATATCCATATAGCCTTGCCTATATAAGCAGGCTCATATTCATTGTATGTAATGAACGCTTAATGATCTAGTTGATCATATTTTTCATCTTGATAGAATACAGTTTATTTCTATCATCTATTTTGTTCTCTCTTATTTGTGCTTTCCATTGCCTCTTGATCTTGGCAAAATCTCACAATAATATTTTCTTTTAACCTCAGTACAGTAATTAACAGAATTATTAAAGAAAGTGAAAGCGCATGCAAGAAACAGATCAGACACAAGAAACACCAGAATTTACGTGGAAAACCCAAAAAGGGAAAAACCACGGAGAATGCTTATTCTCAATATATAAACACTGGTTAAGGTGACATCGGTTAAGGTGATTTTTACAAAGGGTGGCTCACTGCCAAGGTGCTCATTGCAGGTGGGCTCACTGCCCTAAAAGACTCACTGCCGAGGTGCTCACTGATAGTGGGCTCACTGCCCTTAAAGGCTCACTGCCGAGGTGCTCACTGCTAGTGGGGTCACTGCCCTGAAAAACTTACTGCTGATGAAGAAAGAAAGATAAAGAGAATCCACCACAAAAACATAGTTTGCACCGCTTCTGGTAACAATCCGCAATACTATACTCACACAACTGGATTTCTTTCAATCTTGCATGTCTTCAACACAAAAAGCCATATCTCAACACATCAAATCATATTCCTATAAATACCGTCTCCAAAAATCAAAATTCTTAATGTCGATTGAGACAGAGATCTAAAATAGGTCTCCACTAAACATTCCGGTGGTGGGAAGGAATGAGAAGTGGACCATATCACACTGTTCTACATCGAACATATCAACACGCTACTTACATTACTAAAGCCGGATCCAAAATACATCTGCACGTTATACAACCTCAATATCCGGTCCAAGTCCTCGAGCTCCGGACCAATCCAGACCCCAAAGATAATACTGAGAAATATCTTCCGAGATACCAAACTCATTTGGTGAAACCGAGAAACCTCTAAGTGCACAACATACCTTAATTAAACACTTATGCTCATCATACCACATCCGGACCTAATCCGGACCAAAGGATTTGACATTAGTGACAACACATAGTGTAATGATAACAATCTCCCCCTTTGTCATTGATGGCAACATCCATCAACAACAACAACAACATGAAAAACGAAAGATCAACACAATCACCTCTCTCTCTCACCCTTTGATAGCAATGCCAAAGGTGGACAAAACTCCCCCTGAGAAACTCATCCCTGCTCCCCCTGAGAGGAAGCACACCAACATCGGTCCAAAAAAGAATATGCATGCTGCTCACTGGACCAATGCACATTTGAAATACACATTAGTTCAAACTGGTAAGGGGTAATACCCCTAACTTCTGTTGGAGATACTCAAAAGTATCTTTGCACAACGCCTTAGTGAATATGTCTGCAATCTGCTCTTTTGTAGGTACATACTCAAGTTTGACCTCATTACCTAGAACTTTTTCCCTCAAGAAGTGATACTTGATAGATATATGCTTTGTTTTGGAATGCTGTACCAGATTCTTTGAAATATTTATTGCACTAGTATTATCACAAATGATTGGAATGTGATCATCAAACTGTACACCAATGTCCTTCAAGGTCTGCTTCATCCATAAAATCTGAGTACAACAAGAAGATGCTGCAACGTACTCTGCTTCTTCTGTAGATAAAGACACAAAATCTTACTTCTTACTCGACCAAGCAACTAACCGGGAGCCAAGAAAGAATGCTCCTCCACTTGTACTTTTTTTGTCATCAACACTTTCGGCCCAGTTTGCATCTGTGTAAGCTGTGAAGGTAAAATTTGAGCTCTTGGGATACCACAAACCAAATTCTTCTGTTCCTTTAAGATATCTAAAAATCCTTTTCACTGCCATAACATGTGATTCTTTCGGTTCTTGCTAAAACCTTGCTGCCAAACATACTGCATGCATGATATCCGGTTTGGTAGCAGTTAGATATAACATTCCTCCAATCATTGATTTGTACCACCTTGCATCTGCCTTAGGAGATTTGTCATCTTTAGTTAACTTGCATCCGGTAGTCATAGGTGTACATACTGGTTTGGAATTCTCTAGCCCAAACTTCTTCGATAGTTCTTTGACATACTTAGACTGAGAAATGAAAATTCCTTTATTATTCTGATTAACTTTCAATCCAAGGAAAACAATTAACTCACTAATCATGGACATTTCAAATTCTTTTTGCATCTCAACAACAAATCTTTTTCACGTCTTCATGTCCTCCATAGATTATATCATCAACATATGTTACCACAATTAGAGTTTTACCCGAAGCTGTCTTGAAGTACACGGTGCTGTCTGCTGAACCCTTCCGAAATCCTTGATTAGTTAGATACTTGTCTAATCTCCCATACCAAGCTCTAGGAGCTTGTTTTAGTCCATACAAAGCATTTTTTAGTCTGCAAACAATGTTTGGATCATCTTTCAACCTTGAATCCTTTTGGTTGTTCAATGTAAACCTCTTCTTTCAATTCTCCATTCAAAAATGCTGATTTCACATCCATTTGATAGACTTTGAAATCCTTGAATGCTGCAAACGCCAGGAACATTCGGATTGCCTCCATTCTTGCAACCGGGGCATAAGTTTCATCAAAGCGAATTCCTTCAATCTGAGAGTATCTTTTGCAAACCAACCTTTTCCATCTTCATTCAGCTTGTTCCGGAATACCCATTTGGTTCCAATCACATTCTTGTCTTCCGGTCTGCTGACTAATTCCCATGTTTGGTTTTTCTCAATCTGATCTAGTTCCCCTTTCATTGCCTTCATCCAGTTCTGATCATTACAATCCTCTTCCACTGTCTTTGGCTCAGTTTCAGATAACAAACACAACAAGACTTGTTTTTGTGCTGCTTTGCTTCTTGTGATAACACCTTTGCTCTTATCTCCAATGATTTGTTCTTCCGAGTGATTCTTTCTGACATACCTTGGAGTCCTGCATGTAGATGCTGGAGCATCTTGGTCACTCTTTTCTTCACTCTTGCTTTCTTCTTTCTTTTCCTTTTCTTCGGACTCATCTGATTCATATCCTACTGTGATCTCTGAATTCTTTGAAGTGTTCTTATCAACTTTTACGCTTGCACTTTCAACAATCTTATTCAATCTTTTGTTGAAACAATGATATGCTTTGCTCTTGGTTGAATAACCCAAGAATATGCCTTCATCTGTTCTGCTGCCAAACTTTCCAAGATTATCCTCATCTCTCCGGATATAGCACTTGCTTCCAAAGACTTCAAAATATTTCACTGTCAGAGTTCTGCCATACCAAAGTTCATAAGATGTCTTACCATACTTCCTCCAATACGAAATTCTATTAAGTGTGTATGCTCCTGTATGACTTGCTTCTTTCCAATGAACTTTCGGTAACTCTGCTTCTTTTATCATGGTTCTAGCTGCTTCTTGTATGATCCTGTTCATTCTTTCAACTACACCGTTTTGCTGAGGTGTCCGAGGAGCAAATATTTGTCTTTTGATGCCATGCTTCTCATAGAAGTCATTGAACTCATCTGAGATGAATTCTCCTCCTTTGTCAGACCTTAAACACTTGATTTTCCTGTCAACTTAATTTTCAACTTTTGCTTTGAATATCTTGAACTTTTCTAATGCTTCAAATTTCTCTCTCAGAAATGTAACCCAAGTCATTATAGAATAATCATCAATTAGTAACATGAAATACCTCTCACCTTGCAGGCTCCTTGTCCGGGTCAGACCACAAAGATCTGTGTGAACTAGGTCTAGCAATCCGGTGGATGAATACTCCTTTCCTTTGAATGTGCTTCTAGTCTACTTTCCTATTTGACATTCCCTGCAGATGTTCTTCGGTTTAGTCAATCTGGGCAAGTCTCTTACTGCACTCCTTGAACTAATCTGTACCAAGTTATCAAAATTGATATGATACATCCTTCGGTGCCATAGCTAGCTGTCGTCAAGTTGTGATATCAAGCAATGTTTTGTAGCTCCTTCTAACTGGTACATGTTTCCATTTGTCCTTCTTCTAGCTGCAATGACCGTTTCGGACTCCTTCCGAATCTCATATTCATTGTCCTGAAAACAACATTGTATCCATTTTCGCACATCTGTCCAACACTTAAGAGATTATGATGCAAACCCTTCACATAGTAAACATTGTCAGTGTTATGTTTTCCATCAAAAGTAATTGAACCAATACCAACAATTTGTGTTGTCTGATCATCTCCAAACCTAACTGAACCTCCATCATATTTTTCAAGTTTTATGAATTTATTTTTATCACCAATCATATGATTTGAACATCCACTGTCAATCAACCATTCATTCTTATCTCTTTTAGCATGAAATGCATTAGCAACAGTCGTATAGATATCAAACTTACATCCTTTTCTACCAAAAACAAGCAATCACCATCCTCATAGTTTGATTCATTATCTGAGATACTGATGCAGAGCATCATGTAAAACCAACCAACCATCAAGGATCATGCTGATCCAATCATCTGAACAACATTTTAGAGGCATTTCTCATGTAACAACACACCTTATCATTGAATCAATAACAAATATGATAGGTTCCTCAATCTCATCAAAGATACTTACAACCTTTACATTCCATAAACTCAAACATTCAATCAATAACTTTCAATTAATCACAAAACTTTCACTATATCCATAAAAACTCATACCAATCAATCATGAGTCCATCCACTTCATGCTTCTAATCACCTTCCAAATCTGTCCCAGTTGTGACAGTTTTGATACCCTGCATTCTGTTATAAACATCTTTCAAACCAGACAATATTTTGAAGATCGCTTCAGTGAGGCTGTAGAAAACTAGGTTTCTAAAACCATATCAAAATTTGAAAGCAATCCAACGGTGGAGTTACGAGTTATGGTCTCTGCACCGAGACCATTTTGACTGTTATAAAAAAAACAAGAAATGTGCATGTACAGTCCGCCTAGGGCATCAAATATCTCTCAAAATACAAATCCATTTGATATGAAATAAAATCCATCTGAAATCCCTTTTAATCTACTTTCAGAATAACTAAGATTTAGATTTTTCCCATGGTTAAAAGTTGGAATATGATCGAACCCTTGCACACACCTCTGTAAATGAGGGTTTACAAACTGTTTTTACAAAAACTAACATAACTCATTCATTCCTTCATAAAAAAACACCAAACCAAAGCCAAAAGAAGGATAACTCATTGACCTAACTTTTCATAGTAATTATACACCATTTCCAGGCCTTACATGGCCGTACAAGGCCTGGAAATAGAGAAGATAACTGTCACAACTGGGACAGATTTGGAAGGTGATTAGAAGCATGAAGTGGATGGACTCATGATTGATTGGTATGAGTTTTTATGGATATAGTGAAAGTTTTGTGATTAATTGAAAGTTATTGATTGAATGTTTGAGTTTATGGAATGTAAAGGTTGTAAGTATCTTTGATGAGATTGAGGAACCTATCATATTTGTTATTGATTCAATGATAAGGTGTGTTGTTACATGAGAAATGCCTCTAAAATGTTGTTCAGATGATTGGATCAGCATGATCCTTGATGGTTGGTTGGTTTTACATGATGCTCTGCATCAAATTGGTATTAGAGCACAACAAAGCATCTAGGTTGTGTGAGAAGATGGCTTTGACCAGGAGTGAAAGAGAATTGGCTATGTTGTTGAGGGATTACCTATATGGTGATAAGAAGGAGAAAGAAGCAAGAGAAAAGAAGAAAAGAGAAGAAGAAGAGTTGAAAAGCTTGAGAAGAGCACTTGAGGAAAGTGAAGAAAGATGGAAGAAGATGGAAGAAGAATTGGAGAGAAGGATAGAGGAAGGAAAGAAACAAGAAGAACAAATGAGGGTGAAGGTTGAAAACCTAGAGAGGAAAGTGAAGAGTTGGCACTTGAGGGTGCAAAAGAGGGTAGTTTGGCCTGTGAAGAGGCTAATAGTAGCAAAGAAGAAGGTTAATGAGGAAGCCTGGAGGATGAGTAATGAGTTGAGACGCCAAGGTGAATGGCATGAGAGTGAAAGAGAGTTGGTAGCAGCAGGTGAAGAGGAAGAACCTGACTTGTGGAAGGAGTTTGAAGCCATAATGGAAGAATGGCAAAGCAATGGTGGGAGTGAACCATTTGAAATGCTGGTACAAGAGGTTCCTATGATGGAACAAGTTGATATTGAAATCAATGATGATACTATATTTGTTTTTTCTAATCATTTGTATGCAGGTTTGCTGAGTGTTTACATGGATGACCATGTTGAAGGTGCTTATATTGAGTACCATTTGCTTGAGAGGAGATTCAATGAGCCACCAAAGCATGGAAATTTTTTTTAAGGATACAAGGAGCAAGTACCTATGAATTGGAAGACCAGAAAGAGGAGGCAACCATTCAAGGGGACCTTGAATCTTTTGTCCCCGGGAGTATGGTGCAGGAGCACCTATGGAGCACCTATGAAGACCTATGGAGACAAGGTGGACTAGGGTCATTGATAGGCCCTCATGAAGAATAAATGAGTAATGAAGTCTAAAAGGCCTTTAAAGTCTTAAAACAATGTAATCATGGCCATTAGAGCCAATAAATGCAATGAAATGTAATGAAAAGGTCAAAAAGTGTAAAATTGTCAAAATTGGCAATTAGGTCTAGAAAGGGCTAAAATTGGGTTTTGAAGGGTAGAATAGGTTTGTGAGGAATAAAACATGTTTGAAATGTTTATAAGGTCATCTTAAGAGCATTTTTATGTGTTGGTAGAGTTAGGGGTCAAGTTGTTTCATATTGACAACTTTGTTTGTCAAATGACAACTTTTTGAGCAACTTTTATTGTCAAAATTGCAAAAAATGACAAAAATAGGTGGTTAGAGGTAGTTGGGTGGTTATGGTTCGGTCTTGAAGGCCACAAGTGCTATAAAATGTTGTAAGACAATGATATTGAGGGATATGGTGAGTGTTTGGTCGAAGACAATCATTTGGAGCAATAAAAACCATATTTTCATGTGCATTTTCTGAGTTTTCAACATGGACAGTCAGATCTTTTGTTGATTTTGATGCATTTCATGTTTGTATTTTGAAATATTCTTGTTTGGGGATGATAAAGGAATGATCTAACTTTGTTTTGGAAGCAGTGGCATTTGATTTGGTGATCATTTGATAAAGATATCAAAGTTTTACTAAAATCTGCCAAAACCTTGAACTAGGGTAACCAGTGGCTTCATAAATGTGATATCTTTTGTTTTTATGCTTAACCAATCCCCATTTTGGGCAGGGATGAGGCCAAGGATGTATTCTACCTGTCCAAGGTGTGTGCAGGGTTCCATGAAGGAGATGGCACGTGCATACAAGAGGTTTTTATGACTGTTGCAGTCCCAAGGGCAGATTGACTGTTACAGTCAAATGGTGGAGGCTTTGTTTGATATGACAAAGTGTATGATGGCCAGGAGGGCTTAGAGAAGTGTTGGTTGGTGTTTTGAAAACCTTCCTAAGGTGTTGGAGGAAGTGGAGTGCCCAAGGAAGGGCTTAAAACCAGTGGGTTTCCCAAGATAGCAGCAGACTGTCATAGTGTGACAGAATGACAGTCACAGAAAAATGTAGCCTGATGCAAGGGCCATATCTCTAAGTTTAACCGTTGGATTTGTCTAAATTTTGGATATGTTGTTCCAAAACAAGTTCTTCAGAATCTCACCAGAGCGATTGAGAAGTTTAGAACTGGAGCAAAAGTTATATATCTCTGTGTATAGGTATATCTAAGAGGACAGCAAGAAGGTAACTTTGGTTTTATTTAATCAAAGTGTTAAGTATTTTTGTCTTGAGAACCTAGTTTGGAGTCTAGTGGATTGTAAGACTTCCAAATGCAATGTGGGAAGAGTATACCTTGGGGTTAGGGTATGGAGGAGGCTTAATAGTCAAGTATTGATCCTAGAGTAGGGTCTAAAGGTGTGAGTAGGTTACAGAACATTGAGAGTGCAGTCTTAGTCATATTGATGAGATGATCAATCATGATCAATAGAAGTTGGGATGGGAAGTTGGTTTTACCTAGCATGTAGAAGGATCCTCTTGTGTGTCTCCTTGACTGATTGAACCCTTGAGAGGTCTAGAGTAGGGGATCCCTCTGCATCAGATACCAGCATCATCCTTAACATAATATGCCTTCTTATTGAATTTTCCCTTGTTTTCCTTAAATTTCTGTCTATTTCTCTTTTCTGGACATCTAGTTGCAATATGACCGATCTTACCACATCTAAAACATTTAAAGGGTAACATACCTTTGTATTTGCTAGTGCCTTTCTTCAACTTTCTTACAAAGTTTGCTTTTATCTCATCCGGGCTCTCTTCATCATCCGAACTGTCTTCAAATACCTTGAATGCGGTTTCTGACTTGTTTTTGTCCTTTCCAAATTTCCTTACTTCGAATGTAGTTAGGGTGCCAAATAGCTGCTCTCTGGTGAATTTCTTTAGATCATAAGTTTCTTCAATCATTGAGATCTTGTCACTGTAGCTTACTGGTAATGTCATCAGGATTTTGTCAATCACATCTTCATAATTCAAGGTGCCTCCTAGTTCTCTGATCTCATTCACTGCGATATCAACCTTCTCAAAATAGCTCACAATATCTTCTCCTTCTTCCATCCTCAGGTTTTCGTATATTCTCTTAGCTGTTAACCTCTTTGTTAGCTTGACTCTTTCATTCCCTTCATAGATGTCTTTTAGCTTCTGCCAAACCTTATGAGCAGTATTCAAAGAGATAACCTTAGTTAATTCAGTTTTTGATAATGCACTGAAGATAACATACCTGGCCTTTTCATTTTCTTCATAAGCTTGAATTTCATCCGGAGTGTTGAGACCATTCGCTTGTAGAACATACTTAATCTCCATAGCCTTCCAAGTATTGTATCCTAAAGAAACCAAATAACCTCTCATCTTCACTTTCCAGAAGCTATAATCAAATCCTTCAAAAATAGGAATGGATAACTTGTGTGCCATCGGATTAGGATCTACCTCAAGCGGTTAAGCTCTATATCAAGGAACCACAACTCTGATACCAATTGTTGATTATCCAGGCAACTGAGAAGGGGGGGGGGGCTGAATCAATTGATAATAAAATTTTCTTTTAACCTTAAGACACAAATCTAGAGTAATTAATAGAATTATCAAAGAAAGTGAAAGTGTATGCAAGAAACAGATCAGACACAAGAAACACCAAAATTTACGTGGAAAACCCAAAAAGGGAAAAACCACAAAGAATGCTAATTTTCAATATATAAACACCGGTTAAGGTGATTTTTACAAAGGGTGGTTCACTGCCAAGGTGCTCACTGCAGGTGGGCTCACTGCCTTGAAAGGCTCACCGCCGAGGTGCTCACTGCCCTGAAAGGCTTATTGCTGATGAAGAAAGAAAGATAAAGAGAATCCACCACAAAAACATAGTCTGCACTGCTGGAATTGCTTCCGGTAACAATCTGCAATATTATACTCACACAACTGGATTTCTTTCAATCTTGCATGTCTTCAACACAAAAAGCCTCATCTCAACACATCAAATCATATTCCTATAAATACTGTCTCTGAAAATCAAAATTCTAAATGTCGGCTGAGACAGAGATCTAAAATAAGTCTCCACTTGTTCTCATTTTTGTAAATAAAAAATGAGAAGCAACCCATTTGAGTTTTTGTTAAAATTCATCCTTTGACTTTTTGCACGCTTCCCAAGGTTGAAATTTGTCTCAAATTTTGCCTATTTTGGTTGCATACCTTTTCTTTGGATAGTTTTTAATCGTTTTAAGTCTTCTTTTTTGCACCTTTAGTGCAAAATCGGGTTTCAGAGGTCACATTGCAAGTTGGGGGTGTCTCCAAGTGTATTGCAAGTGAAATCTATTCACTTGTAATCGGGTCTCTAAGACTCGATTACAAGTAATTTGTTTTTGTTGGAGTTTTTCCACTTTCAAAAATATCATTATAATAAGATCTAATCGGGTCTTAAGCATCATAATGCAAGTTTTTGAAATGCAAGCATTTTCCTTGCAATCGGGTTATAATAACCCAATTACAAGTAATTTGTTTTTTTATTTTTGTTTTAAAATCACTTGTAGTCGGATGTTTGAAACTCGACTACAAGTCTTTTGCTTTTCCTAAGCACTTGTGTCGAGTTCATATAACCCGATCATATGTAGGAGTGTGTTCTTCATGTTTTTCACTTGCAAATTTTGAAGGTCCGTTTCCTTGGTCTTTCTCTGCGATTATTGAGGAGAGAAATCAATGCAAAAGTGATTGTATCCAAAGGGGAGTCTCTTCCATATCGCCTATAAGTGCGTGATTGATCCTTGGAAGTTTTTAAAGTTTTTGTTGCTTCTTCTAGTCGTTTTCTTGATTCAGCGGATTCATCTTTTTAGGTATGTTCTTTTGATTCCTCTTTCTTTGTTGATTGTGTTAGGGTTTTCATATTTTTGTTCATATGTTGTGCTTGGTAAGGGTTTTCCGTCTTTTCTCTAACTCATTGCAAGTGTTAAAGACTTGTAGTTGGGTCTTGAAGACCCGACTACAAGCAATGGTTTTTCCTATCGCGCCATGGTAATGTTTTAGCGCTCAAGTATAACCCCTTCTGTAAGTCTTCCCATTCATTCGATGCCAAGTTTATGATCTTCCACTCCGCATCCAAATATGTGTCCTCACTTTGCCTCCATCATTGGCTTTGTGTTGGCGTAGTGTTCATATGCATCCAAGGCGTTTTGACTTATAAAGTATTCTTGGTTATTTGTTTCCCATCTAATGCCAAATACAATCGGGTCTTATGACTGTAAGTGCAAGTACACCTTTTGCATCTTATTTTCTTCCCCCATAATTTGTTTGGAATCGGTTTTCAAAAGGATGATTGCAAGTTATGTTTACAAGCTTTTGTAACTTTCACTTGCAGTCGGGTCTTGTAGACCTGGCTACAAGTAATATGTTGCCTCAAATCGGATATGTCGCGTATTATTGCAAGTCTTATGGATTACAATGTATATACCTTTCAATTGCAGTCAGGTTTTCAAGACCCGACTACAAGTGAACTCTTGGCACGTGTACTTCCCAAAACTCTCATTGCAAAGGCAAACAAGCAAATTTCATATGCTTGGAAAGTTGGAAACTAATATCAACTTGCAGTCGGGTCTTGGAGACCCGACTACAAGTAAAATATATTGTTTTACCCTTCATGTTTACTTGTAATCGGGTCCCCTAGACTACAAGTACCTAAGATGGTCAGTATCCCTTAGCTTGGCAAACTCATACTATCCGCAATCATATCCCTTCATGAGAAGATGCTTTTCAAAAAAGTCATTTCACGCATTATCCATTTGAATAAGGTTTTAAGCTTCCAATTACATGCATGCATCATTACTTGCCTTCAAACTTCATTATTCCACTTGCAGTCGGGTCTTGGAGACCCGATTACAAGTGTGAATTCCACTTGTAGTCACCTCCACGAGATCCAATTTGCCCTCCCATCACTGTCCAAGCTCATCCATAAAGCATCTTTGAGTTAGTTCAAGTTGTTTCATGATGAAATCCTTCCCAAGTTGTGGTGTGAGCATTAGTTTTCAAGGCTTGAAGACTATGGAATCTCCAATTGCTGTTGAAGATGTTCTTACCCTTTTGAATTTTCATCATAGTGTTGGAGATTCTTGTTCAATGTCAGAGGAGCCGACATCACCTCCAAACAAGAAGATGAAATATAAATACGACAATTACCAGAATGAGATTGCTCCCACTCAGGTGGTCTCTCTCATTGATGAGATCCGTGACAGAGATCGGATACGTTGACATGTCCGAGTTCTTGGAAAGAACAGAGGGTTCACCTACACACGGGATGCAGTTGCTCTTGAGCAGCCATATTCATTTGGTTTCATCTTTCCCGGTGGCTGCCCTAGAACCTAAGTTTGTACTTGCATGCACATCTCACTTTGATAAGGAGACTAGAACAATTAGAGATGATGATGGGAACGATATTATCAGGTTGGATGCAAAGACTATTGATAAGATTTTCAGAGTCCCTGCAGCTCTAGTGTATGCAGATATTACAATGAAAAGTGCTCTGGATCAGGTATATTAATGCTAAGTGGCTGAAGACTCCTAGGACTTGTTTTTCTAGATGGCTAAGCTTTATCGTTGTGACTTCATTGAAGAAGTTGGCGATATGATCACCCTTCTCAACAGGATTATGGGTTTGAAACAATCTAACATTTTTGAGATCTGGATGTACAAATATATCATGATCACATTTTCTTGGGAGAAATCATCAGTGACAACCTGTGTGTGCAGCTGCCACAAGTTCCCAATACCCTCACCTTCTGTATGAATTCATACTTGGTGTATATTGTAGCATCACTCAGACAATTTCCTGGTCTTTCTACCAAGGGTGACAGATCGCTGGTGCCAGTATGGAAATATTATGATCAACTGACTCTTAGGCCCAGTAGAATTCATTATAGAAGAGTGCAAGATGCGTTCTTTGGACACTTCATGTTTCTCTTTGATAAGACCCTCAAAAATAGAAGTGTCTCTGAGGCAGCCTGGAAGAAGGTAAATGAGTATGGCTGTTTGTTTCTGCAGTTCCCAACTTTCACCTATATGAGAGTTAGATGCTTTGAAGGCCAACCGTACATGCTGTTGGGGTACCCTATAGCCAAGATCATCCTGATGGAGTTGGCAAGATAGTTGATGGCAATTCATGCAATACAACTTGCCAACCATAAGTTCGGTATCAAAATTTCTTCACACAATCCATTGCAGATTGGTCGGTACTCTTTGAACACTTTAGCAAGAGCCAAAGCAATGGAAATTGAATGTAATGTCCCTACTAGTTAGAGATCACTGTCCTGCAAAACAGATTGTTAGAATACAACAAATATATAGATATATCACTAATCTAATTTGCAATTTAACTTAAATTACTTAATTAACACTAATCACAATTCTTATCTAATAAAAAGGATACGAATGCCGTATGGAGATATGTCCTTAGGCGGCGGTGAAGCTCGCCTTCGTGGAACCCATCTTGGTTCCAAGCCATCCAGGAAATCGAAGGTTAATTCGATTCCTGTCTTGGATGTAACCTCTTACACCCAAGCCATCCAAGAAATTGAAGGTTAATTCGATTCCTGTCTTGGATGTAATTTCTTACACCCAAGCCATCCTGGAAATCGAAGGTTAATTCGATTCCTATCTTGGATGTAATTTCTTACATCCAAGCCATACCAAGGAAGACCATCATAACTGATCAATTCCTTGCCTTGGATGATGCATCTCATCATCCAAGTCTAAAAGAGAGGACCGGCCAGATCCGTCTCTTCTTGTATGAACTTTGTCAACCAAGCCATACATATATGCATATAGATATTCAGTATATATTGCCTACTAGGGATTATCATAATCCCTCCATTAGGCTAAGGGAATTTCCTCCCTATAGCCTCCATCATATAATCACATTTTTACATTACATTTTACAATTCATTACCAATTTCCATTCCATTCCTAACTTAACATGTATTCCATAACATATATTCAGAAAACTATTCATTAACATGTTTTCAGGAATATTCATTAACATATATTCGAAAATATTCATTATCATATATTCACAGTTATTCATTAACGTATATTCCGAACTATTCATTAATATGTATTCATTAACATATATTTACACATATTTATCAACATATGTTTACACATTTTCATTAACATATTCACACATATTCATTAACATATTTACATGTATTCCTTAACATATAAAAACCATTCATTAACATACATATTAAAATATTCATTACTTATATATGTGTGTGTGTGGCACACATGTCCACACACATATATACACTCTGTGATATTACCAACCTGTTCGTAACCCGCAGCAGTAGTTCCGGTTTGTATTTTCTCCCTTTGCTGTTCGTAGCCTGCGGTCCCTTTTTCCAGCCTTCCCTTCCACCCCTCTTCCTTGCGCTGATGCTCTTTCTATATATCCGGTGGAGGGGAAAGGTTGCATCCTTCCACGGGTCCCTTTCCACGTGAAGGGATGCTGTAATGTCCCAACTTCGCAAATCTAAGAAAACACATAAACAATGAATTTTAATGATTGATTGATTCATCTAGGGTGTAATTTGTCTAAATTCATTTGAGTTTATTTGTTATCAATAAGTCAATTCCATATTTAATTCCTAGTGGGATAAAAGGGATAAGCTACCTTAGGATGCCCGTAGCGCTTATCAGGCCCAAGGGCGGTACACTCCCCCTTGGCCCTACTGCCAGAAGCCCTTTGTCAACTGCAGTGGGTGGCCTACCTGACAGAGGCCTAGTTCCTGCTATCCCTGTTGCCTAATTCCTCATTTATCTCACTAGGTTTGGATATGCAATTGCTTTATTTATTATCTTGGTAGAGATCATTCCTCTAATTCTTAATTGCATAATGTGGTTCTTCCTTAATTAGTAATTGTATATTATTTATTAATTTATTTAATATGTGGAGATGTATTCATATTATATATATATATATATATATATATATACATATTTATATATAGGATTTCATTATCTAATTTCTATATATATAAAAATGTATCTTAACCATCCTTGAAAATAATTATTTTGAATTTAACAGCTACCCAAAATTTATACATTTATGAAATAACACTTATCTATTTTCCAGAATGTAACTTCATTAAATATTATTGCGAATTTAAACAAGGGTCGCAAAACGACTTACCTGCGTCTCCTGTTGCTGCATCCCTTTTTCTCGTGTCCTGTGCGTCCCTTCTCCCTATTTTGTTTCCCGCGTGCCTTTCTTCCCCCTTCCTAAAGCCCACGAGTTTGGCTTTTAATACCAGCGGAGGGGGGGGAAAGCGGACTCGGCCAGGGGTCGTGTCTGTTGGAGGAGCGAACGAGGTGACTGTTGGAGTCACCGTTTCCACCCGCAGCTCTTTATCGGTGCCTTCAAGCTTAGACACAACGCTTCATACCTAACGTGTTTGCTGGTGTAGTTCCACCCCGAAAACCCCTAGTTTAACGCGCTGGTTGTATTGTGTATCGGTTCTTATAAAATAAAGGGTCCCGTAAATTTGTAAATTCTCATTTTCTTAGTAATGTTTACAATATATTAAGTTCTTCTTTTCTCTTGTTTATATTGTATATTTATATTTTTAGATTTATTACATGCATCAATAATAATAATAATTATTATATATTTAATTAACAATGCATTATATTGTATATAGTTTATGTCTATTTATCACTAATTATATATTAGTTAACATCTTTTATGGTAAAGCTAAATCAGGAGTTAACAATTAAACATGATTATTACATCAATATAAACTAGGAGTCATTTCCGATTAAATAATGGAAGATAAATGTTATCTTTATAATTACAAAAAATGTGGGGTTATGACAGCCCTCCCCACTCAAATTTGCTTGTCCTCAAGCAATCTGGGATTAAGATGATTAATGGTTTCATCTCCCTCCCATGTGGCGTCTTCCCTGGGCAGGTTCTTCCATTTGACTAAATACTCTATTATGGTTCTCCTCCTTAATTTCCTTTCTCGCCTGTCAAGGATGAGCTCAGGCTCCAAGATCAACTTCCCTTCGTTATCAATTGGGGGTAGCTCGGTACAAGGGGAAATGTGTAAACCCAAAACCTTTTTTAATCGGGATACATGAAATACATTGTGTATTTTACTGTGATCTGGTAGCTCCAATTCATAGGCCACTTCACCTATCCTTCTCAAAATTTTATAAGGACCATAGAATCGTGGTTTTAATTTCTCAGCTCCACTGATTTTAATGGATGACTGCTTATAAGGTTGCAGTCTCAGAAACACCAAGTCTCCTACTTCAAAAGATCTTTCAATCCTTTTTTTGTCCGCATAAAGTTTCTGTTGGTTTTGTGCGTGGTGAAGATTATCTTTAAGGGCATTCATGATATCTGTGTTTTGCTGGAGGAAATCTTTTGCACCTGGTACATGACTTTTTGATTGAATGAGATCCCCAAAGGATGTTGCTTCATACCCGTAGAGGGCTTTAAAGGGACTCATTCGAATTGACATATGATGGGTTGTGTTGTAACAATACTCTCCAAGATGCAGCCATTTTACCCAAGCATTCTGCTGACCTGAAACATAATTCCTTAGATAACCTTCTATCCATTTGTTTACAATTTCTGTTTGCCCATCGGTCTGTGGATGATAACTGGTACTTGGTGTTAACTCTGTCCCTGCTAGTTTGAATAGTTCTTGCCAAAATATGCTAAGAAATCGTCTATCTCTGTCACTCACAATATTCTTGGGTAAACCGTGTAACTTGAAGATTTCCTTAAAGAAGATGTCGGCTATATGTGATGCTCCGAAACTTGAAGGAATGGCCATAAAATGTGCATATTTTGTTAATCTGTCTACTACTACAAAAATGCAGTCTTTATTCTGTACCTTTGGGAGTCCTGTTATGAAGTCCATGGATATACTCTCCCACTTTTGATTTGGGATGGGTAGTGGTTGGAGTAATCCTGAAGGGAAGGTGTGTTCTTCTTTATTCCTTTGACACACCATGCATTCTTGGGTGTGCTTCAGTACATCTTCCTTCAACCCCTTCCATGAAAATCTTTCCCTGATCTGCTTGTAGGTTTTATAATACCCTTGATGACCAGCTAAAGGAAGGTCATGATAAGTCCTTATAATGTCTTCTTTCATATTAGACCCTGATGGAACATAGATTCTGTTTTTGTAGAGGATAAGGTCATCAATTACCCGGTAATTTTCATCTGTTTTCTTCCCATCTAGAATGCTGCTAGAGAATTGGTCTTTGGCATATTCGGTACTTAGAGCTGCTTTCCAATCTATAGATAGGATTGATAAAGACCCCAAGTAAGGTTTCCTTGAGAGAGCATTTGCCACAACATTATATTTCCCTTTCATATATTCTATGTCGAAATTATATGCCTGAAGTTTACTCACCCATTTCTGTTGTCTATCATTCAAATCTTTTTGATTGAGAAATAACTTCAAGCTGTTATGATCAGTTTTAACTATAAACTTCCCACATATCAGGTATTGTCTGAACTTCTCTAATGCATGCATAATAGCTAGCATTTCTTTATCATAAACTGAATAGGTTCTTTCTGTGGCTCTAAGTTTCCTGCTTTCAAAGGCTATGGGATGTTTCTTTTGCATTAAGACAGCTCCAATGCCTTCTCCTGAGGCATCACAATAAAGCTCAAAAGGTGCTGAAAAGTCCGGAATTGCTAAGACCGGGCAAGAGCTCATTACCTCTTTAAGTTTTTCAAATGCGGATTGGGCTTCTTCTGACCATAAGAATGCTCCCTTCTTAGTTAAATTTGTTAAGGGGGAAGTTAGTTTTGAAAATCCTTTAACAAATCTTCTATAGTAACTGCATAAACCTAGGAAACCTCTGAGATGAGTGAGGGTTCGGGGCTGTGGCCAATTTTTGACGGCTTCAATTTTTTCTTCATCCACCTTAACTCCATGGGTGCTGATCTTATGACCAAGATACAAAATTTCTTCCATTCCAAACTCACATTTTGACATTTTGGCAAAAAGAGAATGTTGTTCAAGTAGGCCCAAAATTTCATCTATATGTCTCAAGTGTGCTTCCCAAGTTTTGCTGTAAATCAATATATCATCAAAGAATACTAACAGGAACTTTCTTAATTGTCCCCTAAAGATGTGGTTCATGCATGACTGGAAAGTGGCAGGGGCATTTGTAAGGCCGAATGGAAGGACCAAAAACTCAAAGTGGCCATAGTGGCATCGGAAAGCTGTTTTGGGAACATCTTCCTTCCTCAATCTGATTTGATGGTATCCTGATCTCAAATCTATTTTTGAAAAGTATACTGCTCCATGTAATTCATCTATAAGTTCGTCCACCCTAGGGATAGGGTATCGGTTCTTTATAGTCTTCTTATTGAGTGCTCTATAATCAATGCACATCCGCATGGTCCCATCCTTCTTTTTTACCAATACAACAGAGGAGGCGAAAGGACTGGAGCTAGGTTGAATGTGCCCCATTTCTAGAAGTTCTTTGATAGCTTTCTCAATTTCTTCCTTATAGCCCCTTGGATGGCGATAAGGGGTGGTGATTACTGGTTTTGCACCTTCTTCAAGTTCAATAGTGTGTTCAAATCCTCTCTTGGGTGGCAGTCCTTTTGGGATGTCTTCAAACACCCTTTTATGTTTTCTAATAATGGGTTTAATATCAACATGAATGGCTTCCCCTTGGTTTGAATTTTGGTCTAGTATCATGCATTGGGCAGCCCACTCCCCTTGACTACGTCTAAAAATCCTTTCCATTCTTTTGGAGGTTACCATTCTGGTTGTGCCATCATGCAGCCCTTTGATTAACACTTCCTGCCCATTTTGCGTGAAACATAGTTCCAATTTGGGGTGATCGAGATAGAATCTTCCCAAGGAATGTATCCAAGGAATTCCTAGGATTACATCTGAATCCCCTAACTCGACCACGTAGAAATCTTCTTTGGTAGGGTATTTCCCTAATGTTATGCTTAATTGAAGGATTTTTTGGTTACACGAGGAAGTGGATCCATCGGCAAGGGCTACTTGGAAACCCTTAAACTCTTGTGTTGTCAGCTTCAATCTCTTAACTAAGCTTTTATCAATAAAGTTGTGGGTAGCCCTGCTATCCAGTAGTGCAATTACCCTCTGCCCTTTGATCGCACTTTTGATTCTAAAGGGATGGTGTTTTGAGGCTACGGAAATTGCTGCTAATGATACTTGCACCTCTTCGGTAATTTTTTCTCTTTTGCTTGGGGGTTCATTGAGTTCTTCTTCTTCATCACTAGATAAGGCTTCCAAGTTATGGGCTTGGCTCTTCCTCCCACATATGTGACCCGGTTGCCACTTTTCTTTGCACTTAAAACAGAGATTTTTTTTCTTAAGCATATCTCTTTCATTTCCCTCTTTGCAACTGTGACCATATTCCCATTTCTCATGACAATGGTAACATACGTTCTTTCTCTTAAGCTCTTCTCTTTCTTTAAAGGTGTTTCCCTTCCTAGGCCATTCTTTAGTATGTGTATTTTTAGTGAATGTTTTGGAGGGTTTCTCCCAAGTTGAAGTGTCTTCTAGGCCCAAAGCTTTATCTATGGCATCGTCTAGGGTAGGGGGTTTTAATGCTCTCATCAATCCTTTAATGGAGTCTTTGAGTCCCTCCACAAAAAGATATGTGAGCCTGTCCTCATCCACCCCTGAGACCCTTACAGAAATTTTTTGAAATTCAGTGATGTATTCTTCCACTGTTCCCCTTTGTCTTAAGAGGGTTAATTCTTTGAAATCTTTTTGTGGGTGTTTCCTCTCAAATCTCTTAATGAGTTTCTGGGTGAACTCGTCATATGTTGTTATACCATCATGACCTTGTGTGAGGGTGCCATGATACCACCACTCATGGGCTAAACCTTCTAGGTGTAAAATGGCAAATTGGATTGCATCATCTTCTGTCATGGGGCTGAGATTTAAATATGTATTTAGTTTTTGTATCCATGCTTGAGCTGATATTTTTCCGGAGCCATCAAAGTTAGGTATTGATAGTTTATTTACTTTGTGTTTTAGATCCCTGCTGAATGGTTTTCTCCTAGGGGTCTCATTTTTCTTTGCTTCACAAAACTCCCTAAAAGATACAACTTCTCTTACTTCTAGCCCTAATCTAGCATAGGCCATGGCCATTTCTTCTGTGTTATTCATGGAGGAGTTATTTGTTTCTTCCCTATTATTTCCCTCTCTAGGTAGGAAATTGGGTTTTTGTATCCTGGAGCTGGAAGATGTGTTATGAGTGTTTTTAGAATGATTAGAGTTTTCTTCTCTACCATTGGAATGATTTCTAAGAGTGTTCATGGTGGTATTCATATCTTGTAAGGCTTGAAGCAAAGCTTGACTTGTTTTTTCATTTTGCTCTATTAGAGCTTGAGTTTTTCTATCATTGTTTTCCATGAATGTTCTAAGTTCATTTTCCAATGGTTCACCCATGTGGTTACTACTTCCTCTGGTTCTCCTTTGATAAGTTTGCATTAACAACCCTTAACAGGATGGCAGAATCAGGCTCTAATACCAATTGTAATGTCCCAACTTTGCAAATCTAAGAAAACACATAAACAATGAATTTTAATGATCGATTGATTCATCTAGGGTGTAATTTGTCTAAATTCATTTGAGTTTATTTGTTATCAATAAGTCAATTCCATATTTAATTCCTAGTGGGATAAAAGGGATAAGCTACCTTAGGATGCCCGTAGCGCTTATCAGGCCCAAGGGCGGTACACTCCCCCTTGGCCCTACTGCCAGAAGCCCTTTGTCAACTGCAGTGGGTGGCCTACCTGACAGAGGCCTAGTTCCTGCTATCCCTGTTGCCTAATTCCTCATTTATCTCACTGGGTTTGGATATGCAATTGCTTTATTTATTATCTTGGTAGAGATCATTCCTCTAATTCTTAATTGCATAATGTGGTTCTTCCTTATTAGTAATTGTATATTATTTATTAATTTATTTAATATGTGGAGATGTATTCATATTATATATATATATATATATATATATATATACATATTTATATATAGGATTTCATTATCTAATTTCTATATATATAAAAATGTATCTTAACCATCCTTGAAAATAATTATTTTGAATTTAACAGCTACCCAAAATTTATACATTTATGAAATAACACTTATCTATTTTCCAGAATGTAACTTCATTAAATATTATTGCGAATTTAAACAAGGGTCGCAAAACGACTTACCTGCGTCTCCTGTTGCTGCGTCCCTTTTTCCCGTGTCCCATGCGTCCCTTCTCCCTATTTTGTTTCCCGCGTGCCTTTCTTCCCCCTTCCTAAAGCCCACGAGTTTGGCTTTTAATACCAGCGGAGGGGGGGGGAAAGCGGACTCGGCCAGGGGTCGTGTCTGTTGGAGGAGCGAACGAGGTGACTGTTGGAGTCACCGTTTCCACCCGCAGCTCTTTATCGGTGCCTTCAAGCTTAGACACAACGCTTCATACCTGACGTGTTTGCTGGTGTAGTTCCACCTCGAAAACCCCTAGTTTAACGCGCTGGTTGTAATGTGTATCGGTTCTTATAAAATAAAGGGTCCCGTAAATTTGTAAATTCTCATTTTCTTAGTAATGTTTACAATATATTAAGTTCTTCTTTTCTCTTGTTTATATTGTATATTTATATTTTTAGATTTATTACATGCATCAATAATAATAATAATTATTATATATTTAATTAACAATGCATTATATTGTATATAGTTTATGTTTATTTATCACTAATTATATATTAGTTAACATCCTTTATGGTAAAGCTAAATCAGGAGTTAACAATTAAACATGATTATTACATCAATATAAACCAGGAGTCATTTCCGATTAAATAATGGAAGATAAATGTTATCTTTATAATTACAAAAAATGTGGGGTTATGACAGATGCGATGGTGGTCGCAGCCCAGGCTGCGACTACCGTCACATCACTTCGTGCGCGGGGGGGGGGGTAATCGTAGTTATAATATCTTTTAATATTTTAATTTAATAATATTATTTTATAATACTTTAATCATTTACTTTAACCATTTATTTTATAATACTTTTCTTTATTATTTAATATATTAAATGCATTACCAATTTAATCATTTGTTTAATAATACTTTTCCTTTATTATTTTATATATTAAATCTATTAATATTTTAATCATTTATTTATGTTAACCTTGTTTAATTAATCAATATTTAATGATTTATTTCCTCTTAGTTTATTAATATTATTTAATAAATTTACATCGGTGATACCGTAGGGGTTATCACATTGAACTTTAGGAGATTAAGTTGAAGAAGTTCGTAGCAAGGAAGGATTTTGATTACCGAGGAATGAAGGACAAGATCAAGAGGGCCTTCACCCATGTCCATTGTTGGGAAGATATCTGGGTTGATATTCGCACTGAAGAAGAAATCAAAAGGATGGATTACAGCCAGCTCACCTTGGAGCAGATTGTTGATCTTGATTTGGCCTGGATTTCGGAAGGCGCGGTAGATGATGGAAAGATCCTTGATCCGAAGTACATAGAACAAGGAGTTGCTGAAGCTCCTCTTCCTTCTCCTCAATGGTCAAAGAAAGAATGTGACTCTATCTTTGATAGATTTCAGCCCATTCTTGCAAACACCAATGCTTGGCTGAAAAACAACAATGTCAGAACTATCAAGATCAAAGGTGGAGCAGAAGTCGATTCAGCTGGACCTAGTGGATGAAGATCCGAGGTCAGAATTAAGTCTAAAGAAGGTGCCTCCTCTTCCGACACAAGAATCAAGTTGAGAGTCAGTAGAGCTTTGGTTATCCCTCCTCCAGAAGTGTCACTAAAAGGGAAGGAGAAACCAGAAGTACAGATTCATGTCATTGAGGATGCCGACAATGATACTCGTGAGGAGAACACAGCAGGATTACCTCCTTCTGTCGGTTCAGAGTCTCCTCAGACAACCCTTCCCCAATTATCATTGTATGTACCTATGTCTCCAATCGATACGAATGTAGATTCTTTCTCTACCATTCATGTGGAACCTGTGGAACCAAGTACATCTGCCTGTACTAGCATGGAAGTATTTGTTGAGACCTCTCACAGTGACTTGGAGAATGTCTTTGATATAAATCCCTCATATGCCATCTTGTCTAATGTTTCTCTTCCTGAGACCGATACTTCCGCAATAGGTTTTGATAAGTTCCTGACGAAGGCAAGTCATGATTTGTCATCCAAGTAGACGCTCGTTGCTGTTCAGATAGAAGCCCCTCCTCAAGTCACAACCATGATACAGGAAGAGCCCGTTTCTTCAGAAACCACAATTGCTGTCTCTGATGTGAACTCATTAGAACTACCTCCATGGTTGAGTTCAATCACACCTAAGAGGAAGAAGCAAGAGATCTCTCTTGATATCTTTGATTTTCGGCAGATTGCGAAACTTAAGCCTAGAGCTGCTAAGAAAGCAAAACTAGTTTCGCGGGTGGTAGTGGACAAGAATAGAATGAAATATGCAGAAGTAGCAGAGCCACTAGTTGAGAAGCCACCAGAAGAGGTGCAATTGTCAGATTACAGGCTCACTAGGATAGAACTTGGGAAACAGACATATTCTGGTCTCAAGCATGATGCCCAAGATTTTGTCGCTTCCTTGGTCCAAAGCTACGATGAGCTGCTTGCAAAGAAGGATGAGCTTAAAGAGAAGAATACACAACTCATCATAGTGATTCAAAAGATCACAAACTCTTCAAAGCAGGTTGATCCTTTGACCTCCTTTGCCTATGAAGAATCCATCAAACAATTGGAGAAAGCTGCTCGAAAGGCTAAGGCAGTGGATTCTTGGGTAGATCAGCTAATTGATCAGAGTACCCAAGTGGTGAAGAAAGCATTGAATGTTCTGAGCAATGTGAGAGCAACAAAGATAAAGCTAAACCAGACCTTGGAAACTTTCAACCAAAGTCTAATTTCAATTGAGAAAGACTTGAAGACCTGGCATGAGATGGATCAGATCAAATTGGAATCTCTATGCAATAATATGGTGATTCCGAATAGGGAGAGATACATAGAATTTGAAGAGCTCATGGCAAACAAGTCATTGGTCATCAAGGATCTCATCAAAGATGTGCAAGCCACCCTTGATATGAGTGATGAAGCTGAGCAAGATATCATCTCTAGTTTTGACAAAGTATCTTGCAAAATCATAAGTCATGATGGAGAACTGCTCGTTGAAAATATGATTCTTAATGACTTAGTATCAAGCCTTTGTCAGGAGTTAGAGTTGGAGCAGTTTGCAGTCGCTTCGATTCACAAGTTCATGAATTACCAGGTATTCTTTGATAAAATGCAACCGCTCTCGAAGAACACAAAGAAGCGGCTGCAAGGTGCTTTGATGTCATCATCAAGACTGTTGCAGTTGCCAAAAATACAGTAGGCCCAGATCCTGATGAGTTGCAGAGACCTATCAGCAATTTCCAGTCTTTTAGAGTTAGAAATGTAAAGGAATAAAAAGTGTCTCATGACACTCTTTGTTTTATGTATTTTGTTTTTGACAAGTTACATGTAAAGACAAATTTTGTGATTGCAAGTGTCACTTTCACTTGCATTCTTGTAAAATGTAATTACATGTAAGGCAACTATAAGTTGAGTTAGATTAGGATTGTAGTTGGAATAAGTCATGGTGGTTAAGAGAATTTCTCAAGTTATTTAGGATCCTCCCACCTTTTTCTCAAAGCCCCTCTCTTATATATACACAAGGGTGCTTTATGTATTTTTCATTTTTTTGGCAAGCAAGTAAACTTCAAAATTTTGCACTTGTAAAGACTTTGAACTTTGAAGTTGTAAATTGTTTATTCTCAAGTAATATCAAGGAGTTGGAATCTCAGACTTTGGGTTGAAGCCATACTTTGTGTCCTTTGTGTTCTTATGTCATATTGGAGCATTTCTTTGAGCTTATTTGAAGTTGTGGAAGGTTGTTAATAAGAGCTTCACCCCAAAATATCTGCAGACTTTGTGCTGCAAGTATCTAAGGTGGAATTAGTTTAGTTTGTTGTTAGTAGCTGAGAAAAGTTGCAAGACTTTGCGCTTGTAGTAATTCCCATCTAAAGTAAATTGAAGGTTCATCATACTTGCAAACTTTGCGCTGCCATATGCTGTACGCTGTTCTTGGTGCATCATACTTACAGACTTTGTGCTATTATATGCTATAGATTGTCCTTATTACATTATTCTGAAAAGGGTAGATAGGAATTTAGGAACTCAAGACTTCAAGCTTGATTGCTGTTTTCCTGTCCCGAAGGAATTGACAGAAGTCTTTGTGCATTCAGGAAACTTCATTTCCTCTCTTGGTTTTATTTTAAATTGCTGCTATTATTACTTCATAATTGTTGCTTCTTTTTTGTGAAGATAAAAGAGCATAATCTTTTCTGAAATAAGAGAAAAGGTTGCTATCCCATCCATTTTAGATTAAATTAGTATTAGTATAAGTGTTAGAAAAGGGGGAGCCTTCCCTAAATTAGGAGAGTTTATACTCACGTGTTGTGGTTGAAACCACAATTTTGCATATCCTCCCGGGTGTACAAAATTTTCAACCAACAACACTAAACATTTCGGTGGTGGGAAGCAATGAGAAGTGGACCATATCACATCATTCCACATCGAACATATCAACACGCTACTTACATTACCAAAGCCGGACCCAAAATACATCCGCACGTTATACAATCTCAATATTCAGTCCAAGTCCTCAAGCTTCGGACCAATCCAGACCCAAAGATAATATTGAGAAACATCTTCCGAGATACCAAACTCATCCGGTGAAACCGAGAAACCTCCAAGCGCACAACATACCTTAATCAAACACTTCTGCTCATAATACCACATCCAGACCTAATCCGGACCAAAGGATTCAACATCAATGACAACACACAATGTGATGCTAACATCCTTTGCCATGTGAAGCCTTCTGATCTGTGGTGCCTTGGGATGCAAAAAGAGGCTGTGATTTGGTAGAATTCAAGCGACCCATTTGAATCAACTTTTTTTTCTCTTGAGTGAGTTGTGAAGCAAACTCATCAAGTGAAGGCATGGTGTACTTGGAACCGAATGTATCTTTGGTGGCATAAAAGGTAGAAACAAAAATTGAATAATTAGGATCAAGTTTGGCAAGGATAGAGAGAATCAATTGAGAGTCCTCCTTTTGAATACCACATTGCTGTAACTGTAATCTAGGAGACTTGGGTTTGGTGAAGAAATCCTAGATGCTATCAAAATCTGAAAGATTCAAGGCAATAGGCTCATTCTCCAACTGAAATTTGCTTATTCTCCAATTGAAATCCTCTCAATGCATCTTGCTTTCCAAACAAAGACTCCATAGTAGTGTAAATCTGATTAGGTGTGGTGCAAGACTCAACATGAAAGAGAAAATCTAAAGACATAGACATACATAATGTCCTAAAAGCCTCATCACAGCTATTGAACCACTTTCTCTTCTTAGTAGTGTTGTGTTGCAACACACACGCCCCATTGCAAATGGCGACCCCCCTTTTTTTGGCTTCTTAGGCTAGTTGTTTTCTTAGTTTTCCATAGCTTGGCAGTAGTTTTTGTCTCCTAGCTCTGAAAAGGAAGGTGGTGATGTCTTGTTGGTTCGGGTTAAGTGTATTGATCAATCCTTGAAATGAGTTAGAGTGCAAAGTTTGTCCTTAAGGGTGTGATCAAGTAAGGAATTCAAGTTTTGAGTTCAGAATCCACGAACAAATGTCAGGACTGAGAATTGAGGTCAAATGTGCAAAATGTTGTCAAAATTGTCGAAGAAAAGTTGTCAATGTCGTCAAGGAAAGTTGTCAAGAAAGTGAGATGAGGAAAATGCTAAGTATGGAAAAATGAGGAAAGATTTCCAAGGAATGTGATACTAAGATGAGGAAAATTCCTTGTCAAGATTGGATTTCCGACCTTGACAAGAAAAGAAAATTAAGGAAAATTCCTAAGTTGAAAAGATGAAATTTCAAGGAAAAAGAATCAAGGAAATTCCAAGAGAAATCATGGAAAATCATGGATTATGAAAGAGAATTCCACTTCCAAGTCGTGGAATACAAGAGATTTCCTTTCCATTGCCTAGAATTGTCATAAATTCCACCTCCTATGCGAAAACCCACTCCATGATTTCCTCTCCTTCATGAAGAAGCGCCCAATACTTTCACTACTAGGTGAAATTCCACCCAAGATTCCTTACTCCTTATGGAAATGCGCTCACAACAAGGAAAAAATTTCTTCTAAAGCATGGAAATGCGCTCACAACAAGGGAAAAATTTCTTCTCAAGCATGGAAATGTGCTCACAACAAGAGAATATTTCCTCTACATGATGATATTGCACCCATGGAAGAAATTTCCTCTTCCCATTGTTCTTGCGCCCAAGGGGATGCATGGAAATGGTTAAGTCAGCCTCCAAGGGTGTATTAGCAATGTTGAATTACCATAGGCAAGTTGGCCTTGTAGAAGACAATAAAACAATTTAAATGCAAAATTAAAATGCAATCAGGTCGGCCTTATCAAGGTATAACAATTTCCAAATGTGAAGCGCATACATAGGTGAGCATCAAAATTTTATTTTCATATCATCACAACAGCAGATCAAGTGGGATCAGACCTAGGAGAATTGTGAATTTACATTAGGTAGAGAAGAAATATATATGCAAGTGTGAGGAGTAATTGGAGAAGGGGTTGTTCAACTTACATTCATGTGTTCATGACAAGGTAAAATGCAACATCAGAGAGGGCCAACTTGGTAAAAGAACAAGAAAAAATGCTTGTCTAGCCAACCTGACCTGGAAAAACATTGAATTCCCTTTGAAAATCAATTTAAAATGCAAAGAAAGACCTAGCAAGGAGCCGACCTAAATGACGATAGAGGAAGTTCAAAATTGCACTTTGAAAACAAGTAAAATACTGCCTAGGTTGGCCTTGTGAGGAGATTATGATTTCAAACATGAAACACCTATTTAGGTAAGATCAAAACAATTCATTTCCACATCAAATCCCACAAGGGGGAGAGGTATGTAAGCCTTGAGTTGGCCTAGTGGTGGAGAACTTGTGCTCTTGAAAGAGAGGTCACAAGTTCAAATCCCACAAGGGGTTAAGGTATGTACGCCTCGTTTGTAGTGCAGTTAGGTACGTCCCATAAGGACTACGAGGTAGTCCCATATTACTCTAACCAATCTTTAGACCGATATACAGATTGCTGGCATCGTGGACTATAAAAGATCCTTTCCTTTCCTTTCAATCCAATTAGAAATTAAGGCAAATGCAGAGCAGATCAGGTGCGAACCAAGGAGCAATAAATGCAGTTCAAATATTGTGGAGCAGATCACAAGTGAATTTCAATCAGATCATAAGCATGCAAGTAGAATTCAGGATCAGGATTCAAACAGCAGAAGAATTCAAATTGTAGCAGAAGAGGACAGCGAATTCCAGAGAAGAAACAAATGTGGATCAAAAATCAGGTTTCAAGCCAAGTGGTGAAGGAATAGAGGGAAGTGCTTGAGGAGTGAATAGTAGTAGACTTTAAGCCAAATCAGACTGAAGAAAACAAATCAGATCCAGAAAGGACAAAACAGACCTGAAGTGAACAAAATAGATCTAAAGATCAGACCTGAAACAAGTAAAGGAGCAGATTTGGTGCATGTTTCCCAGTAGGTGGAGGCGAATTTGTGTAAAGGCAATTGGGTTTTGCAAACAAGAAATGAGTGGAAGAATAAAGCAAGGCAATTCCCATCAGTAGAGTTGACATTTCCAGATTTATAGAAGGGGTTTTGTGAAGTGAATATTGTTGAATTATTGATATTATTTTAAGATTTCTCTCACAATTAGAAATGCAAGTTTTGACCTTTCATTATTCTTATCTTAAACTCATAACTTTAATTCAAAGAACTTCCTCTCTTTTTCAGGTATGATGCAAAGAAATGGATGGATTAAGATGCAAAGACAAGAACGAAGAAAATCAAAGTCTAGGTCATTGAGGAAGCATTTGGAATGATGGAGAAAGAATGAAAAGGATATTGCAACTTGGAGGATGCAACTACGCCAAGGATGCTGAAGTCAAGGATTATTGCAAATAAAGGATGAAGAACTCAAGAATGGAAAGGAAATTTCAAGATGAGGTCTACATTCCAAGGCAAAGACATGTTTCACATTTCAAAGATGAAGTCAAGGAGAAAGATGATCACAACTTAGAAGATTGCCCAACTATGACAAGAGGATCAAGGTGCAATACAATGCAAAATTTTACCAAGGCAAGGAAATGTTTCAAGATTCCAAAGTAGAGAATGGAAATGTGAGGAGAAGGACATCACAAGGTGGATTCCCAAACATGAGAATGAAATGCAAGAATGATCATGGAGGAAAGGTAGTTTCAAAAGAGTTCATCAAAGTTAGAAACTTGATCAAGATGATGCATTTTCGGAATATGAACCATCACAATCAACCAAGCAAGGTGATGATGTTGAGTATCAAGAGATATCTACGTTGAGGTAGCACCTGATCATCATCAACCAATCTGGTGATGCCACCTCAACGTCCAAGTGCATTGAACCTATTTCATTCAAGGAAGGAGTAGGTGACATCAAATACTATTGAATATACGTAACCTCATTTCTCATTGGTCCACATTCAAAGAGAGGACATTTGTCTAAAGTTGTGTAATCATATCATTGGTCAAATATTAAATGTAAGTGGTGGTAACCATATAGATTGCCTCCAACACCTCCTTCTCCTTCTTGTCGATGCCCTCCAATGCACTAGCCAATCGAGTCTCTAACAAAGCTCTGGATGCTCTCTCCTCCTCCAACTGCGTCTCCATCCTCGCCCTGGTTGCCCTTTCCTCCAACTGCGTAACCAAGGCAGACTTATCTGCTACCAGAATGTCCGTTGCTGCCCGAGTCTGTGCCAATGTAGCCTCAACCTCCTGAAACCTAGCAGCCAACTCCTCTCGAGCCATCATTGCTACTACGCGCAAGGCCTCAGCAGTGGATGCCATATGCTATGTCCTCCGGAGCTCAAAGTAGCCTTCTTGGAAGGCCTGCTCCACCTGTCTCAATAAGGACTGCATCCGGGTCTCTCCAACTCTCTCAGTGAGGCGCCAAGCCTCCAGCATCCCCAGGTTCTCCGTCTCAGGCCACCCGTCAGACTCAAAACACCTCACAAACTCTTCGCTGCATCCAGTGCTGACAAAAGTCAACAATCTCTCCATCCGTTGAGCTCCTAGAGTCATATTGGCAATGAATTGCTCAAACTCTCCCAAACCCTGTTGTACTCCAACCGTCACCCCCTCATCTCTGTAAGGACTCATCACTACATCCGGGAAGGGCGAATCAACCCTCTGAAGCTCCCTACTACTTGGAGAACTCCCTCCCTCGAGATCAATAACATCCAGAGAATGCATCTCCTTGCGTGGAGATAGAGCAGCCTTGCCTACAGGTGCCACCGGTGTGCGCTGATAGTGGCTCAACCAGGTACTGAGGTCATCCTGGAATGTGCCCGTTTCCACCATTTCCTCCTGTATATGACTTGGCACATCCTGCTGAATGGAGGCCCCACACCCTCCAAGATACCCGACTGCTCTACGGAGTCCACCAGAGGGACTGCAATAGTAATAGAATCGGTCCCTGGTGTGGTCTCGGCCCTCGGTGGTGTCATAGCGATCGTCACTCGAGATTGCCCAAAACCAGGTACTGGCACGGTGGTGATTGTACTGATTGTCCCCAATGAACGTGGCATCGCCAACTGGCAAGTCACTGGTAGGCGTGCTGGTGTAAATTGGACCCTAGCCGGATTCGATGTTGGAGTAGTGCTTACTGGTGAGGATCCTTCGACGCCCGCCGATTCCATTACCTCCTCATCCGGCAACTGGTCACCCCCTCTACTTGCCAATCGGAAACTCTCTCCGCTCACCTGGGCGGTGTCGGCAGATTCCTCCTTGTCACTATCAGCATCCTCCTCATCTGCGTCATACTCCTCCGTCTCTAACTCCGTTTCTGACATGGCGGGCTTCTTCCGTTTCTTGCCCAAACGTGCTTCAGCGTCGTGTGTCAAGACATCCAAGGTTGACTAGTAAAATATAGGCGGCTGGTTAGGTGCAACACGACCCTATGGCTCCAATGGCTGTGAGCTTGGGGTAATCTGCGTGCAGATTGCATCAAGAAATAGCCAGATGGCGTGATGTGGCATGTAGAATTTCTTATACTGGAGGGTCATGAATTCCTCCATCCTATCCGCCAGCAATGATGCCCAATCGTACACCACTCCATTGCGCAGCCCATTCATTAAGACAATTTGTGCAATAGCTATATCAGACGCACGACTAGCACCTGTAAGGCGACTCTTCACCACGGACAACAAGCATCTCCATACTCCCTTCGCCAAAAATGATTTCTTGATCCCCCTTCCCTTACCAACACTTTTGAGGCTATCCTTTTTTGCTTGTTTGAGGTTATCCCGCAACATCAACTGTAGCAAGGTGGCACGGACGTCTCGAGTGATTTTCTGCGAAGTATCAATTTTTTTTCCCTTCACTCCAAGTATCCCAAAAACCCTTGTGAACTCGCTTGCCGTGAAGGAAACAATTATCCACTGGTGCTGGTATTCAAATACGGACTGGCGGCAGTGTCTATCATAGGTGCCAATCATGGGACGCAAAACTACCTCAAAATCTTTTATACAAAAAATTGGCATTTGTATATCCCAATGTACCTGCTTGGCGGAGATGTTTCTTTATTGGGTTGTCATGAGATGTCTTCGTCCACCAATTCCTGCAATCTAGTCCATTAAGACCCTCAAACATGATGTTGTCCACTGTTACCTCTTCTCCTTTGCTGACTGGGTCTTCGGGCGATGTTTCTTGCCTTTTTAAGTGCTGCTCATCCCCAGGTTACCTGCAACACGCACACCTAATGGCAAAACTCTCTTGCCTGTGTCCTTACTTGATTCAGCGATTCTTCTCCCGGTCTGTAACTTTTCTTCTAATGGTTGCAACCGTTTTCTCCAATCCCCCTTATTCCTGTTTGTGTCCATTGAATGGAGATTAATTACTTTAATCTGGTTTTATTGCTCTTTAATCTCCTTGCACGTGCCACCACCTTGTTTTCCCTTCCTTCCCTAGTCTGCCTTTTGAATGTCTTCCCTCGCTGTATGGACACGAGAATGTACCGTATGATGGCGTTTTTTTTATTTGTCCTAGGCGCCCGACGTACGGTGTGCGGTGTATGACGTACGATGGTGATTTCCTTCGTTTTTTGCTATGTTGGCCGTACGGTGTGCGGTTGATTAAGCAAATGGAAGCGGTGGGAGACACCGCGCGGAGTGCTCCACTGCACGGTGAGCACGTGGCTCCATCGCACGGGAGCACGTGGCTCCATCGCACGGGAGCACGCGGGCTCCACCGCACGGTGAGCATGTAGAGCCACCGAACGGTGAGCACGCAGCTCCATCGCACGGTGAGGTTCTGCTGTATGGTGCACTTTTTCGTGTTTTTTTGTTTCGTACGATGCCGTACGACTACCTACCGTACGTTTTTTTTTTTTTTTAAAATTATTATTTCTTTGGGAGGATTCGGGGTCATTCGATCGCCTCAACTCGTGATACAGTTTTAATTTTGACCCATTGGTACTGCCTGCAACCTCCCGTCCATCCAGTGTCGACAACTTCACTGCCTTGTTCTCTGCCACCTTGAGGACTTTATATGGTCCTAACCATCGTACCTTGAATTTGCCTAGTTTAATCTCATTATGCCCATTATATTTCAGTTCCAGTTGTCCTGGAGCAAACCTCATTCGCTTTAAGTGCTTGTCGTGCCACAACTTCCTCCTTTGTTGGGCTGCCTCCGTAGCCCATTGGGCCATCATTCTTTTCTCATCCAGCTTGTTCAAGACATACAATCTCTCCCTTAGGCTCTCCATGTCCCCCAGTCTGTTCTCGATTGCAATGCAAAGGCTTGGTACCATGAATTCCGCTGACACAACAGCGTCCTGCCCGTACATGAGTTGGAACGGAGTTTGGCCGGTGGTCACCTTGTAGGTTGTGCGGTAGGCCCACAAGACCGAAGGTGATTTTTCTTCCCAGTATTCTTCCTCGACACCGCAAGACTTGTAAATTACCCCCACGAGAATCTTGTTGGTAGCCTCAGCCTGCCCATTGGCTCATGGGTAATAGGGGCTGGACAATGAATGAAAAATTTCAAATTCAGTAGTGAGGAGTTTGATCACGTGGTTCACAAAATGTCCACCCCTGTCGCTGGTCAATTGCATAGGGATACCATACCGTATAATGATTTGCTCATAAATGAATCTTGCTGTACTTACGGCCGAGTTGTCAGGCAGGGCCCGCGCTTCAACCCACTTGGTTAAATATTCTGTGGCTACCACAATGTAGCGACACCTCCTGGTGTGGCTGGCCTTGAGTGGCCCAATAAAATCCAACCCCTAGTGCTCGAATAGTTCCTGAGCATGCGAAGGGTTGAGGGGCATGAAATCCCTTTTCAGCGGCTTCCCCGCTCTCTGACACGTATCACAACCTACTACCCATTCTTTAGCATCATTATACAATGTGGGCCACCATAGGCCCGCTAGCAGCACCTTTCTTGTCGTAGTGTCTGGTCCCATATGGCCTCCTGCTGGCCCCTCATGTGCCTCCCTCAGAACGCTTGACACCTCTTCCTCCATCACACACCGACGTAACACCTGGTCGGTTCCCATTTTATACAACAATCCATTGATCAACTGAAACGTGCGGCTTCTCAACATGAGTTTTCTTCGTTCTCCCAGTGGCATACCTTGGGGGAATACAGAGGTGGAGAGATATTCCCCGATGGCAGTATACCATCTTGGCAGTACTGCGATCTTGAATAGGTGAGCATCTGGAAAGTCATCATTCACCCCCTCTGGCGGCTCTTTGGACCTAATCCGGGACAACTGGTCAGCAATGACATGGCTCTTGCCTGGCCGTACAATTATTGTGAACGTGAACTCTTGAAGGAGCAGTAGCCACCTGCTTATCCTACCTTGGATGATGGGTTTGTTTACCAGGTACATCAAAGCCTGGTGATCCACATAGAAGGTGAAGGGCGTTGCCAGCAAGTAGTGCTGAAATTTCTGTACGACATAGACCATTCTGAGGGCTTTCCTCTCGGTGGTACTGTAGTTCTTCTCGGCTTTCGACATCTACCGATTGGTAAAATAGATGGGATGATCCAACCCAAGTCACCCTTCTTGTGCCAGTGTAGCCCCAATGGCATAGTTCGAGGCATCTACGTGTACATGGAATTCTTGGTTCCAGTTTGGATAGGCCAGAATGGGTGCTGCCACCAGTCTCCTCTTGAGTTCCTCGAATGCTTCCCATTGTGCCGATTCCGATATGTACGGTTCGCCCTTTCTTGTCAGTTTGTCCAGTGGGAATGAAAGTTGGGCAAAGTTCTTAATGAACTTCCGGTAGTATCCAATGTGTCCCAAGAAGGACTTGACTCCCGTCACATCAATGGGCGACTCCATTTCTATAATAACCCGTACCTTATCCGGGTCAGTTTTTAGTCCATCTTTACAGACGATATGGCCCAACAAATTTCCTTGTGGTACCATAAATCTGCATTTCCAGGGATTCAAGGCGAGCTTGGGCCTTCGGCATCTCTCCATGCACTCTCTCAGTGCTACCAAGTGAGCGTCTTTGCTATTGAAAATTGACCAGTCATCCAAAAAGGCTTTAAAATTTCCCACAAACATTTTATCGAAGATGTGAAGGACAATCCTTTGGAAGGTTACGGGAGCATTGCACAACCTGAACGACATCCGGTTGTACGCATAGACTCTGTCCTCCACCACAAATGTGGTCTTCAACTTGTCCTCCTCAGCTATCGAAATCTGGTTGTATCCCGAAAAGCTGTCCAGAAATGAGTACATTTCATGGCCAGCCACCTCCTCCAGGATGTTGTCTGTGAAAGGTATAGGGAACGGATCCTTGATGGTGACTGCGTTGAGGCACCGAAAATCCACGCAAATGCGGATCTGGTTGGCCTCCTTCTGTGATATCACAATCGGCGAGACCCACTCACTTGTCTCCACCCGAAATATGATGCCGACCTCTAGCATCCGTTCAATCTCTTCGTTCACCTTGGCAACGTAGTTCTTATTCATTTGGTACGGCCTCTTCCGCACTGATTGGGCTCCCGGGACCAATGGTATTCGGTGGATGCACAATTCTGGCGGGACCCCCTTCAGATCCTTGTAGGACTAGGCGAATACGTCCTTGTATTCCATGAAGATTTTGAATGCTGCGACCTTCAGCACCGGGCTCCAATCATTGCCTACCCAGATATTTTGAGGGTTGGCAATGTCTCCTAAGTTCGTCTCTTTCACAGTGGGGTCTTTGTACCTTTTTGGTCTGTCCTTTGAAAATTCGTATGTCGGGACATCATTTACTTTGGCGTCTCCTTCCTTATACTTTGTGTACTTTGGCAAGAACTTCTCCTTCTCGCCTGGCTCGTCCTCAATCTGCAGCATGTGACAAGAAGGGTTAAACACTTCATAGTCTTCCATTTGCCAGTAGAAGAGTCCATTCAATGAGGAAGTGTCATCTTCTGAGCATCCATCGAGTTCAAGCACCCCTTCGTCATTTGGTTCCCTCGTCTTTACCTTCATAGGAATCCCACTCCCATCTGTTTGAGTCCTTTGAATCCGAGTCAGATGATGCAAGCTCCTCGCCGACAACTTGGGTCCTCAGGTCAATGGTGTACTTCCGCCCCCCTTTCTCCATGGAAAGGGTGTTCTTCAAGTTGTGGTTCACCTTTGCTGTAACCAGCCACCCTCTCCCTAAGATGGCGTCATACCCCTTCTTCTTTAGTGGGATTACCACAAAATTCAGTAGGAAGGGTTGTGTGCCAATGGTCACCGACTGGGCCATTAGGGTGCCAAGTGGCTTGATGCCGTGCTGGTCTGCTCCTTCCAAGTTGAATGTGGGTGGCCATAGTGTTGGCTTCTTGAGCTTCTTCCATGTATCCTCCGGTAACACATTCACCCCTGAACCTCCGTCCATGATGGTGTCTTTGAGGATAGCCCCGAGAATTCCAATCTCTACTACTGCAGGATGCTGACCACTATTTAAGGCCAACAACATTGGGTCAGCCGAGGGGCTGACCGAAACTTCCGCCCGTGTTGCACCCGAAGGTCCCTGTGCAGTGGTTTGTACGGAACTAAAAATGGCAGTTCTCAGCTGTGGCATTGTGTCTAGAAGGTCCTTCACTCTTATCAGCACCTCCATCTGCAGTACTTGCCCAATTATGTTATTTTCGACTTCAGTACGGGATGATTTACTCACCACCTCTGTATTGTTCCGTCGTTCTTCCGTCATCTCGCGCTCAATGTTGGCTTTTGCCTCCCGTGATCTCTCCTTCTCCATATGGGGATTGGGATAAGTGGCCTTTTTGGTTTGAGCACGGGTGATTGCTAGTACTTCTTTATCACCAGTCTTCTCAATGTTGAGGAGGTTAACCCCTGGCTTGGGGCAATTTGTCTCATCGTGGTCTCTAGGACCACACCATCTGCACAAGTGTTGCGGTGCCTCCTCTTTTTGGCAATCCCGCGCAAAGTGTCCCCACTGGTTGCATGCCCGACACTGAATCATCGACCGTCCTTTGGCATCATACTGCATTCGACTCCGATTATTGCTATTATTATTGTTGCCTCTTCCTCCCCTTCGGTTACCTCTGTAACTGCCAGATGATGCCGAGGTGTTGGCTTGAGGTTGAGATGTGCCTGCTGTGGCTGACTGCTGCTCCTGGGTGAAGAGCACTTGGTTCCCTCGTGTCTTCATGTTGTAGGGACGTTCTTTGGTAGAGTGTTCCAACACTTGGCAAATATCGCAGAAGGCCTTTTTTGGACAGGAGCCTTTCGTGTGACCTTCCTCCTTACATTATGCGCACCATACTTCCTCTGTTTTGCTGGTGCTTCCCTTCATGCTCTTGAATTCCTTCATTATGCGATGCATATCCTTCTGAAGGGCTTGCACCTTTTTACTTGACCCCTCATCGTTGCTACTTCCGTTGGAGGAGTCCTCTTCAGAGGATCTGTCTTTCTTTTTCTTGGATGTCTTCCCTTCACTCTCCAGGTCCATTGCCCGGTTATAGGCATCGTCGTAGGATGTGGGGGGTGCAATTTTCATTTTCCTTCTTAGTGACGATTTTAAGCCCTCCACAAACCACCTTTTCTTCAACCCATCTCTGGGCTGGTTATCCATTCTTCCCAACAATTTCTTGAGGTGTCGGCTATATGCTTGGATGGTCTCACTTTTCCCTTACTTGGTGCTCAGGATTTCTGCTACGATTTCATTATCATCTTTGAGGAGTCGAAACTCCTTTTCGAAAGCTTTGTGCAATTCATCCCAAGTTGTCAGTTGGGTTTTGTCAGCATCCGAGTACCAATCAATGGCTACTCCTCGTAGGGTGGTGGGGAATTGCACCACCCATTCCACCCTATCGGCCACGCCATTGGCCGACCAGATTGTTTCACATGTATGACAATGCCGTACTGGGTCTTCTTTCCCATCTCCGATGAACTTCGGCAATTTTTGCTGATTCGCCATTACGTTTCTTGGCGGCGGCCCTGTCTGCCCTCCGGATCTTGAACTTGTCCCTTAGGAACTCCTCCAGACACTGGTCCTCCCGAAGGTACTTCGCCGAGATTTGGTCCGTTGGGCCCCACCAAGTTGCTCTAACTACTAGGGTGTGGTTAGCCTGCATCGAACAGATTGCTTCTACTATCGTGACCTTGTGTCCTCCCGACACCTTTGGTCGCACCGGTATCCTCCGCCTCTCTATTCTCGGTCTCTGTCACGTCTTCCCTCCTGGTCTCGGCACCTTTGTATGGCGTGTACGATTCTATCGTACTCCCATCACCGATCTCCTCCAATGTTAGGGAAAGGTCCTCCAACCGTTTCCTAGTGGTTTCTATTAGTGTAGAAACTTGGCCCTCGCCAAAGCCATTGCTGCCATTTCTGCTGCTTCCTTCCTCGGCAATCCTCTCGAATCTTCTTCTCCGTTTTGCTTGTTGCTTGAGAATTAATGCTCGTTGAGTGGCTTCAGAGTCCCCTATGTATTCCTTCTTGTTTTTGTCCTTATTTAGCAGATTGGGCATTAATTCTAAATTCTCCTTATGAAATAGAACAAGACATCATATTGAAAAGAACACTTTTATTAATTCATCCCTGGTATACAATGTATGTCACTACAGTGGGGGTGTTCTTGTTTGTTCTGCTTCGCCCGTGCACAGTTCAGGGATTATTTACCCCTCGCTCGGTTTCATTGCGCTCCTCTTGGCGCTCGTGAAACTCCCGTAGGATTTGCTGGCATCGGTTCTCCCAATAGGTGTCTTCCCTTCGGTTTTGGAAAGCCAAAAATGCCAGTGCCAGAAGGTTGGGCAAGTTGCTCATCAAACGATTTACCGCCAGGCTTACACCAAGCGCACTCCACACAGCGTCCTCTGGAACATCCTCGGTGGTGGCTTCCCTTCGTACGTGTGTTTCAATTGCCACCTGGAGGATGCAGGAGAAATCTTTCGTGAGTGCTAGTTCTGAAAGATCCCTGATAGATCTTTGCTGTTAACCTGCTGTAATTTTTTATTTTTAATTTTGTTTTCCTGTTTATTTAAGTTTTTCTTACAGAACTAGACAGAAGTGCAGAAAGGGTTGTTTGTTTTTGTGTTTTTGATTGTTTTATAGCATAGGAAGGAATAGATAACAGCAAATATGAAGCAATACTGAAATAAATGAGGTATACAACAAAAGTCAGAATTATTGCAAATCGTACCAGGCAAATTTGTCTAAATTACAAAGCCAAACAATGAATCCAATGTATTTCCCAAGCTCTCATACAAATTCGAAGTCAAACTGGAAGATGAAGAATGTTCTCCAACCCCACATACACTGGAAGTGAATACAAGCAATACCCTATACACCACGTGGTGTATTTGCTGCAAATGGCATTCCTCCAGCTGCAATGAACCACGTCTCCACTGGAAAGATGGTAGGCTACGCTGAAACCCTACTGAGAATTGATGCCTCTGTCCTTAATCACCACGCACAATGCCTTATAAGTCCGGTGCCAAAGATTGCTGAGGGCTACGTCCCAGCCAATCCTAATCCTGGGGTTTGCGTCCCAGTCTAGAAATCGCTCTCCAGAGCAAATTCATACAAGTTGTCAAATATGCAAAAGATAATCATAGAATGAAGCTCCTATCCCCTTATAACCCCTCTCAATTGCAAATCGAACCCTAATTGTCTCCAAGTGGCGTGGTCTAGTGGAAATGTTATAATTTCTTATTTTAAAGTGGTCATGTTACTAGAAAATGACCTTTTTCCCCATAGACAGAAATCCGCTCACTGAATTGCCCTGAGACCAAAGAGAAAGATTTAAAGAATTTCAAGATCTTTCCAACGAGCTATCACACAATAGGATGCGCATCCAGATGAGGCCAAAAATCCCCTTATTACTCCAAAATGGCTAACAACTTAGCCTTATTTAATTATTAAACGCTAACTTAGGAAATATTAAAAATATAACCCAAATAGCCACAAAATGCCCAACTGACATTACAAACCCTAAAATCATCCTGTCACCTGTCTGTGACTGAAGTCGGAAATCAAGGATTCACTAGTAGTCTCATCCCTAAAATCTAGGGATGCTCCTAAAATTTAGGAAACAAGCCCAATCTCTCTGAAACTGAACCCAAAGAGGCATCTCATGGAGACCCAACCTTGGGCATGATCAAACCTCCTAAAAAGTAGGAACTGCCTCCTAAAAACAAGGAATGTCTCCCAACTGATCAATAACTGCTAGAACACCAAGTCTCCAACACTGAATAACCAAACCGGGTCTCTGTCCAACCCTGTCAGCCTACAAGACCCCATAATAAGCTGACTCACATGTCTCTGCTAGACTGAGCTAGAGTGGGGACATGACAGTCCTCCCCTCTCGGAGATGCTTGCCCACAAGCAACTGTAATGCTGGATGCTGTAAAATGCTCTCACCTTCCCAGGTGGCATCCTCTATGGGAAGATCTCTCCATCGAACCAAATACTCTCGAATCACCCGGCTTCTCAGCCGTCGTTCCCTCACCTCAAGAATCTCATCAGGAACCAAAATCAATTTACCCTCCTCATCCATAGGAGGTAACTCGGGTGAAACTGTAATATGCTGTCCAAGTGCCTTTTTCAGGCAAGATACATGAAATACATTATGAATCCTGCTGCCAGGTGGTAACTCAACCTCATATGCAACCTCTCCCACTCGCCTGAGTACCCTGTATGGACCATAAAAACGTGGTTTGAGCTTCTCAGCTCCCCCCCTTTTTAGGGTGCTCTGCCGATATGGTTGTAAGCGCAGAAAGACCATATCATCCACCTCAAATGCTCTCTCAATCCTGTGCCTGTCTGCGTACATCTTTTGCTGATTCTGGGCCTGCTGTAAATTCTCCCTGAGAGATCTCATGACATCCTGGTTCTCCTGTAACCAATCCTGAGCCAAAGGAACTCTACTATCACTAACTGCCAAATCAGTGAAAGATAATGCCTCATATCCATAGAGAGCTCTGAAAGGCGTCATGCCAATGGACATATGGTGAGTGGTATTATAACAATACTCACCCAAATACAACCAACGTACCCATGCTTTTTGTTGCCCTGACACATAGTTACGCAAATATCCCTCAACCCACTTGTTGACTATCTCGGTCTGTCCATCAGTTTGAGGGTGGTAACTAGTACTAGGTGTCAACTTAGTGCCTGTAAGCCTGAAAAGTTCCTGCCAAAAGGAACTCATGAACCTGCTGTCCCTGTCACTCACAATGGTCTTGGGAAGACCATGGAGTCTAAATACCTCCCTGAAAAATAACTCAGCCACCTGTGATGCTGTGAAATCCAGTGCAATGGGAAAGAAGTGGGCATACTTTGTTAGCCTATCCACAACAACATAAATACAATCTTTCCCCTGAACCCGAGGAAGACCTGTAATGAAATCCATTGAGATCCCTGTCCACTTCTGTTCCGGTATAGGTAAGGGTTGCAACAACCCCGCTGGGTAGGTATGCTCCGACTTGTTCTGCTGACAAGTCATACACTCACGGACATGGCGTAAAACATCATCTTTGAGACCCTTCCAAGAGAATCTCTCACGAACCGCCCTGTAAGTCTTACCATATCCTGGATGTCCTGCTGTAGGAGTATCATGGAGAGCATGCAAAATTTGTTCCTTCAACTGAGAACTCGGAACAAGATAAACCCTACCCTTGTAGTAGATAATATCATCTACCACACTATATCTGTCATCCACTATCAAACCATCCATGATCTCACAAGCATGCTGATCCTTGGAATACTCAACTAAGAGTTGAGCCTTCCAATCTGCTGAAATCTCGCTCAATGAGCAAAGGGCAGCCAATGAAGGTTTCCTAGAGAGTGCATCAGCCACAGTATTATTCTTCCCCTTTATGAATTCGATATCGAAGTCATAAGCCTGAATTTTGCTAATCCATTTTTGTTGTCTATCATTAAGCTCTGTTTGATTTAGGAAGTATTTCAGACTGTTGTGATCAGTTCTTACCACAAATTTGCTGCCAACAAGATACTGTCTGAATTTGGCTAACGCATGCATGATAGCCAACATTTCCTTGTCGTAGGTAGAGTACAACCTCTCATTAGTTTGCAACTTTCTGCTCTCATAGGCAATGGGATGTTTGTTCTGCATCAACACGGCTCCTATACCAAATCCTGAGGCATCACACTCTAGAACAAAGGGCTGCGAGAAATCAGGTAGTGCCAAGACAGGACAAGTGCTCATCACCTCCTTGAGTCTATCAAAGACCCCCTGCACTTGTTCTGTCCATCTGAAGGCCCCCTTTTTTGTAAGATCTGTCAAAGGTGCTGCCAACTGAGAGAACCCCTTCACAAATCTCCTATAATAAGCACACAATCCAAGGAATCCACGTAACTCCGTAATGTTCTGAGGGACGGGCCAATTCTGAACTGCCTGAATCTTCTCCTCATGCACCTTCACTCCATCGGCACTGATCACATGTCCCAAATATAACACCTCCCTCAATCCAAACTCACATTTGGAAAGCTTAGCAAATAGAGACTGATCCTCCATTATGCCAAGTACCTCCTCAAGATGTCTGAGATGATCCTCCCAAGTACAACTGTAAATCAATATATCATCAAAGAACACTAGAACCGACTTCCTCAGTTGCTTGTTGAAGATATGGTTCATACAGGACTGGAAAGTAGCTGGTGCATTGGTAAGGCCAAAAGGCATTACCAGGAACTCATAATGCCCATAGTGACAACGGAAAGCAGTCTTGTGTACATCCTCAGCGCGTACACGAATCTGATGGTAGCGTGAACGAAGATCAATCTTAGAGAAATAGACAGCCCCATGTAACTCATCCAACAACTCATCTATGCGCGGAATAGGATATCTGTTTTTTATTGTCTTCTTGTTCAAGGCTCTGTAATCAATACACATCCGTAGAGTCCCATCCTTCTTCTTAACCAACACTACGGAAGGAGCAAACGGGCTAGAACTCGGCCGAATGAAACCCATATCTAATAGTTCATGAATTGTTTTCTCAATTTCATCCTTATAAGCTCTAGGATGACGATATGGGGTAGTAATCACTGGCTTTGCTCCCTCCTCCAACTCTATACCATGCTCAAAACCTCTATCTGGTGGCACTCCAGGAGGTATATCACCAAATACTCTACCATGACGATCCATCACTGACTGAATGTCCACATGAAACACACGGCCATCCTGGGGTGTGGGTGTTTTGGACTTAACCAAACAATGCGTAGCCCAGAGTACATCATTATGCCTGAGGATAGTCTCCATCCTGCGAGAAGTCACTTCCCTAGGTCCACCATCTGAAGCTGCCCTCAAAATCACTTTCTTCCCTCCAGACAGAAACTCCAACTGCATACGGTGGTGATCAATAATGTAACGCCCAATACCCTGTAACCACTGCATGCCCAAAACCACATCATAATCCTCTATAGGAAGCACATAAAAATCATCAGTCAAAGTATAATTCCCCATCTGAATACTAAGCTGTGGAATCCGTTTGGTGCAACCCAAAACTGCACCATCTGCCACCTTCACTCCAAAACCACCAAACTCCTCATACTGCAAGCCACGCCTCTCAACTAATTTCTGATCAATAAAGTTATGCGTAGCACCTGTGTCTACCAAGCTGGTGACCCGCTTACCCTTAAGTGTACCTTTCAACCGGAAGGCATGAAACTTAGGATAACTGGAGAGAGTAGCCATAGCTACTTTGGCTGACGCCAACGGCTCAGGGATGTCTAGCTCCAACTGTGTCTGAACCTGCTCAACATCCTCTGTATCATCCTCAATATCAGTATCAAGAACCTCCTCATCTCCTAACTCAGAAGTCACCTCAATCAAATGAACCTTTCCTTTACCCATGCAACGGTGTCCTGGTTCCCAAGGTTCCTTGCAGGAAAAACATAACTTTTTCCTCCTCAATTCATTCCTCGTTTCCTGATTCATCCAAGGGGTTTTCGCTGAAGTCCCTTCTTTGTTCTGGGACGTATTGGCCTTCTGTGCAGGCCGTGAATCTCTAAATGGTTTCTTATCTGCCTGATAAGAAGTGGGAACAGTATCTAGTCTCAATGTCACCTCAATAGCCTCCTTAAGAGTTGCTGGTTGGAAAGCACGCACTAGTCCCTTTAGCCTATCCTGCAAGCCCTCAATGAACAACATCACACTACGTCTCTGGGGCATATCCGGTACCATCACTGCAATACGTTGGAACTCATTAATATAGGCTTCTGCATGACCGGTTTGTCTAAGGTGAGCCAACTCCCTGTAATAAAGTTCTGTATCCTTACGGTCAAACCGTGCAATGAGACGCTCAGTGAACTCAGTATAGGAGTGAACTAAGGTGTGATCCTAGGTGACCAATCCATGGTGCCACCAATCATAGGCAATCCCCTCTAAATGCAATACAGCAAACTGAATAGCCTCACGCTCAGGCATGGGCCTCAATGAAAGATATATGTCCAGCTTGTGGACCCACGCCCGTGCGCTAGTGTCTCCTGTGCCATTATATGGGGCCAATGTAATCTTCCCAGTAGCTCTATTCAAATCATAATTCTGCTGCTGTTGGTGTGGTCTATACCACGATCTCCCCTGAACCTGGTTGTATCTCTACGCTGTGCACAATACTGGGGAAGAGGGAAAACGTCCCTAACCTCAGGGGGTAGAGCTCTCCACTCAGCTGTGGCTGCTAAAACTGACTCCTGGAACCCAACCTCCGGTGGTTCCACTTGTGCTGGTTGTTCACCTGGTACGAACTGAGGAAGCAATGGCCTATTCGTAGTAGGTGTACGATGGCGGTGCCTCCTGCTGGAATGATGGGAACTCCCAACTGAAGATTGGGACTGATGGCTGCGGTGACTACCAGCCACTGAAGGTGACCTACCACGCCTACCTCTGTGTCCATCCATATCCAAACGATCCAAGGTATCTTGTAACCTATCTAATGCCTGGGCGATCCTGGGCTGAGTAGTGATAAGAGTCCTCATCATCTCTCCCTCTTCCTCATCCTGATTTCTTTTGCCGCCCACCTGTTCCTCAGCCATGACTGGATCCTGTTCTATCCCAAACTCACGCTCGTACTGAGCTCTTCTGTGTGTGTAATACCTATTTATATCCGCTCTACCCGAATGCATAGAAATAAAACCCCACAGGCTGGCAGAATACATAGCTCTGATACCACTGAAAGATCCCTGATAGATCTTTGCTGTTAACCTGCTGTAATTTTTTATTTTTAATTTTGTTTTCCTGTTTATTTAAGTTTTTCTTACAGAACTAGACAGAAGTGCAGAAAGGGTTGTTTGTTTTTGTGTTTTTGATTGTTTTATAGCATAGGAAGGAATAGATAACAGCAAATATGAAGCAATACTGAAATAAATGAGGTATACAGCAAAAGTCAGAATTATTGCAAATCGTACCAGGCAGATTTGTCTGAATTACAAAGCCAAACAATGAATCCAATGTATTTCCCAAGCTCTCATACAAATTCGAAGTCAAACTGGAAGATGAAGAATGTTCTCCAACCCCACATACACTGGAAGTGAATACAAGCAATACCCTATACACCACGTGGTGTATTTGCTGCAAATGGCATTCCTCCAGCTGCAATGAACCACGTCTCCACTGGAAAGATGGTAGGCTACGCTGAAACCCTACTGAGAATTGATGCCTCTGTCCTTAATCACCACGCACAATGCCTTATAAGTCTGGTGCCAAAGATTGCTGAGGGCTACGTCCCAGCCAATCCTAATCCTGGGGTTTGCGTCCCAGTCTAGAAATCGCTCTCCAGAGCAAATTCATACAAGTTGTCAAATATGCAAAAGATAATCATAGAATGAAGCTCCTATCCCCTTATAACCCCTCTCAATTGCAAATCGAACCCTAATTGTCTCCAAGTGGCGTGGTCTAGTGGAAATGTTATAATTTCTTATTTTAAAGTGGTCATGTTACTAGAAAATGACCTTTTTCCCCATAGACAGAAATCCGCTCACTGAATTGCCCTGAGACCAAAGAGAAAGATTTAAAGAATTTCAAGATCTTTCCAACGAGCTATCACACAATAGGATGCGCATCCAGATGAGGCCAAAAATCCCCTTATTACTCCAAAATGGCTAACAACTTAGCCTTATTTAATTATTAAACGCTAACTTAGGAAATATTAAAAATATAACCCAAATAGCCACAAAATGCCCAACTGACATTGCAAACCCTAAAATCATCCTGTCACCTGTCTGTGACTGAAGTCGGAAATCAAGGATTCACTGGTAGTCTCATCCCTAAAATCTAGGGATGCTCCTAAAATTTAGGAAACAAGCCCAATCTCTCTGAAACTGAACCCAAAGAGGCATCTCATGGAGACCCAACCTTGGGCATGATCAAACCTCCTAAAAAGTAGGAACTGCCTCCTAAAAACAAGGAATGTCTCCCAACTGATCAATAACTGCTAGAACACCAAGTCTCCAACACTGAATAACCAAACCGGGTCTCTGTCCAACCCTGTCAGCCTACAAGACCCCATAATAAGCTGACTCACATGTCTCTGCTAGACTGAGCTAGAGTGGGGACATGACAAGTTCTCCCTCGAACAGTTCTTCAGGCTCTTCGTTAGGGTTACTGCTCGTCCCTTCGGCCAATGGTTGTCCCATTATCCATGTGCCATGTAGTATATTCCCGTGCTCCGGATAAATTTCGGCAACGGCGCCAGATGTTTACCCTCTGGGTGAACAGTTTAGAACATACAAATAAAATGCTTAACGAGAAACAATAATGACATAGGTACCAGATAAGATCAAGCAAATATAAGAGATTCTATTTCAATTCATAATCATGTGTGTTTACAAGTTACCTTCCATGGTATATAAAGGTACCGAGGGGATGCGAGGGGCAAACGTCGCACCCGTAACTACCATCCCTTGGTTACCTTACTAACAAAGTAAAGTACTACCTAATTAACTACTGTTTTATTCCCGTACAATATTACCGCCAACAGTTTTATTGTTCAAATCTTGGCCGTTGATTTCAAATCAATCATGGCCCTTGAATTGTAATTCAAAGTCTACTATATAAGGCTTTCTCTTCTCATTTGTAAAGGGTTAATAGGAGAATAGAAGAGAAGTAACGAGTAGTCTTAGTCTTAGAGTAGGAGGAGACCAAGAATTGTTGCCAAGGCTATGTTGGAATAAACATATGATTTTCATTGAAAATATGTGTTGCATGGTTTCTACTTCTCAAGTTTTAGATTCATTTACATGGAGTTGATTAGTTGAATGGAAGATCTTATTGTTGATTATTGGTGAAGCCTATATGTTCATACCATTTGGAATTTGTTGTTGCAAATTGTAGTGCATGGCTAGTCTAAACTCATATTGAAAAGCTTAACTTCAATTGCTCTATGCTCATTGTTCATGGTGTTGATGTGCATAAGTGATTTGAAAATCATTTGTGAACCCTTTGGAGATTGCACCATCTTTTTGTAGTTGTTTCCTCATGGCAAAACAAAGCTTGGTTTGGTTTCACCTAAGTTAGCAATCATTTTTTGCATTGTTAGGTTTTAGATTAGATTTCGCTAAACCCTTTCCCTTTTGTCCTTTGTTTGAATTCAAGTTAGTATAGGAGGAAGTTCCAACAAAGCGTAAGTCCCTTTGTGCTACTAGCGTATCATTTCATTTGACTGAGACTGTCCAATTACATGTCAAGACTTGACTAAAGAAACCTTGGGGTAGCCTGCCTTGATCACATTGTTTAGCATATAACGTTTCTTTGTTCAAGAGAGGATAGACTACTTAGTACTTTATTATGTATTCGAGGTGTCATAAAAAACACATCAAGTAGCACCTTTAGGCTCAAGTTTTGTGCCCGTGGTCACTTTGTATAACCTTTGTTTCTTCAGATTAATCTCCATTTGTTTTTTCCAACTATAGTCATTAATTGGAGTGAGTGGAGTAATATGTTTTGGATCCATGATAAGGTAATGAAAATAGTGTAGAAATTTCACTTGGATCTAAAACAAATCGATTGATTTGCATGTTTGCCAAGAAAGGAACCCAAAAGACTAGATCTAACATTTGATAAAAATAGCAAATACCTGGTGAATATTTGACAAAAATGAATCTAAGATCTGCACAAAGGACAACCAACTTTTTGATGTCGCAAGAATTGAGCAAAACGGAATCTGGACATGAAAGTTATGGCCCTCCAAGCACAAAACTGAAGATTTGACTTCACAATCTTGGTACGAAAAATTGGAGTAAAATCAGTAACAAGACTAGCAATACTAGATCAGGTTTGGAACCAACTTTCCAATGATATCTCATTTCCCTGATTTCAACATTGTGCAAAAGTTATGGCTGTTTTATTGAAGGTAGGTCAAAAAGCCAAAAAAAGGGTCCAAAAATGGAATATTCTCCTGGCAGCCAGTGACAGAATATTCCCTATGCTTGTGTCAGCGATAGTATAAATTTGTATGAACAATTATTTTGGGAAATGTGCCCACAAAAAAATTGACCAAAAAAGTCAATTGCTTAGATTTTGGCGAATGAACAGTCAATCTATAGGTTTTTGGTTGCTAGGAGTGTGATGGCAAGGTCCATTCACCCCAAAATGCCCAATTTTTTTGCTGACCCCCCAAATCTTGCCTTGAAATGCATGTCCTTACGAAAAAAGACCCAAAAAATCAGCTGCACAGATTTTGATGAAACGAGAGTGGATCTGAAGACTTTTGATGCTACAAATGCAATGGTGAGGTCCTTTTCGCTCCAAAGTGCCCAAATTTTCCACTAACCCCTAGATTTTGCCTTGAAATGTGTGCTTGTAAGAAAAATCACCCAAAAATGCAACAACTCAAATTTTAATGAAATGGCAGTTGATCTGTAGGTTTTGGGACGTTGCAAATGCGATGGCAACCTCTGTTTGAGCCCAATGTGCACAAAAGATTCTCTCAAGCTTGGATCCCTCAAGAATATGGATAGGAACTTAGCAAAATTGCTTTGATACCATGTAGAAGTTGATGATTTAACCTCACATGCCAAGACACATCTGCAAGCACACCACCTATCACAAAGAAAGATCAAGCAAGGATAATTTTCTCAACAACCTGAGATTTCTATATTGATTGCACAAAAGAATTGTTACAATGAATGGATGAAAACCTAGATGCAAACCTTAATGCTAGATTAAGTTAGCTAGTGCCAAGTGTCACGATATTAATGAATGAGACAAATTAAGCTATTATTAGCCTAATTTAATAAAAGAAAAATGAATCTAAGTTTAACTTAAGTGAATAAAGTAATTAAAGGACCTAATTAAATAATTAGATAATTTTCCTAATTACTCCAACAATATTGATCGCCCATGTTTGGATGAAGTTTATGGTGGCATGGACTCCATGGTGGAGGAAATAAGAACAATAATAGAAGCCAAGGAACATGACCCAACAAAAACCTTTTTTTAGAATTATACAAAGAATTATTGTTGACCGTTGGAACAAAATTACCTCCACCTTACATCTTTTAGCATTTGCTTTGTTGCCGAAGTATCATAGGAAAGAGGAATTTCATTGTTGAGGAGAGTGCCACCATATAGAGATGGGGACGTTGTTGCTGGCTGCAAGGTTACATTTAGAAATATATTTCCAAATAGAGATATCCAAAGTGTTGTCTTGAGCGAGTTTAGCCACTTCATATCATAAAAAAATATGATGTTTCCACTCTTCATGACAAATACAAAAAAGTGTTAATGAGTGGTGGTATCTACATGGTCAAGGCTCCATTTACTTGTAGCCTCTTGCAATTAAAATACTCTCCCAAGTATGTATCTTTTTATTTTTAATTTTTCTTGTTTTCCATTCGATGCTATTATTCTATATAAAGTTTTGAATTTATACAATTACATACTAAATGTTGTATTCAAACTCAACAGGTTGCAAGTTCTTCAGCTAAGTGGAAATGGAGTATATACTCCATCCACTTGGTCAAGTGCAGCCGTTTGGGTGCAAAACATGCAGATGATTTGGTCTATATACCAACATTTGTCTCTTGTCACATAAGAAACTTGAATACAATGAGGGTGTGACAAAGAATTGGGATCTAACCCCTTAGTGTGCTGATTTTGATGCTGCAATTGAATAGCTTGCCGAAGTCTCTATAGACAAGGCAACTTTTGCACTTAATGCACCTAGTGGTAGTGGCAATCCAATTGATTGTGGTTCAAATGAAATTGAACCAAATGTTGTCCTTGATGCTTTTGATAAAGAAGAATCTGAAGACTATTAAATATTGATTGTAATCTGAATTTTCATTGTGTAATGACATATTGAGACTCGAGTATTTTTTTTTTTGGCAAATTATGAATATGAGGTATTTAAATATTCTATTTATCAGCAATTATGAGTATCTCTATTCTACTTATAATTAAATTTATAATTTTGAACATGTTATATATATGTTCCTATACCCATACCCAAGGGAAAAATTGTAGTACTGCTGTATTGGGTTTCAGTTATTGTACCCATACTCGTACCCGTACCCAAACCGACAACTTAGGCTTTGAATTTATAAGTTTTAGTGTCCGAGAATAAGTTCTTTCAAAAAACCCCTCCTACAAGACTCAACATGAAAGCTTTTCAAAAAGGTTTTTCTTAACAAAGGGCATTACCACGAGAAAAGAAATTTGGATAAAGTAACAAAAAAATGAGCTCCACTGAAATAAATTATGTTTTTCTTGTAGAAAATCGTGGGAACTTGGACATTGTTGTTTTGGAAAAGGCCAAGTACATTACATAGAAGTAATGTTGGATAGGGAGGAAGAATCAAAGCTTGAAGTAGGTAAATGTGAACCTAGATATGAAAAACAGAAGAAGGTGAACATTCAAGGGGCACACTTGCAACCTTGCCAAGTGCTCCTAAATATCACCCTTTCTGAGGAAGGGGAGTTTTGCAGGGGCACAAAGATACAGTTCTAATTGATAGTGGAGCAACACATAACTTCATTGATGAAGGGTTGGTTGCTAGAAAAGGGTTACAAACATAAGATTTTATTAGATTCAATGTTATAGTGGTAGACTGTTTTACCATTCGACACCATGAAAATTCCATAGTTGGAAATTGCCCTTGGTAGGCACAAGATGCAAGATGATTTCTATGTGGTAGGCATAGGAGAAACCGTTGTGGTTTTAGGAGTGTAACAACTACACTCTTTGGAAGAAGTTAGACAAAATTATTAGGAGTGACACTTAGAAAATTCCATATTTAGAAATTGCCCTTGGTAGGCACAAGATGCAAGATGATTTCTATGTGGTGGGAATAGGAGAAACCGATGTGGTTTTAGGAGTGTAACAACTATACTCTTTGGAAGAAGTTACACAAAATTACTAGACTGTGGAGTTAATGTTCAAATCAGAAGGTAAAGAAGTAGTGTGTTACAAGGCATTATTAGTGGAGCTCCAAGAGTTATATTAGCAAAGAGCATGGGGAGGTGTTTTAGAAGTGGACAAGTAGCATGGGCAACACAATGCTTAGTAAATTCTACAACTACTTAAAGTAAGAAAGCTTATCAAGTGGACATACAAATGCTCTTAGACAAGCATAGCATGGTTTTCAAAGACATTCCTTCAAGATTGCCTGATGATAGAAGGTTTTAACACATAATAGAAATGGAAATCGGAATAAAACCAGAAATTACTTCTCCTTATAGGCATCCAAGAAGATTTAAAGAGGAAGTTGAAGAAACAATTAAGGAACTTTTGGAGATGGGTCATATTAGGCCAAGTTCTAGCCCTTTTGCATCTTTAGTTGTGTCGCTGAAAATGAAAGATAGAACTGTGTGCATAGTGTAGTTGGCATAAAATGCATATGGTTATGTTTGATAATTTTGATCACCTGACATTGTATTAATTAATTGTATTAAGTGGTTGTCACTCTCGGTAGTTATGTGATGGTTGGTTGACGGTTGTGTACCTCTTGGCAACCATCGGGTTCTTTAAATATATTGTGTACCGCCAAGGAAGGTAGTATGGTATTGTCGGATCTGTTGTAATCCTTGGCTGACCATCTCTGGTCTTCTTCTCTGTAATGATAGCATGTGCGAATAAAGATATATTTTACTGCTGTGTCTAGTATGCATTGTCATGTACATTGTTATTTTCTATATTTAATTTACCACTTGTACCAGCAAACATTTTGGCGCCGTTGCCTTGAAAGAAATTGGGTCAGCCTTGAGTGATTCATGTCTGTAGATCCCATCAAAGGTGAGAAGAGGCCATAGGGTGGTCAAGACCAAGCGATTAGGTGATCCGCCAACCCTCGGCCGGAGGGAGCATAGAGATGAGTCAAAGCCTGGAAGTACTCAGAGTGTTGGGATGTTGGAGGTGGACATGCAGAGGACGCACGTGTCTGAGAGTGCAAGGAAAGCATCAGAATGTAGCGGTTGGAACAGTTCACTCAGGTCTGACACACCTGAAAGTACTCGAAGTACTGGGGATGCTGAAGGTGGACGCGTCGAGGACGCCTACATGGCCGAGAGTGCAGGGAAAGCACTGGAACGTAGTGGTCGAAACAGTCCACGTAGGTCCGACACACAAGGCGAATGCACACGTACCTTCCGAGTGAAAACAATGTTGAACACCTAGGAGAAGCAGAAACTACCGAAGTTCACGGGAGATGGGTAGGAGGACCCGATACGACATTGCAAAACATGCATAACCATTTGGGAGGCAAATGGCCAAGATGATAGGGACTACTGGTTGAAGGCATTTCCCGCCACCCTTCGGGGGATCGCCATTGACTGGTACATAGACCTCGACGCCCAACACAAGACGAGATAGAGTGATCTAAAGAGGGCGTTCCAAGAGGAATTTAAACTCTTGAGGGATGATAATGAGATCGTGGCCGAAATCTATAATACTAAGCAAGGGAAAAATGAGAGTGTACGCGCTTACAACCGTAGGCTCAAAGAATTGTTGAACAAGATGGAGAACCATCTAGCCGACAGGTTGAAGAAGAGGTGGTTCACGAAGGGATTGATACCCTCACTGCGCAAGAAGTTGAAAGTAGTGCCTCTGTCCTTGTACGCCGATGCTTACAATCGGGCAATGGACATCGAGAGTGAAAACAAAACCTCTTCCCGAGAGAAGAGGAAGATCGACGATGATGAGAGCACCGAAGGTAGCAGTGACGAAGAATCCAAAACCGTACGAGCCCTTTGACGGGATATGTTGAGAATGATGAAAGAATTGAAGGCTGAGAGAGGAACCGACAAAGAAGGTAATGAACTATGGTGTATTGAGTGCAAAAGGGGGGGGCACACGAAAGGTAATTGTCCTAGAAATATGTTTTGTGAAATTTGCCAAGTACTCGGGCATTCAATCAAGGAGTGTCCGTACAATTTGAAGATGAGAAGTACACAAGTACTCTTGACACAGGGAGAGTTTAGCCCATCGAAATCACAGAATGTATCGCCAAGTGGTTATGGATATCAAAAAGGGCGAAACCAAATACAGTACGACTCCAGAGGACGTCCTATCATACAATGCCGACAATGTAGTGAATGGGGACACTTTGCGAGAGACTGCCATAACAAGAAAGACAACATACAATTATTGTGCAAATGGTGTGGACCAGGTGACCATGAAGACACCAATTGCCCGAATCAGAAGGGTATTAATATGTTGGACGTAGAGGAACAAGAAGACACAGTTTTAGCAATCACAAGAGCACAAACAAAGAAGGCGATGCATTCAAACTTTGGTACGAAAAAGGAACAAGCCGAAGTAGAACAAGTGTTGGCGAAGGAATGAGTAACTTCCAATGGAACTGTAAGTATGTCATTGCGAGAGTCAGAGAAGAACATAGTTCGGTAGGTGCTACAAACAACCGTATCCATCATGGTGGCAGACCTTCTTCAAACTATGCCGCACCTGAGAATGGCAATTGCCAACACAGTCACTGACGACATAGTCATCCAGAAACAATGTAAGCCACACGACGAGGAATTGACGAGAAAACCATCACCCGAAGGGAATGAGTTCAATGATCCAATGTTGCTGATGGTGAGCATGGGGAGGAAGCCGACGGTCGTCGAGATGGAAATAATGGGGAAGAAGTTGACAAACACCATTGTCGATGGAGGCTCGGGAGTAAACGTACTAGCAGAAGACACGTGGACATGTCTGGGGAAGCCAAATCTTTGGCCGCCAAGCTTCCACTTGGTAGGTGCTGAACAACACGACATCCAGTCATTGGGAACATTGATGGCACAAGAAGTAATGATTGGGACACAAAATTTTTTCTTGGACTTTGTAGTCATCCGGTTACAGAAGAAGGCGTACGATGCACTCCTCGGGAGGGGATGGTTGGTTACTGCCAAGGCGAATCATAACTGGAAGTGAAACACTCTCAATTGAGAGTGATGGGAGGAAGCACATCATTGACTTGAGGAACAAGGCGGTGAGTGAAGAATTGGCACCCTCGGACTTTGAGTCTGAGGGTGGAGAGTTAGGTATGGACGGAGGGAGGAAAGGCATGAAACCCAACGATGAAGCGGTGCTCGAACTGGAAGATTGCTTTGAGGATGAGACAAGTTCTCTTAATGGATTATTTCACTGGCAGATGGAGGATTATTAAGTCTTCCACCCCGACTGTAACATGCGACAGATTGGTGAAATTGAGGAAGTGCAAAGTCCAATAGGCTCGAAGGAATTGTATGGGGTTAGGCCGTATGAGAAGGAGAAAAAAGTTGCAGGAATAATGAAGCACTTCATCTGTATGCTATAAGGGGGTTGTATGAGAGAAGGCTGTACAAGTTGAAAGCACATCATTCGTACAACAAATCTGTATGGAATTTGGAAGCATACCATTTACCTCAAAAAGGATCCGTACGCCCTGTGAAATACTACCCAAACAAGGAGTAAAGACTTGGGGTTAGAAGAGTTCCGTACCACAAATCCCTACAGAGATGAAATTCAGAAAATCCACATAGACAAACCGTACATAGGCAGGGTCCGGGGTTGGACGAAGGGAATAAGGCTCAACCCGTACGAAGGAGTCCGTACGGAAGGAGACACGAAGGCAAGTAAAGACCAAGACGACATCACATCAAACTGCCAGGAGGAAATTACCACCGTACGGACATCAAACTACCAGAAGGGAATCATCGTACGAACATCAAACCGCCATGAGGGAATCACCACCGTACGGACATCAAACCGCCATGAGGGAATCACCATCGTACGACCACCTTCTCCTTGCCACGTACATCACCTCAGAACTGTACGTCCAACTGTATGACATAATTGTGGAATAATCATATGGATTTCACGACGGTCATTGCTTTGTATTGTATGGCTTTCAGTTCATTCCGTACAGCATGGCAAGTTCATTCATTTCGTATGGTATCACAGGTGCATTCCTTCCGTACGACACCTAGTGCATCGTTCCCTACTGCCAATGCACATTTCGAAGTTCCAAGGAGTTATTGTCGTACGTCAATTCTGTCACGTACGGACATATCATATTGCCCACATTGTATGAAGGATACTTTATCTCTTACGAGCAAAGCCTATTGTCGACACTGTATGACCAGAGCATTTCTTTCACATCGTACGACAGTGGTTGCATCCTGTACGGGAACACCAATCAGCCATACATCATCAACCTCAGCCTGTGTGGAGTTCTCATCGTGTCATATGTGGTACAATGCTCTCAATGCCATCGTTTCGTACAACAAAGTGGTTTCTTCACGACATGTTGCAGATGTTGGTTAAAGCTCTTTTTTGGCTTCATCAACATTGTTTTTGGCGTCTTAAAAAATCATGAAAATCATGTGCACCCTGCGAGGGGCGCTGCCCCTTGACCCCGTTCAAGGCATTGCCCCCAAACCCCCTTTTGATTTGACGGGTACACTACATGTTGGGGTTGTCCAGTACAAGTCATTGCCTACACTCTTGCCATTAGTCTCACTAGTCTTTCCACATATTACTTGATGTTAACTTGTTGTCTGGAAGACGACTGTTTCTTTGGGGGGATAATGTAGTTGGCATAAAATGCATATGGTTATTCCCAGACTCGGACTCGGCTCTAACTCAGCAAGGCTGACTCGGCTCGGACTCGGCAATGACTCAGCAAAATAAGAAAACCCTTGAAATTTAGAGATTTTTAACGATTTAAAACTTGTTTCATACACCCATTATTGAATTAAGCTTAAAGACACTATAACATCATCAAATAGAAGCTAATTTGATCACATACATAAACATACATCATCACATGCGTAGAAATGTAAATTGTAGCTGAAGGAATTAGAAAACATAGATATATAGAGTTATAAATGTTGTCCAATGTATATAAAATCCACAACTTCAAATGTTCCCAAACATATATGTAACTGTAAAGTGTAAACAAAAACAACTCTATGGCTTAGGCTCTGGCTCAGCCTCGTCTATCTGCCTCCTAGAAAGGCATCTAAGGTAGGTCCTGGATGACTGAGTAGCCATAGTTTCTGCCTGTGATGTGCCAGTCTGAGTAGCCATAGGTGCTGTGCCTGATCGTGCTCTATCCTCCTCCTCCTCTGCCATAGCCACAGCCTTAGCCTCTCTGTCTGCCTGGCCAATCCCTTTTAGGGTTATAAGAAAGGGAAATGGCAAAAAAAATCATTAAAAAATGTTATGTTTTTTTTGTTTTTTTGACTGCACTTTTTTAAGTGACGCCGGCCAAGTCACGACCCTCGGACTCGGTGACTCAGCGAGTTAGGCGAGTCACGCTCCCTGACCCGTCCTAGCCTGGGTTAGGGTCACTGTGACCCGGTGGGGTCACCCGGCCCGCTGACTCGCGTGACTTGCCACGAGCCACGGAACTCTGCTTGACATTGTATTAAGTGGTTGTCACTCTCGGTAGTTATGTGTTGGTTGGTTGACGGTTGTGTACCTCTCGGCAACCGTCGGGTTCTTTAAATATATTGTGTACCGCCAAGGAAGGTATTACGATATTGTCAGATTTGTTGTAATCCTTGGCCGACCATCTCTGGTCTTCTTCTCTCTAATGATTTCATGTGCGAATAAAGATATATTTTATTGCCGTGTCTGGTATGCATTGTCATGTACATTGTTATTTTCTATATTTAATTTACCACTTGTACCAACAAACACATAGATTTTAGGGTGTTAAACAAGAAAACTATTAAAACTATATATGAATATAAGCTTATCTCCATGTCATACCAAAATTAAGCTTATCACTTCTCATCACTTTTCTTCGTAGGAGTCTATGACAAAGCAAGTAATAAGGCTTGTACCATTTGACAACAGGAAAAGAGATAGAGCCATCAGCCACCAAATCAAATTGAGAGGATGAATTTCTTTAGTTATTGCGATGAAGTCCTTGGGTTTATTAGCCTTTTAGTTTCACTTAATCTTAAGTTTCACATTTGTGACTTAGGAAACTTCATTTGATGCTTAGGAGAAGCTTTCTCATCTGTTTAAGAAGACAACTGCCATCAGAAGACACAAGTTGGAGAATGCATATATAATTATAAATCTGTAGAACTTTAGAGATATTAAGTCCTTCATATCCTCATTCAAGCTCATTGAGCTTCAGCTAAAGGACTACAAAATTGAGATGAAAGATGATTAACTAATCATGACTATTCTTTTCGTACAATTTTAACACCAACATGAATTGATGGGGTGTTAAGTTCAAGAGGCTTATATTTGGTGCTTTCTTTGAGCAATTGACACATGAATACTAGAAGCTCAGGTAGTTGGGAACAAAATTTCTTCATTATTCTAAAAGACATTCACTTGCAGCACATAATTTGAAGAGTTCGAAGTAGACCATGTCACCATCCATGGAGTTAAAAGGATTTGAAGATGGCCAATCTGAAGGTGATTGGTCAGATTCCCCTTCCTACTTGAAACTTGAAGGAACCAAGGGCATGCATGTATAGCAAATACTATGGACCATGGCCAAGCAAACTCAGCATGCTACAAGAAGATGAAAGTGCTGGAAGCTATCATAAGAAGCACAATCTCAAGTTGGACAAAGAATTCGTTTCTTTTCTCACTCATCTCGTTGTGACAAGTTGACTGCCTTTGTTAGTCTCAAATCTAGTTTTGGATTTGCATGCTGTGACTTTTTTTCCTTCATATGATTGGATTGTTGACTCAAGAGTGCCACATTATATGACCAAGTCAAAATCCCACTACTCCATTCTTGGTAATTCTAACATTGACAAAATATTTCAGTGATTTTTATTTTTTAGATGTTATAGGAGCAGGCAATGTTGAAGTAAATAAAGGATAGTTTCCAAAGGTTTTCTATGTACCTTCACTTTCACAGAACCTTTTCTCCATTTCAAAAGATGACAGAATTGTTTTTTTTTTCTAAATTGAGTTGTAATTCTGTATTCTAGCAAGGTCTGTAATTTGTCTTAGTACAAGCTTGGCAACTTTGGGCCTTCACCACCTTTTTTGGTCACTTTTGGATGGTCTTGCATACCCAGTTCTTTTTTGTTTGTTTTGGTTACTGGATTCCTTAGTCTTTGTCTTCTTTTGAGAATGATGACACTTTAACTGATTAGTTTGAGGGAGATACTTTGATTTTCATACACCAGTTGAGCCTTCTTTGGTCACTTTTGGATGGGCTCATGCTTACTTCTTTTGCTTTTGTTACTAGACTTGCTCTCTGTCTTCTTTTGAGAATGATTACACTTCAACTGATGAGATACTTTGATATTCCTCCACCAGTTGATCCACCAACTCATATACCTCCAGCCACTAGTAGGATACTACTTCATGGAGCTGACATTGTTCAGGCCATCATGGCTGTATCAACTGAAATTATCAGTGATCCATTACAGTAAACATCCAATCTTTCCTTACTAGCACATAATTTCAGATATGTTGATCATGGTAAATGAAAGCTGATTGATTCAAATGGGTTCCAAAACCCAAGTTTGTAGTAGAGTGACACTTTTCTTAGTTGTACAAGTTTGACAAGTTTGGGCCGTTGCCACCTTTGGTTGCTTTTGAATAGGCTTCCATGCCAACTTCATTTGCTTTTATTACTAGACTTCTTCAGTCCTTGGCTTCTTTTGAGCATTGTGACTCTTTAATTGATGAGTTTGAGGGGAGGGATACCTCATCATTTCTCCACTTGTTGAGCCATCGATCCCTATACCTCCAGCTATTAGCAGGACACAACTTCATATATTCCAGATTGCTAAAGCCACTGATTCCATCAACTGAAAAAGATAGTTATTAGCACATGATCCCAGGGATATGATCATCACCATTGAAAAGTTGATCGATTCAAATTGGTTTCCAAAACCCAAGTTTCTTTTAGCACAACACTTAATTGCCACTTTTGCCAACCTTCTTGTAGATGTTTTATCTCAGATTTTCATAGAGACATGTTTTTAACCTTTGAGATCTCAATTTGGACTGAAGAAAGAAGTTTAATAAAGGGGGATAAACTTCTAATTCCTCCTTCCTTCCTTCCTTACTACACTGACTCAAACTTAAGGGGGATGTTAGTGTATAATATATATGCACCTTATAATGCTTAGTTTACCTTAGTCTAGCTAGGCAGCTTACGTTAGACTATTTAAATTATGCAAATAAAATTGAAAGCGTGGATAATCCATACATATTATCCCCCTCATGAAGTAGATCTACAAATCAATCCTAATTAGCATCCCAGTCAGCACCCTAGTCAACTACCTAATTGAACTAAATGTCAAATTAGATGATTGAGTTCACTAGACTTATCATGTGAATTAACTTTCAATCACCTTCAATAAATGGGGTGGTGCTGGAGCATGCCGGCGGATAGGCGATCAACATTGACCAAAAAAATTGTGGTTTGTCTTTTTCAGTTTTGGCTTGTTTGGCATCTCTCTTCAGCTCTTAAAGAAGATAAAATCAGATATAAATAAGTACTTTGCAAATATACTATCTGTATTAGGGAGACTGGTGGAAAAAGACCCATTTCAGTCATGGCCAAATTCCATCATCCAAGTTATGTGGTTTGATGTGTAATGATTTCAAATATTTGCTCAGCTTATAAATCAATCAAACCCTTTATGGTATGGAGGTCGTGAGGCACATGTTTTGGAAAGGCTAATAAACTTGAACCTCCATCAGTTTGCAAGGAATGGAAATACATAACCATTTGAGCCATTTATAAAGGAGAAAGAGCACAAGTTTCATCGCAGCTCAAAACAAATTAATGGGCAGGCGTTAAGCCAAATTCTACAGTGTTTTGCCAGCATCCTGCCTGCCTGTGCTGAATGGAAGCTTTAAACTAGGGTATGCACACCTATCGAAGCATAAAGGATTTGGGAGTCTGGTCATGTTGTAATTGCAAATGCCCTCGTAGATGTGTATGCAAAATGTGGAAGCATAGACATGGCCGTGAAAGAATGCCTCGAAGAAATGTGATTTCATGGCAATGATTGAAGGATATGCACAAAATGAACTTGTTGAAAAGGCTTTAGAAACTTTCAAACAATTTGTAGGCTCAACCTTTGCCAACATCCATGCAGCCCGTGCCAAAATGTGAGATTTGGAATAGGGTGTGGCATCCATCAAAGCGCACTGGTTCTTGTTTTGGTAGACACATATGCAATTGTGGAAGCATGGACAAGGCAATGGATTGTTTGACAGAATGCCTCATCGTAAAAGGGTCTCATCGATTGCAATGATTGAAGGATACAAATCGATTTTGTAGAAAGGCTTTAGAATCAACCAATTCAGTGATAGTTGTCTCTGGGGATTCCAATCGGTTCCCTAACATGTTACAATGAAGATCAAATGTCTCCAGATTGAATTACCTTCCATCGAGTAGTTAGGGAAATGTGGAAAGGTATCTATAGAAGACAAAGAGACATCAAATATGAAATCAAGGAGTCATGAAGATGAAGGCAATTATATAAATGCAGAAGCTGTGCGTAGAGAAGAGAAGGCAGTGTGTGTGTGGAGGCTGTGTAGTGTGGAGTTGTGAGTAGTGGCTCGAGTGCGTATTGGCCCATTAGTAGAAGCGACTATGTAGAGTGCAAGCTTGGGCCAAAGGGATCCCATAGGATGCAGATTCGATGGAAGATCTTAAGAAAGAAGTGCATAGAGAGTGATTTTTTTGTAGATTGTTGAATGTTGAAGAGTTGAAAAGCGACACAATAGAGGAGTGAAAGGCCAATGAAGAGGTCCTAATCGTAATCTTTGTGTTGTAGATCTAATATATGTTTATCAAAAAAGCATTTGATTTCAATGCTGCAAGTAATATATTGAATGGTGAAATAGAGTCTCTGTTTTAGTTTTGTATTTCAAGTTCTGAAGTTGCAGGTTTGGGAAAAGGGTGTTCTTTCATCTTGCATCATGGGGTTAGCTCAGTTTGAATTAGTATCATTCAATCTAGATTTTATCCTCCATAGCCTCTAAATCATATGGTTTCATATTGCCGAATTGTTAATGCTCTCTTTCGGTGGGTTCTGTGGGTCCACAAAAGTCTTTGGATGAATTCAATTGCTGAATTCAACAGACAGTGGTGGTAATGATTTCTCATCTTTGCAAATAAATGTGAATTTAAAGTTTGAACACATGTTGCTTCTTTATTTATTGTTAATTAACTATTGTTTCTTGTAAATGAATTATCAACTTTGAACCATATTGGCCAAAGATTCCATCAAATTTGGTGTTATGTTAGGTCTTCTATGCATTTCTATATAGAGGTGTAGAAGTTCCTCCAATAGTTTGAAAGTATATTGGTATAGTCTGTTTCTATTGCCCTTGCCCTTTTTAAAGAAAAAATGCTCCACAATCAAACTATATTTAGATTTTTGCTTTCAGAATTCTCTAATCCTTTTCCCTTGGTAATAGAATCGATAAAGTTGCCAATATTACCAAACAAATTGCATGGAGTTCTCAAGTCCCATAACATCATCTTTAAGAGTCTTGGATGTATAAGAGTCTTCTATCCATGTGTCCATCAATTGTGCTGAATTCCTCATCTTCTCCATATGATCAACTGACTCTGAAGGGAGTAAAGGTGGTGGTGTAATTGCTGGATCATGTTGCCTCAATGGTTCTTTGAACTGTTGGAAGTAGTTTCTCCACACACTTATCTCCTTTTCTAACCTTTTATTCTTCTCTACTTCCATTCTAAGCATGTCATTAACTGTCTTTAATGAATCACTCGCATCACCTATGGCTTGCTCGGAGGTGAGTGGACCCAAATCAATAGTCTCCATATCATATTCATCCGCTGTGATTTCATCTTCGTACTTGTCAACCATTGGAGTATCTATTTGTATCTTCTGGGAACCTGAATCATCTCTTATCACCTTAGACATCTTCGTAGCTTTCTTCTTTTCGGTGATTCCTTGAGTCTGACTTAGGAGACTATTTAAGTCATATATTGGTTCTTCATCAACTGCTATCACTTCCTTGGCGAGCCACTCTCTAAGCCATGTAGGGATAGACGATCTTCCTTCTTCTACTTGTGTTTCTTTAAGCAATTTCTCATCTCTAGGTGGGGAAGTGGTCTCGTCACTGTCTTCTTCATCTTCATCATTCTCTTGAATGTGAGGAGTGAGATCCTTTTGTTCTTGTGATAACTTTTCTTTTCCTTTATCATTTTGAACTGTAGATTCCATTGATTCTTCTACTCCTTGACTCAATTGTTTATCTATCCTTTGTTCTTCATGTCTTTCATTCTTATTCAACTCTTCTTCACACCTGGGGGAAGCACTAGAAGGTTGACCAGAATTTGATTTATGCTTCTTCCTTGATGACTCCTTTTCTCCATGATCATCTTTTCTCTTTGAACCTCTTGAGTGAGCTGATTGGGAAGCACTTCCACTCGTGCTTGCATCATCTTTATTGTCTATCCTTGCTTCTAAGTTGAACGTCATTGTTATATTCTGCTCCTTCAATTTCTGATGCTGGATGTCTACCCATTTGTGAGTGTATTCCAAGACTTGTTTCATCAGCTCCTTCAAATCTGTAACTTCCATCTCAACCCAATTGATCTTGATTTCCTTTCTTTCTTTGGCATAGGCGGATTGGAGATATTTGCTGCTATCTTGTGCTTGATCAGCAACACTAAATATCTTGCACTTCCGGATGAGATCAAGAGGTAGCCTGGAATACATCTTTTTCTTCACTTCTACATCATCTTGAACATTCATCCAATAGTCTTCTAACTGCGACTTGTGTTTATACTTCTTTCCCACAATTCCTCTTACATTGTCATATGGATCAAAGTAATCTCTAGAAGTGAATGGCTTGAGTGAATAGAGAGATAACTCCTCTTTGGCATTCTCAGCTGCTTGAAGGGAAGGACACACTTCAATAGAGTCTCCAAGTGAAATAGGAAAAGAGATATTGGTTCCATGTTTGTGCCTATATGCCTTGACATATGCCACTAACTGTCTTACCACCTCAAGTAGCACCATTCTGTCTGTCGGATAGTGTGGCAATAGTAGGGAGGAGAAGGACATCCTTGAACTCTGATATAGGTGAACTTTGGGAATTGAATGAACAATGCACCATATTGTTGAACCAATGCTTGTGCTCTTGGAGAGAGTCTTTGATGAATTCCACCTTGAAGCAACCTCGTGATGTGCATAGTGAATGCATCATTCACTCTCCTATAGTGGTGCTTAGCTGGATGATGAAGCTGTGTATAACACTCAATACACTTTTATTTCTCCTAGTCCTCTTCTGACTACGCCTCTAAACACCAGTTCAGCATACTCGTAATTCCTTGCAAGAGAGTATATAACATAGGAACTCATGTAGAATGTCCTATTGCGCATTAGTCTTCTCAACTGCACATTGATAGTGTTGCTAATGAGTCTCGCCCAATCGATTGCATTTTTACCATGGGTGACTATCTCTATGAAGAAAAACATCCATTCCTTGAAGCATGAAGCCTTAGGTGCACCCACCACACGATGAAGTAGAGTGATGAAGTCTCTGAATTCATCCTTGAAGTCCACTCTATGTAATCTGCCGGGCATCCTGCTCTTGCCACCTCTACTCTTTGATAACCAAAACTTATCGATGATCCTTAAACAAGCTTCTGGATCATCGTCATAGGCTGACTTAACTCTGTCTACACTCATGTAGATAATGTCTTTAGGCTCAGGTATATGAAATGCTTCACTAATGGCTGTCTCCGAAAGGTAAGCAAGTACTCTTCCATCCTTCGCCACTATTCTTCTTGAGGGAGAATCATAGTGTTGGGCACATTCAACAATCAACTCATAGCATTGCACCGCAGGAGGGAAGCCAGCTGCATTTACAATCCCTCTATCCATCATCTTTTTCGCTGTAGTAGTAGGTTCACTTGTATACAACGAGCTTCGGAACTTCTTGATGTCGAATTTCCCAAGATTGGTGTCTCCTATACTGCTCCAATGAGATGTGATCTTGGTTTCCAACACACCGCTCCTGAATCTTCTTTGATGAGTGCTTGACGATTTACAGCTCTGATAGGCTTAGGTGCCGCCATTCTTCACCTATAAAATATGTATAAGCTAGAGATATGGTGAAGAGTGTGTGAAATGTTAATTTTAAATCTAATAAATGTTAGGAATGACAACACAATATTGATTCAAATCAATCTTTAATTCTAATGAATCTGAAATTAAACGCTCAATAAGACTGATTTCTCTCCCTATCTGCACTTTCCTATTGAATAAAAGAGGTCTAATTTAATAAATTTGATCACTAGTTGTTTCTAATTGGACCTGCATTTAGCCTCCTATCAATCAAAATGCAATACTTACCTCTGATTTTTGATGTTTAACCTTAAATCTGATCAAAGAGGTGACTGATAATATCAAGGAGTTTGCTGCACTTAAGATGAATTTTGCTGCTTAATGATGAAATTCGCCCTCTAAATCATTGGATCTGCACCTTCATGATTGAATTCGCTTTCATTCTTAGATGGATTTTGCTGTTGAAGGATGAAGTTCGCTACTAAATCTGCAAACTCAATGCTTAAATTCGCCCTTGATGCTGATTGAATTCACCAATTTTTTATGAGATTCACTGACTGCTTGTGAAATTTGCTACAAGAGAGAGGATTTTGTTTTGAATTGATGATTGAATGAACGATTTGATCCTTCTTAAATAGGCGCTCAATGAAGGGATATATTCTTTCAAGGGTAGGGCCGATCTAGTCTCAAGTAATTAAATTAAATTTCTTCTTTAAGGAGGGCCGACTTACCTTTATTAGAACATTTTCTTTTTGAATTTTAAACTATGTTCTTTTGGCACCAAATGTATTTTAAATTATTCTTGCAATGGTCAAAGAAGGAATTCGCTTTTAATAAAGGGCACTTGAAGTGAATTTCGCTCTCAATAAGGAGCACTTGAAGTGAAATTCGCTCCAAAAGAGGAGCACTCGAAGTGACCTTCAAATCGTAGTCTTGCTTACTCTCTTTCATTCGTGACAACTCAAATGCTTTAAATTGTATTTATTCAAGGTTTTAGAGACAAATTCGCTCCAAGAGAAGGGTAAATGAAGTAAATTTCGCTCCAAAGAAGGAGCACTTGAAGTGAATTATGCTCTGAACTTAGAGCACTTGAAGTGATCTTCAAACTTGGAATTGAACTCACTCTTACTCACTTCCCTTCATTCTATAGGTTCTAACCTCGAGTCTTTCAACCATTTTTTATGAAAACATGCCAAATTCTCCTCATGGAAGGCCTAAGAACTTTCGCTCCTATCTCAGGGTATTGGAAGTGAAATTTGCTTCCACTAAAGAGCACTTTAAGTGAAATTCGCTCCAAAAGAGGAGCACTTGAAGTGACCCTCAAGTTGACACTTAACTCACCTTTGCTCACTTACACTCACTTTCTCAACTTAAAATACATCAAATCATACCCAATGTGAGGTCTTAGGAGTAATTTTGCTCTGAGACTTGAGCACATGAAGTAGAATTGTAATGTCCTGAGCCCGTACAGAGGCTGTCTGTCGTACGGTGGAGTGGTCTGAGTGAACCCGTACGGTGGCTGGGGTCACCTGAAGGCTTGGTGTCATACGGTGATTGGTCACCCATACGGTGGCTGGGAATGTCGTACAGTGGATGTTGTCTGGCCGTACGGGGTGTACGATAGTGGCCGTACAGTGGGTGAATACCTGTCGGTAGATGTTGTTTGGCTGTACGGGGTGTACGGTAGGGGTCCGTATGGTGGATGAATACCCGTTGAGTTCCGCCCTCAGAGCCCTCCGGATACTTCGTCAGTTCGATGTTGCATAGAGGCGTGGAATGGATTATTGTTATGCCAGACACGAGACTCAGATGAAGATTCAAACATACAAAGAGAAATTATATTTATAAGATTCGCACAACAGATTACACACTCCAAATAGAAGCAGAATAGGGTGAGGGATGAATCCCACCGAAATTGCAGATACCAAGTAGGGAGGGTCTTTCACCTCTGAAATGGTGGACAACAAAACTCCAACTGGAATTCGCACAAACAAGAAAAGATACCAGATTTGCATCCCTATGACAATGACTAACTCGGCCATATATATGGGCTCCAGGAAGTTTCCCGAAGGGTTACAAACGGGCCGACATAACTCAAACTAATAAAATAAAAAGGGGCCCGAAAGATTTTATTATTAAATTTAGGGCCACACAATAATTAATATTATTTAATTATATCGGGGACATTACAAATCCTTGCCGCCCAAAGATTGCTTGCCCTCAAGAAATCCATCATCAAACGATTTGCTCACTGCAGAGATCCAGGGTCCCAAACCAAGCGCGAACATCGATAGTCGTATTTGAAATCTCCATGCCGCAACATGACCGCGTGCATGCACATGGAAGTAAGCGAGAAGAGTAAATCTCCCTCCAGCTTCCGCTACTCCATTCTGATATAATTGTTTCCATGCTCGGAGTTGCCAAGATCCCTCAGAAGCCAATCATCAAACACATCGATGCCCGGATCCCAAGCTATCATGCCATCATGCCAATCAGTCCTTTCCCAATGATGGTTTGGAATCTCAAAACTCATCTGCAATAGGTTCTTCTTATGTAGATGCCGCTCTTCCTCATGGAAGAACAACTCGGCCACTTGAACTGCCTAGCATTTGGTGGAGATGGCAAAGAAAAGGGCATATTTGGTCAAATGATCTACCACGACGAAGATGCAATCCTTTCCTTGCACTATGGGAAGCCCGGTAATGAAATCCATCGAGATGCTATCCCACTTCTGGTTGAGGATTGGCAACGGCTGAAACAATCCAGCAGGTAAGGTGTGCTCGGATTTGTTCTTCTAGTAGGTAGAGCATTCACGCATGTACTGCAGAACGTCATTCTTAAGGCCCTTCCAAGAAAATTTGTCTCGGATTTGTCTGTCGATCTTCAGATATCCCGGATAGCTGGCCAAGGGAGAGTCGTGCATTTCTTTCAGAATTCTGTCCTTCATCTTGGACTCGGGCACCAAATAAATTTTGTCCTTGTAGTAAATGGTGTCATCAACCACCTTGTATCTGTCATCCTGCACTTGACCATCCATCAGCTCGCATGCGAATGTATTCTTGGAGTATTCAACCAACAGATGTTCCTTACAATCCGCCGAAATCTGGGATAGAGAACATATGAAGGCCTTCTTGCGAGGATCTGACAGAGCTCTTGCTGACTTCTTAACTCCCTCAGCGCATCTATCAATCCTTCACTCAGTGCCATGATTCTCCCGACAGGCTGGCAGAATCACCAGCTCTGATACCATCGTAATGTCCTGAGCCCGTACAGAGGTTGTCTGCTGTACGGTGGAGTGGTTTGAGTGAACCCGTACGATGCCTGGGAAGGTCGTATGGTGGATGTTGTCTGACCGTACGGGGTGTATGGTAGTGGCCGTATGGTGGGTGAATACTTGCCAGTAGATGTTGTTTGGCCGTACGGTAGGGGTCTGTACGGTGGATGAATACCCACCGAGTTCCGCCCTTAGAGCCCTCCGGATACTTCGTCAGTTCGATGTTGCATAGAGGCGTGTAATAGATTATTGTTATGCCAAACACAAGAGACTCAGATGAAGATTCAAACATACAAAGAGAAATTATATTCATAAGATTCGCACAACAGATTACACACTCCAAATAGAAGCAAAATAGGGTGAGGGATGAATCCCACCGAAACTGCAGATACCAAGTAGGGAGGGTCTTTCACCTCCGAAATGGTGGACAACAAAACTCCAACTGGAATTCGCACAAACAAGAAAAGATACCAGATTCGCATCCCTACGACAATGACTAACTCGGCCATATATATGGGCTCCAGGAAGTTTCCCGAAGGGTTACAAACAGGCCGACATAACTTAAACTAATAAAATAAAAAGGGGTCCGAAGGATTTTATTATTAAATTTAGGGCCATACAATAATTAATATTATTTAATTATATCGGGGACATTACAAGAATTCGCTCCTACTGGGGAGCACCTGAAGTGGATTGAAATTTGACACTTAGCACTTTCTTGTTCACTCTCCTTCATTCCATCTATTTAGGTGTTTCAAACTTAAGCTCAATGTGCATTCTAGGAACAATTTCGCTCTCAATCAAGAGCACTTGAAGCGAATTTCACTCCAACTAGGGAGCACTTGAAGTTTTCGCTCCTAGAGAGGAGCAATAGAAGTAACCCTCACTGGCAATCTCTCTTCATTCCTTGGCTGAATTCATGATATGCTTCACTTCTCCTATGATCAAAATGTTGTTAAATGAATTATGAACTCACTCATTTCCCTCAAATGTTGCTCAAGAAGTCTACATCGCTCCCAACTATGGGCAATGGAAGCAAATTTCGCTCCAACTAGGGAGCACTTGAAGTCGCCTACATACTTGACCTGATCCAAGGTTATTGATTTTGCTTCGCATTCCTTGCTCGAATTGAGACATTGCACAATGATTAGAGGCATCTTGAGTGACTTGGAGAGCTTGGAAAGGATTTCGCTCCTAATGAGGAGCAACAGAAGCAAAATTCACTCCTACTAGGGAGTAATTGAATTTTTTTTTTGGGTACTTAGTCAAATTTTGCCTCCAGAAGTCACCTTTCGCCGGGATGTATATAAGTCATTCGGATGACAAAAGGAACATTTGCATTGTTTAGACTTGTTCTTTGAAGGTTCCTCCATCAAACCGCTTTCTCCGTATGCTCAATTTGACTACTTCTTTCTACCATTTTGCTATTGCAAACTTTGAGCAATTGAGCTGACAACCACTTTAACCACTCACTCAAACTTGCGAGAGAGGCAATAGACCAAGAGAGACTAGGACTTATCAAAAAAGAGGGGGTCCCCATTTTGATGGGGTGATGTTGTGAAATGGTCACAACAAAACATACAATAGGTTCACATAGAGATAAGCATCAGTGGGTGAAAAGACATACAGGTTGCAAAGGCTGCAAAAACATATCCTGCAAGTGTCTTATGCTATTGGTTAGTTAATGGTTTGTATTGACCAAGCAAACAAAAATTTCCTCATAATTTGATGGATATGTTATATCGTGGATGCAAGATCAAATGAGAACCAAATGCTGAACAAAGCGTTAGAAAACTATGCAGACTTAACATATAGAGGCCTTTTAAGGAATAAATTTGATAGACGTTTAGTAGTCAAATTCTGTGATGAACCCTTGCTGGTTCAATTTTTCAATCTGCTGTAATTTAATATTTTTTTGTGTTTTTTGATTATTAGAGATGGTCTTTCAGAATTAGACAAAAGTTGCAAAAGGGGTTTTCTTTAATTTTCAATACATATTGATAGAATACATGAAATTAATTAGCTGAAACAAGAAATTGGAGAATTTAGAAGCATACCCGTAGGTCCTTACAAAGTTCTGATTTTTATTCTGAAAACAATTCAGATCTGCTCTTATTTAATAATAAGACGCCCAAACAGTAAGAAGATGGTGCCAATAAATGAGCAAGCTGTGTGTTTGGGAAAGAGACTTCCAAACCACAAAAAATTATCAGCAATAACAACAAATAGAAAACCCACAACAAATCTGCCTTGTAAGATGCCAAATCTGCTCCAATTTGATTCAATTTGACTTCTGAATGAAGCCATCCAAGCTACAACAATTCGATTGATCTTTCACAATCTCAAAGCTACTGAATTCTGAAGAATGCACGCTCTCCAAAACAGGTCCAAACCCTAGCTGCCATAGCCAAGTGCTCAGAAGAAATGTCAAATGCTCCATATCCAATGAGTGAGGTCTAATTTCATCTTGGCCGCCTAAATACCCAAATGGTGCGATTTTAGCTTTTAGGGTTTTAAAAATAATAACTTGCTTTTAGGGTTCCCAACTTAACCCTAAAAGGGACACCCAACTTAGGAGATAATAAATTCTCACTTAAATAAATTTAAGTGATGCACTTTATGATTTTATTTTAATATTTCATTAAAACATTAGTTGCCTGTGAGAACCACGAAAAAAATCATATCTCCCTCATTATCGCTCAGAAACTGAATCCGTTAGAAGCTGAGGCCATAGTTTGCCATGCCAATGAAAATAGGACCATGTCTATTTTTAACAGTTTTTCCCTAAAAAATAGGAAATCCTCATATGATGTCAGAAACTGATGAAACAAAGACCAGAATTGAACTTAACACTGAACTAGAACAAATAGATTGACCACTCCTCAAGATACTTCATCACTGACCCCCTTATCCATACCCTATTAGCCTACAAGGGTCCAAAATAGACTAACTCCTCAAACCACTGCCTGTGACTAGGATGGGGACATTACAATCCGCCCTCCCCGAATTTGTTTGTCCTCAAGCAAACTCAAAGCTGGATGCTGTAAAATAGTATCACTCTCCCATGTAGCATCCTCTGCTGGCAAGTCTTTCCACTTTACCATATATTTAACCAAATATTCCCTGATGACACGCCTCTATAGATGACGCTCTCTGAATTCCAGAATGGCCTTAGGTACTAGCACTAACTTTCCTTCATCATCCAAGGGTGTTAAATCTGCAGAAGGAACTATGTGTTGTCCCAAAGCCTTCTTGAGGCACAATACATGAAACACATTATGTACCCTACTATCTGCCGGTAACTCCAACTCATAAGCCACCTCACCAACACTCCTGACAATCATGAATTGTCCATAGTAGCGTGGCTTGAGTTTCTCTGCACCCTTCTTCCTCAGGGTGGACTGCCTGTAGGGCTGAAGCATCGGATATACCATATTTCCAATCTCAAATGCTCGCTCAACCCTCTTTTGATCAGCATACTGCTTCTGCTGATTCTGAGCCTTCTGGATGTTCTCACGAAAAGCTCTCATAATGTCCTTGTTCTCCTGTAACAAATCCCCAACACTAGGCACTCTGCAATTGCTCAACAATAAATCCAGGAATCTTGGTGCATCATAACCATACAAAGCTCTGAAAGGTGTCATCTGAATAGTCATGTGGTGAGTGGAATTATAACAATACTCGCACAAGTGTAACCACTTCACCCACGCCTTCTGCTGCCTTGAAATGTAGTTCCATAGGTATCCTTCCACCCATTTGTTGACAATCTCTGTGTCCATCAGTCTGGGGGTGGTAACTGGTACTTGGAGTGAGCTCTGTCCCGCGAAGTCTGAATAATTCCTGCCAGAAGTGACCCATGAACCTACTGTCCCTATCACTTACAATACTCTGAGGTAAACCATGCAATCTGAATACCTCACAAAAGAAAAGATTGGCCACCTGTGCAACTGAATAAGTAGTCGTGATCAGGAAGAAATGTGCATACTTAGGCAATCGATCAACTACAACATAAATGCTATCTCTCCCTTGAGCTTTCGGCAAGCCCATAATAAAGTCCATAGACACGCATTCCCACTTCCTGTCAGGAATAGGAAGCGGCTGAAGTAAACCTACAGGAAAGCTATGCTCCTGTTTGTTCTGCTGGCAAACAGAACACTCTCTGACGTACTTAAGAACATCAGACTTGAGACCCTTCCAAGAGAATCTCTCCTGAACCTGCCTGTAGGTCTTAAAGTAACCGGGATGCCCAGCTATAGGTGAATCATGGAAAGTCCTCAATACAAAACCTGGGACTAGAAATATCCTCTCTTTGTAAATGATGATGTCATTCACAAGAGAGTACCTGCTTCACCTCAAAACCTGGGACTAGAAATATCCTCTCTTTGCAAATGATGATGTCATTCACAAGAGAGTACCTGCTATCCTGTACTGTCCCATCAATAATACCAGAGGCCCATGGATTCTTGGCATACTCTGCTATAATCAAGTGTTTCCAATCCTCGGAAATAGCTGCCATGGAGCTCAAATGGGGACGGCGAGATAAGGCATCAGCAACAACGTTTTGAGTCTCTTTGACATAGGAGATGTCAAAATCATAAGACTGTAACTTGCTGACCCACTTCTGTTGACGCTCATTTAGATCCCGTTGTCCAAGGAAATGCTTCAAGCTATTATGATCAGTTTTGACACAAAACTTGTTGCCAACTATGTATTGTCTGAACTTAGCCATCGCATGCATGATGGCTAACATTTCCTTATCATAAATAGTATAGCTCCTCTCAGGACCCCTAAGCTTACTGCTCTCGAAAGCTATAGGATGACGATCCTGCATAATCACTGCACCAATACCCTCCCCACATGCAAGCTCAAAAGGTTTGGTGAAATCTGGTAAAGCTAGAACTGGACATGTAGTCATCAATTGCTTGAACTTCTCAAAACACTCCTGTGCTAGAGGTGTCCAAACAAATGCACCCTTCTTTGTCAAATCAGTAAGTGGTGCGGCATGCCATGAGAAACCACTAACAAACCGACGGTAGAAGGCACATAAACCAACAAATCCCTTGAGCTGGGTCAAGGTCTCAGGCGTAGGCCAATCAACGATGGCACCAACCTTATTAGGATCAATGCAAACTCCCTCTCTATTGATTATATGACCCAAATATAAAAGTTCTGCTATTCTCAATGCACACTTGGACTCCTTGGTGTAAAAGGACTCCTTGTCTGTTAAGTTTAGGAGATCAGATTTTAATTTCAAAATTATTTGCCAATGAATTGGATTCTTCCTTAGAGGATATACCGTTCAGATTATAAGTTCAATCTGCCTTAATGACGATCTTCTAATACATAGATTAATCACAGCACGAGAAGAAATTCAATCTGATTGATTAATGTGTATAACATATTGCAAGATAATATGATTCAAACTGAATGATGATTGTGAAAACAATGATAGAAAACCCGAACTGTTGTTGATGCTGGACAATTTGAATATGTAGATGAGGAACTGAAATGTTATTCTGCTATCTTGCACTAATCGATATATATCAATGGAGGGAGAGATCGAATATATATAACATGATATCTAATCCAAATGACATGACTCTCTCAACCAACACGACTCTCCCTAAGATCGGATAGACATGAACACGTCTAAAAGGCAAGTTAGATAAAACGATTTAACATTGAATCGATTCATATAGTAATTGATTCATAAACTAATCACCACGTAGAACCGATTCATATAATAATCGATTCATAAACTAATCTTAAGTAGAATCGATTCTTATATTAATCGATTCATAACTAATCATATTATCAATCAAATCATATATAAGTCAATTCATATTCAATTATTTTATTATAACAATATATAGTTAATTTGTAGACTAAGTTGTCTAAGGCCGATTAGGCCAATTAGACAACTTAGTAGACTCAGTTAGATCAGTAGATTACTGACCGACGCTATTCTTCAACACTCCCTCTTAGCTAGGGAGGAATTATACTCAAGATCTGAGTCACATAGGTATCACCTCACTGGGATAACAACCGACATGGATTATCCATAGGCATTACCTTACGTGATGTCCAACATTATGGCTTATCCACGGATATCACCTCACGTGATATCCACCATAAATATCTCCTCAAGTAATATCCACCATTATGGCTTATCCATAGACATCACTTCACATGATATCCACCATTATGGTATATCCACAGATATCACCTTATGAGATATCAATCATTATGGCATATCCATAGATATCACTTCATGTGATATCCACCATTATGATTTGTCCATAGATATCACCCCATGTGATATTAACCATTATGGCATATCCATAGATATCACCTCATGTGACATCCACCAGTATGGTTTATTCATAGATATCACCTCACGTGATATCAACCATTATGGCACATCCATAGATATCACCTCATGTGACATCCACCATTATGGTTTATTCATAGATATCACCTCACGTGATATCAACCATTATTGTGAGATCGTCACCTCACAATAATGGTGAGATGTACAAGCGTTCATCATTGTGAGATCGTCACCTCACAATGATATTCACCATGGCTCATCCAGAGGGTAAACACACAAGTACAAGAAAATCATCACGGACTCTCTCACATGATGTTTAACATGGCATCACACACATGACATCCACCATGAACCATATCAGAGGGTGTAGATAAGGGCTTTCACCTTAAGTCTCTCTCAAAGAGAAATGCAATCACAAGAGTTTACACTTTAAAACATCTTTTGAAAAGAAGAATACATTAGTGAATAACATTCCTTTCCACCATGTCTCTAGAAAGCCTTTCACATTGTATCTTAAGTGAATAGCATACCTTTTCACCATGTCTCTAACATAGTGATACTTGATCTCCGCATGCTTTGACCTTTCATGAAATACAAGGTTGGAGTCTGCATCACTCTTGGTGTATTCCAAGCTCACCATGTATTCATCTATCCAGGAATATCATGACCTAGAAGTCAACATAAAGACCTTCCAGCCTACATAAATGGGACTCCATCTCATGAATCATAGTCCTTTGACTGATCACTAGAGAAACCATCTTGACATGGTCCACTCCCCCTGAACCAATATAACCAAGATCTTTGGATATCAATAGAAGCACATCCTCTTAGCTACTCCCTCTGTCACGGAAGCATCCCCTGCTCACATGGTCCCAATCATGGAAGATATCTTGCTTTAGGAGACTCTCATCTTTTGGTATGATCCTCATACTGTTGGAAGTGCTAGATCCAAAACCACCATGGATCTGCTGTCATAAGATCAAGCCCTAGGCAGGAATATGATCATCCTGAGATTTAGAACAAAATCCCCTTTCAGTATGCTCCCTCTCACTGAGAGAGCCCTCTTGTCTCAATCTTGGCTTTGTAACCCTAGATGCTATCATTACCAGCACAAGTGCCTCTATGGCTTTCACAAGTGAACTGTTGCACCTCTGCAGGTAGATATTTGTTTTATAAAAAATGAAAATGCAAAATCTCAGAATCTCTAGTAAAGTCCTCTACATATTCCTTCTGAATTTCAATCTCTTCATTACAAATAGAACTTCAAAACTCTATAGCCTGAAAAGCAACAAACTGTGATTCTAAAGATGTCCTAAATGTAAGGGACAAATTTCTCATAGTAAATTGAAGAAATTTAAAACACAAGATATCCAAATGCAGCTTGTCGTAAGCGAACATCTACTGACAAAGTTGTTTCACAAATAACACGCATAATGTAATTGCATGAATTAACAAAAAAACTACATATTAAATTCATGAACATTATTCAACTCAAAATAAAACTTATCATTCAGAATATGAATCCATTTGAATCTTTTTGTGGAATAGTCTCACTCTCACCAACATCCATAATGGAAGCTTGAGGCATAGTCCTGGTTGGACATTTCATTGCATAGTGACCATATTTGTCACATCTAAAGCATTGGATTTCTGAAATGTCCTTCCTTCTTTTGTGTCTAGGAGCATCATTTGATTCCTTATCTTTATTTCTTTTGGAGTGTCCTTTCTTATCCTTCTTTGAGGAGTGGGTGGCAAGAACATGAATTTCTTCATTTGTGGAGCTTTGGCCAATACCTCTTGTAGCCAATCTTGACTCTTCTTGAATGCAGTCTGTCTTCAATCGATCAAACTTAGGGTGTTTTGATCTTGTGCTTATCCCTTGAATAAATGACTCCCATGATGAAGGAAGACCATTAAGAGCCAACGTGGTTAATTCTTTGCCATTGATAGTGTGTCCAATGGTAGAGAGTTGATCTCTCAATTCAGTAATCCTCATGAATTAAGACATGATGGATTCGCCTTTAGTCATTTTGATGTGGTTAAATTGTTGTTTCAGTGCGAGAGCTCGACTTGTGTTGTTGATCTTGTACATCTCCTCTAATGTCTTGAACATGTCACATGCCTTCGTCAACTTGGAGATGATTGGCACAATGTGATCTTTCACAGAATCAACCAACATTTTCATTGCTTTGTTGTTCTTTCTCTTCCATTGAAGTTTCTCATCCTTTTCTTTTGGTTCCGGTACGACATCCTTCACGAATTCGTCTAATTCATTTTCCCCCAAGGTAAGCATAACTCTAAACTTCCAAGATACGAAGTTTAATGCTCCTTCAAGTCTGTCCTCAACTCTAATTCCATTCACCATCTTGACGTTGATAGAAATAGATGAACTCGAAGACAATAATAGAAGATAATCAAGCTTATATCAATCTGATCTTGATCTTTGCTCAATCCTGCTCTAATACCATGTTAAGTTTAGGAGATCAGAGTTTAATTTTAAAATTTTTTGCCAATGAATTGGATTCTTCCTTAAGGATATACCGTTCAGATTATAAGTTCGATCTGCCTTAATTACGATCTTCTGATACACAGATTAATCACAGAACAAGAGAAGAAATTCAATTTGATTGATTAATGTGTATAACAGACTGGAATATAATACGATTCAAACTGAATGATGATTGTGAAAACAATGACAGAAAACCCGAACTGTTGTTGATGTTGGACAATTTGAATATGTAGATGAGGAACTGAAATGTTATTCTGCTATCTTGCACTAATCGATATATATCAATGGAGGGAGAGATTGAACTGATATATAACACATGATATCTAATCCAAATGACATGACTCTCTCAACCAACACGACTCTCCCTAAGATCGGATAGACATGAACACGTCTAAAAGGCAAGTTAGATAAAATGATTTAACATTGAATCGATTCATAGAATAATTGATTCATAAACTAATCACCACGTAGAACCGATTCATATAATAATCGATTCATAAACTAGTCTTAAGTAGAATCGATTCTTATATTAATCGATTCATAACTAATCATATTATCAATCGAACCATATATAAGTCAATTCAAATTCAATTATTTTATTATAACAATATATAGTTAATTTGTAGACTAAGTTGTCTAAGGCCGATTAGGCCAATTAGACAACTTATTAGACTCAGTTAGATCAGTAGATTACTGACCGACGCTATTCTTCAACACTGTCAAGTATGCCTAAAATAGTATCCAAGTGAACCAAGTGCTCCTCCCAAGTTCTACTGTAAACCAAAATGTCATTAAAGAAAAGCAGAACAAATCTCCTCAATTGAGATTGGAAGACCCTGTTCATAGTGAATTGAAAGGTGGCTGGTGCTTTGGTTAACCCAAAAGGCATAACCAAAAACTCATAGTGTCCACAATGACATCTGAATGCAATCTTCTCAACATCCTGCTCCCTGACACTGATCCGATGATAACCTGTCCTCAAGTCAATCTTAGAGAAATAACAAGCTCCGTGAAGCTCATCTAACAACTCTTTGATGCGAGGAATGGGATACCTGTTCTTTATCGTCCTTTTATTCAACATACGGTAATCAATGCACATTCTAAGTGTGCCATCTTTCTTCTTCACCCAAACAACTGATGAAGCAAAAGGAGACTTACTCGGCCTTATGTGTCCCATTGCTAGAATTTCTTTTCTCAATTTCATCTTTCAACCGCATGGGGTGCCGGTAGGGTATAATCACGATGGGCTTGGTGCCCTCTTCAAGCTCAATAATGTGCTCTATGCCTCTATCAGGAGGCCTACCAGGACGTATGTCACTAAACACCTTTGTATGCTTGACTCTAAGCTCCTGAATATCTGAATGGTAAGGTGTTTTATGCTGCAACTCATAAGTAGGCATTAGTTTACGCTCTGCTGCTCAATCCACCATGTGATGTCTGATAAGTCTCTCCATTCTTATAAGAGTGATTAATTTTAAGTTGCTGGCCTTGATAGCTTTAAGAACATGATTAGTCCCATCAACCTTGAATTTCATCTCCTCACCTCTAAGGTTGAGTGTAAATTCACCTATTGCATGAAGCTACATCATGCCAAGGACCACATCCATGTTTCCCATGTTAACCACATAAAAATCAGCTTTGAATTCATAATTATTGAGTTTCATGGGCAAGTCTGAAATCATTCTATCACAAGTCAGCACATTACAATCAACAACTTTCACCCTTATGCCTTCAAACTCTTGAGTTTGAATCCCACGTTTCTCCACCAACCGTGCATCTATGAAATTATGAGTTGCACCTGTATCAAGTAGTGAAATGACTCTTTGACCAGCCAAGAGTCCTCGCAACCTAAAAGAACCTTCTCCCTACATCCTAGACATATGAGTTTCCCGTAGATTAAATTCTCCTTCATTTTCAACTCCCTTCTCTGAATTTTCAGTCTCTGAATCATCTTGATCAGCTTGCTGGTCTATGTTATCAGTCATGTTTTCTCCCTCATAAAACCACTACATATGCCTATTTTGACCCTTAGGCTTGAGGGGACAATCATGGTTTTGATCATAAGGGCCCTTACAATGAAAACACAGCTTCTTTCTACGCAAGTCATTAAGTGTTTACCTATCCAAAGGTGCTGCAAACTTCTTCCCTTGATCCACATTTTCTGATTTCTTTGGATCAGACTTGCTGTCATTAAATGATGAGGATGGTTTTGAGTTGTTTGGAGTGAACTTACTATGAGGAGCGGTAAGTTCCATGCTACGTGCCTTCCTCATGCCTTCTTGCAAGGTAGGGGGATCAAAAGCCTTAATCCAACCTTTCATAGGTTTATAAAGACCTTCAACAAAAAGAATAACCAACCTTCTCTTTGAGATGTTAGTTACCATAACTGAAAGCTTCTGAAATTCACTAATGTAAGATTCCAAGCTGCCTATTTGTTTCAGTTGAGCTAAATCCCTGAAATACAACTCTGGATCTCTTTTATCAAAATGCTCAACCAATCTGTCAGTGAATTCTTGGTATGTAGTAATAAGGTCATGATGCAAAGTCACCATCCCATGGTGCCACCAATCATGGGTTATCCCATCCAAATGCAAAGTTGCAAACTTAATAGCATCTTCTTCTGACATAGGACGTAGGGTCAAGAAGGTATCCAACTTGCTAATCCAAGCTCTGGCTGTAACTCTACCGCTACCATCAAAAGTAGAAAGTATGAGCTTGTTGATTGCATATTTGAGATCATTAGTTTTGTTCCAAAGTTTCTGATTATTCCAATTCCTGTTATGATCTCTCTTCTGACTAATAAACCTGTCAAAGTTAAGGTGATCCTTAACTCTCTGTAATGTCCCCAATTTCTCAGGTTCTCTTGCATGCTTCAGTAGCTAACACTCTGGGCTCACATCAGCTTGTTCGGATGGGTAATCTGATGTTTCCGATGAGCTCAGTTGGTTTAGGGGAGTTATACGCCACTTTCCGAAGTGATTTCTTTCCTCTGGATTGGTCTCCAAGAATCTTGGAGAAGCCGTCTATTTTTAGTAAGTCGCCCGATCAGCCTCGTTTGCCATCATTTGTCATCAAGATCACTCTAATGCGATCAGAATTCGATTCCGAAGAGTTCTGACAAGTTTTCACAAATTTGGTGCATTAATGAGTTATTTTTAATTATTTTACTAAGGTTGCTTAAATTCAATTAAAATATTCAATTCCAACCTTAGTATTATAGCTTGTTGGAAACAGGGTGAAAAGTTTTAAATCTTGGGTGCATTAAACAATGACCTTAAATGTCAAAATATGATTATATTATTGAAAGGGTCATTTTTAGAGGGAAAAAAGAGTTTAAATTAATAAAGTGACTATTAAATTAAAGTGCATTTACTTGTAAAGTCACTTTATTTAAAAGGGCCATTTTATTCACTTAAGAGAGAAGTGATTTTTAAAAAGGGAGTTATTTATCCCACATTCGCGGTGCATTGGTAATTGGGTGCAAATGAAGTTATAAATAAGAGCATTTAATGCTGATGGAGGTATCTTGGGAAATGGTGCTTTTTGATATTGGTGATTTCTGGAAGTTAATTCTGGTGATTTTGGGCATTGAGGATGCAATCCCTCTCAGCCAACAATTCCTACACTGTTGAGAGATACAGCCTGGGAATTTTTTATGGAGGTAAGGTAAAAACATTTGGTTTCAGCTATGAAATTTTAGTGGACTTATCAATAGTTTGAAGGGGTCGATTTGGAAAATTCTTTGATGAGCAAACTGTCCAACCATCTACATAGACCATCGAACTGGAGTGCCATGGTTGTTGTACAATCCAGACTTCATTAGTGTGAAGGTTGTTTGGTAGTAACTTGGGTAGAAGTGTCATGTATGTTCTAGGAGGGGTGCAGAGGTATTGCAGAACACTGTAAAGAGTATAACAGACACATTTTGAATGAGAAGCTTAACTTGGTGTTTGCATAAGGTTTAGACCAGCATTAGGCGCCTTACAGGTTTGGGATTAATTGGAAGAAGACGCCACACAAGACAATAGCAGCAACTCAGCAATCTTCAACTGTTCTAAGTCTCCGCCCAGTTTGATATCATTTGTGACAGTGAACTGTGGAGAAGTTAGCAGCAGCGGTTAAGTGGAATTAATGCTCCAGAATAGTGGAGTTAGCAGCAGTGGTTAAGTGGAATTGATGCTCCAGAATAGTGGAGTTAGCAGCAGCGAGATTGGGAGTCTAAGTTCCAGCTGAAGTGCTTAGAGAAGGGCGTGAAGATTACCAGTTGGCGTGTTGACACTTATGCTGGCAAATACCGTATGCGCAGTTATATCAGATTCATTGAAGTTTAGAAGGAACCAAACTGTATTCTTTCTGGAACGTGCTGATTCATTATACAACCTGTTGGAGAGCGATGGAGTTTGAAATTTATCATCAGCTCCTGTATCATTTGGTATAGGGCGAAATACTAGGTTCTAATGTTTTGAAAATCATGCTGTGTTATTGTAGATAGAAAGGAAAAACGTTGCATTGCTTCAGTCTATATATAATTGATGTGCTAGAATAGAGTCCACTGGAAAAGAGTTTTCAGACATTCAATGAAAAAATTATCAGTTTGATGTTATGCAAAATCTGAGTAGTGGTCACGTTTTAAATCTTCATTTGATGATTAAAGTTATGAAATTCTATAATGTCTAAAAAACCTATAAACCAAACGCATCAGAATCAGTAAAACTTATAGGGGAACCCCAAAATAAATCTGACAGTTGCTTCCTTCAAATTCAAACAGTGCATACCAGTTTGCATTATTGTCAATGAGTTTGTGAATGTATGAATGCTTGAAGAACCAACAAAACGCAACAGGGGCAACTAAACCACAGAGAACCTCTCGAGACAAAGAAAAAATTCAGACCATTACTGAATGCATGCCAACTGTTTGAAGAAATACCAACAGCAGGATTGTAGGGAAACTTACAGTGGATAGGGCAGCCTATTACAGTGATATCAGAGCAGGTGTATCCTGCCATCCTAAAGGGTTAATCAGAAAGATGAAGTCTTATGAAGAATTACTAGAAGATCCTCAGTATTTGCGTGAGCATCCTAGTTGGTCTAGATCCATCTTCAAAAAGAAATCAGAAGTTAATCACTATGACTCTTCCAGTGAAAAGATTCGAGATGTCAGTAAGAATGAACTGCGGAGACGAAATCTTTGCTTTACTTACAAAGAGGCTTGGGAGCCTAATCACATATGCATAGGGGAAATGGTTAAGGTGTTAGTAGAAGAAAAAGGCATAGAAGGAAAGTTTGGGAAAGTAGAAAATGCTTCAGATGAACCTGATGCTGGTAAAAATGAGGATGAAGTAGTTTCTTCATGTCCTTCTATCACAGATGGGTACAAAGATGTTCAAGAAATCAAAGAAGAATCAAATGTTTCTTCAGGTATGTATTATAATAGTTTCTTTGTGGGTAACTTGGAAGTAAGGCTTGACAAAACCGGTGAGATGATGGTTACTCTTGATGATTCTAAATGTAATTCTAACGATGTTCCACTATTTCTATATGAAAGATGTATGGCTCCATTTATTGGGATAGTTGAATTAGATGAGCCTATTAGTGTTTTGACACCAAATGATGATGAAGACAATTCTATATTTGGGCCTAATGCTGCCCAAGTTTTAGATCAGCAAGTGTGCCAAGAAGATATCATAGAGGCAGTTGATTGTGAGAATCAAGTACCTCAAGGCCAATCAGACAATTCATCATGTGAAGCAGAAGTTGTTCATACACCACATAGTCCGCACAGTTTGTGGAATCAATTGAAGGTGAATGAGGATGGGATTGTGGCAGCCTTATCCCATCATGATGAGATCCATAAGCTAGTTGAAAATTACATTTGGATGATTCAGTTAGAGAGAAGACAAAAGGGGATTGAAGCGGTGTCTTCTCTTGATAGCTTGCAAATGATCAAAGAAGGCATGGGAACAATAAAAACAAACTATTTACATCTCCTTTCAGATCGTGATCACCTTCTCAACTTGGTTGAGATCGATTCAAATGCCTTGAGAAGGAAAGAGGAAGAAATTGATGATCTCTGCTTATAGTTGAGCATGGCCCACTCTTCCTTACACAAAGCGGAAAAAACCATTACTGGTCCATCGGTGATTCAGGAGTATGATGCAAGAACATTGGAGATCAGACAGATCATTGAGGGAATTGATGAAATCCACAAGTATGAGATGACACATAATGACTTCAGCGCCTTTTCGAATGTTCTTAGTTTACATTTTGGAGAGGGGTATGTTGGTTACAGTTTTCCAGCACCTTCCTCATGGGTTTTACCTCCTACTTCATTGATTGATGGCTGCCCTACGATGTTGATCAGAATTTTATCAGGATGCACTTTGAAGGCAGCAGCTATGGACATGGATAGGAGAAATTGGGACTGCTATTCTGGAGTTAGTGAATGGAGGAATGATGAGTTCTTACCTTCCTTGGGCGGTAGAGACACTTTGCACTCTATCATGGACTGGGTTTATTGATTACATGGTGCTGTTCTGATCTATACCAGCAGCTTGACAGGGGTTGGTATTTGTTTTTATGCACCTATGATGGGCATCATTCATATTTGTAGGAGACCACTATGGATGGAATGGACTGTTGATGACTTGGACACTACAGACTTGGTCACAAGCTCAGGGATCTTTGGAGGATTGGAAGGTTATCATGTTGATGTTGTTGATGGAGTAGATCTTTCTGCATTGAGTTGTGAGCTTTCTTCTGTGTTGCCAGTGCGAAGGGGACTACTCATGGCGACTCTGGTATTTCATTGGGGAAGACAAGAGTGTACCACCTGGACTATATGTCGAGTTATATCCATCAGTTTACCTTGATCCTGCATACACAAGATTTGACTATGTCATTGATGGCAGGGAAAGGTGATTTGAGTATGGAGCTTTGGGGGCCATCCTGGTATGACATGTTTTTGATGATAGGTGGTGAGACCAAGTTTGGCAAGTCTCACACCTTGTTTTCACCAGCTAGTTGTCTATGGAATCCAGTGTTTGAGAATTGGTTTGATTGGATTGTAGAGGGTGACAGAGTAGTGCAGCGTCAGTGTGGTGGATTTTTTCCTTGTGGCAGTGACTCAGAGTGTAGCAGTAATGCTGTTGTTACCCCCTATTACAGTATATATAGGAGACCGTCACAGTTGTTGCAGGTGGATTGGAGGGAAATTTTGGCTAGGACTTGGTTTCTGACAGATTTGATGTTGCAGTTTGTAGTTTCAGTCTTGCATACTTACATTTTTGAGCACTTCCAGTCATCTGCACAGACAGTTGTGGAGGATTTCTTGGGAATAGCTCAGTTACCTACCTCCTCTACTTGTGAGAGCATTAGATGTTACAGTCGTCACATGATGTCAATAGACATGCCCCTAGATGATGATTGGTTGATTGCAATGAGTTGGGTTGGTTGGTGCTCTCGAGTTTCTTTCCTGGACACTTGGAGATTAGGTGACAGTGAGGGAAACACGGTCTATGTTCGTAATGTCATTGTCATGATGTATGATTCCGAGGTTAACTCTTTGATTATCGATGTCTGGTCAGGTACTTATTGGCATCAGTTTTGGGACATTTTGTTAAGAGATGCTGACGGTTATCTTTTGAGGTGGAGCAGTTTTCATTTCCTATTGCCCAGGATCGAGTTAGGTAATAGGGTTTCAGATATGGATCTCACTAAGGCACCTTGGCAGAATATATTGCATGGGATAGATCTCAGTTCACTCAGGATTTTCAGTATTGGTTTTGATGATAATTCGATGTTGAGAAACCACGAGATGGCAGTGCAGTTTGATTCCTCAGGAGAGCATTTTTTTGAGGAGATGAATGAGTTTACACAGTATGTTTTTTCTCTTCTTGTTGGAGGTTTTTAGGAGGTCTCTGGTTGGGTCACCTTGCAGGACAATGCTTCCAGTAGATGGTGTTGCAGATTTCTTAGACTGATTTGGGACCCCGGGATTATTCTTAGTTTCAGTTGGATCAGTCAGAAGATTGTGGAGTTGTATTGGCCATTGCTTGAGGACAAGCAATCTTTGGGCAAAGCGGACTGTAATGTCCCCAATTTTTTAGGTTCTCTGGCAAGCTTCAGTAGCTGACACTTTGGGCTCACGTTAGCTTGTTCGGATGGGTAATTTGATGTTTCCGATGAGCTTAGTTGGTTTAGGGGAGTTATATGCCACTTTACCTTGAAGTGATTTTTGGCCTCTGAATCAGTCTCCAAGAATCTTGGAGAAGCCGTCTATTTTTAGTAAGTCACACGATCGGCCTCGTTTACCATCATTTGTCATCAAGATCACTCTAGTGCGATCGGAATTCGATTCCGATGTCTTCTGACAAGGTATAAAACCTGTGATGCCCAAACTGTTGGTAATGCATATGAAATCCCGTAACCCTTCAGGATGGCAGGATCAGAGCTTTGATACCACTGTGATGAACCCTTGTTGGTTCAATTCTTCAATCTGCTGTAATTTAATATTTTTTTGTGTTTTTGATTATTAGAGATGGTCTTTCAGAAATAGACAGAAGTTGCAGAAGTGGGTTTCTTTAATTTTCAATACATATTGACAGAATACATGAAATTAATCAGCTAAAACAAGAAATTGGAGAATTTAGAAGCAAACCTGTAGGTCCTTAGCCAATTTATTGAAATTAAAAGATTGAAACTAGCAACTTACAAAGTTCCGATTTTTATTCTGAAAACAATTCAGATCTGCTCTTATTTAATAATAAGACGCCCAAACAGTAAGAAGATGGCACCAATAAATGAGCAAGCTGTGTGTTTGGGAAAAAGACTTCCAAACAACATAAAATTATTAGCAATAACAGCAAATAGAAACCTACAACAAATCTGCCTTGTAAGAAGCCAAATCTGCCCCAATTTGATTCAATTTGACTTTTGAAAGAAGCCAACCAAGCTGCAACAATTTGATTGATCTTTCACAATCTCAAAGCTACTGAATTTTGAAGAATTCACGCTCTTCAAAACAGGTCCAAACCCTAGCCGCCATAGCCAAGTGCTCAGAAGAAATGTCAAATGCTCAATATCCAATTAATGAGGTCTAATTTCATCTTGGCCTCCTAAATACCCAAATGGTGCGATTTTAGCTTTTAGGGTTTTAAAAATAATAACTTGCTTTTAGGGTTCCCAACTTAACCCTAAAAGGGACGTCCAACTTAGGAGATAATAAATTCTCACTTAAATAAATTTAAGTGATGCACTTTATGATTTTATTTTAATATTTCATTAAAACATTAGTTGCCTGCGAGAACCACTAAAAAATTCATATCTCCCTCATTATCGCTCAGAAACTGAATCCGTCAGAAGTTAAGGCCACAGTTCGCCATGCCAATGAAAATAGGACCATGTCTATTTTTAACAGTTTTTCCCTAAAAATTAGGAAATCCTCATATGATGTCAGAAACTGATGAAACAAAGACCAGAATTGAACTTAATACTGAACTAGAACAAATAGACTGACCGCTCCTCAAGATACTTCATCACTGACCCCCTTATCCATACCCTGTTAGCCTACATACCACACATATATCTTAGACTAGGTATAGCTATATTCTGACATAATCCATTGTGGTATAGATATATATAGAATATACCCTACATATCCCTTGTCCATTGTAAAAAGACATACAAATAGACTTGATCTTCCTTTGTGATGTTGCAGTTATTCTTTGGTGTTTTCTTTATCATATCAGATTATGCAAATGTTTATTTCGGGAATTTGTGAATTCTTATCTTTTCATTTATTTGGAAGAAAATTGCTGCTTACTTTTCTGATTATCATCATTCATGGGCATGGGTGTATAATCTTTGTGCTGTTTACCTTTGTTCCTTTCATTCCTATTTCGAATCGTATCTGTGTCATGGCTATGTGTAGGCGTTAGTTTTTCCTTTTCTGCTTTTTGGTTAAAAGCATACCCTCGAAAAAGTTAAATTACATCAAATGAGGGAGCTGTATCTCTAAAATTCAGAGGATAATCAAATTGTTGGTGTTGGAAAGAAGCCACACCCGGGCCGACGATGGACTGGTCCAAGAGGGGCCAGTAGCTTAGTGGTAGAGCACTCCAGCAGCGTATGGAAGGTCCTAGGTTCGAGTCCTAGTTGGTCCATGTCTCAACATGGAATCAAAGTTAGGTCCAGACTAGGAGCTCCAAGCACACGAGAGGTGTGGCTTAATGGGGGGTGTTGGTGTTGGAAATAAGCCACACCCGAGCCGACAATGTACTGGTCCAAGAGGGGCTAGTAGCTCAGTGGTAGAGCACTCCAACAGCGTATGGAAGGTCCTAGGTTCGAGTCCTAGTTGGTCCATGTTGTTGGTCGTAAAATGGGCTTTGTACTACTTGTTAAGCTACGTTGGTTAAGTATGTTAGTGTCGTCGAGGGTAGTTGTCCGTTGTACGACGGTTCCCCACGGGTGGTAACCGCAACCCTCGACCGTGTCTTTATATATGCTCTTGTACTTGTTGTTGGAGATGTGGAGGCAGAGAATGATTATTGTACTAGACATTTTGGCATTAATGAAAGCATTGCTTTGAGTTTCTGGTTACTATTCTATCCTATGGTTATCATCTGACTGTTGATATGCAATATTAATAACATACCCCACGGGGTAAACATCTGGCGCCGTTGCCTAGACATACTCGAGAAAGGAAGGAGCGGATGGCATACGGACACGATGGGCCTACCCATTGGTGAGATCAACCCAGAGGCCGACGACGCACAAACAGAGCTCTACGACAGAGAAGACACTGCAACGAGGGAATTCTCAATCCTGCTTTAGGCGGCCATCGAGACCTATGTCCGAAGAGAGGCCATGGAGGCTGAAGTCCCAGCAAGTGCCATGTGGACCGCACTGGAAGTTAGCCCCGTAGTGAATCGGTTGATGAACCACCTCCCCTGGTGGCTTGCATGGGCATCACTGGCACAACGAACCCGCCTGGAGGAGATTGCCCGTGGGGAGCGACGCCAACAGGTCCTCTGACAGTACGAAGAAAACAATCGTCGCTGGGAAGCGGAGCGTGATGGCAAGAGGCAAAGGGGAAATTGAACCTTGAACCTCCAAGAGGAATAAAGAACATTCTATACTGTAATAATGGTTTCGTACTATTGATATAAATTGTATCCGACGGGATGAATTAATAAAGAAGTGTTCTATTTTTTATGTGTTGCTGCTATTTATGAAGATGTACGGGAATTAATGCCCAACTTATTAAATAAGGATAGAAATAAGAAGGCACAAAGTGAAGAGTGGGAGGCCGCACAGAGAGCCCTGATTCTAGAACATCAAGTAGAACGTAGACGGAGGTTGAGGCTACTTGCCGAAGGACGACCTGCCGAAGGGTTGCCCGAAGGGACCAAGGAGGTGTCACGAAGGGTGTAGGAGCAGAAGCCGAAGGAGATTTCTACGTGTCGCCAGAACACCACAGGGTGAGAAGCTACGAAGAATTTTTGGAGGAAACAAGGCTATGAAGAAATCTAGTCGAAGAGGCCCGAGATCAGTTCAGGAATTTATCCCTTACACCGCGCACGGAGGACCACCGAAGGGAGTGAACAGACAACGAGGGTGAGAACGGAGGGGAGGGCAACCGTACGACCGTAGGTGTGGAGGAGGCACAGGCACACGGCAAGCAGGACCCCCTCTTGGGACCCATCACACCAAACACGCGGGTACAAACCATCGTACCCCCAGTCACTCAAACAACAAACACCACCGATGCGGGTGGGAGTGGTGCAGGTGCACGACAGGTGTCACGACCCCCATCAATGGCCAGTAAACAGAAGCTGCCGAAGTTCAACGACGACGGGAAGGAAGATCCCGTCCACCATTGCCGCACTTGCGAAACCATATGGTTAGCGAACGATGTTACCGACTAGGATGAATGGGTAACACAATTTCCAGCAACCTTAAGGGGAGTGGCCATCGACTGGTACTTTGATACGGATAAGGCCAAAGTCGGCACATGGCCCAACCTAAAGGAGTTCGAGATAGAGTTCCGCCTCAGAGACGACAATGAAATAGTAGCCAAAATCTATGGCACAAAGCAGAACAAGAACGAGACGGTTCGAGCCTATAGTCGGTGGCTCAAGGAACTGTTGGGGAAAATGGAGAGTCAACCAGCGGATGGGTTGAAAAAGAGATGGTTTGTGGAGGGACTGAAACACTCCCTCCGGAAGAAGATGAAAATTGTTCTACCAACCTCGTATGAAGATGCATATCATACAGCGATGGATCTCGAGAGCGAGACCAAGACATCCAAGAAGAAAAAGAAGAAGGATAGCTTGTCCGAGGATGATGACTCTTCCGAGGGAAGCAACAAGGATGGCGAGTCCGGCAAAAAGGTGCAAGCCCTGCAGAAGGACATGCTGAGGATGATGAAAGAGCTGAAGGTTATGAAGGGAGGTTCGAGCAAGACCGATGAAGGGGAGCTTTGTTGCACAAAATGTAAGACGGACGACCACACAAAAGGCTCCTACCCAAAGAAGGCTTATTGCGATATATGCCAGTTGATGGGGCATCCCACCAGGGAATACCCCTACAACATGAAAACACGAAACCAACAAGTATTGCTTATGCAGGAACAACCAACTACATCGGGCGGTACCGACAGCTCCTAGGCGAACAACAATGCAACATCGGGAGGCTACCGAGATAATCAGTGGGGAGGACGAAACAACAATAACAATACAAGGAGCCGGATCCAATACGACTCCAAAGGCCGACCGATGATACAATGCAAAGCGTGCAGTGAGTGGGGGCACTTTGCCCGAGACTGCCCGAAGGGAGAGGCCACACAATATTTGTGCAAATTGTGTGGATCGGGAGACCACGAAGACGCCACCTGCCCAAAGTCCGGCATCAACTTGCTCAATATCGAGGAAACCAAAGAAGAGGAAGTGCTGGCCGTAACCCGCGCCCAAGCCAGACAAGCAACGTGCCCAGACCTGGAGACAGAGAAGTGAAGGGTACGGAAAGCACGAGAAGAAATTGAGAAAGAGATACGAGAGAGGGCGAAGGCGAAGGGTACGACGGGTATTTCTAGCTGACCGGAGGCGGAGGAGGCTACGCTAAATCAAATTTTAAACTGGAGGTGCTTGTGAAGGTACACGATCTCCTCCAGATGATGCCTCAATTAGGAACGGCGTTGCTAAATAATCTCTCCCAACCACGCACCAATACCAACCACTGCACGAATGTTCCTGAGGGGTCTGTAATAGACCCCAGGCTGCTGGCAGTTAACACTGGAAGGAACCCGACCATTGTGGAGATGGGTATCCTTGGCACCATTCTGATCGATACCATCGTCGATGGTGGATCGGGAGTGAATGTTCTTCCAAAAGAAACTTGGCGGAAGCTGGGGAAGTCGACGCTGTGGCCATCTATATTCAATCTGCTGGGAGTAGATTAACATGGAATCAAACCCATCGGGACACTGATGGGCCAGCAAGTTACCATCGGGACGCAACCCTTCATACTGAACTTCGTGGTAATCCCACTAAAGAAAAAAAGGTATGATGCGATCTTAGGGAGAGGGTGGTTGGTGGCAGCCAAAGCCACCCACAACTGGAAGAACACTCTGTCTATGGAGAATGGAGGAAGGAATTTTATCATAGACCTTGGGACACAGTTGGTTAGTGAGAAACTAGGATCATCTTCGAAATCGGAGGGTGAAGGAGAAGGCGACCTGAGGAACGAAGGACGGGGCTGCATGGAGCCCAACGACGAAGGGATTCTCAAACTAGGAGAGTGCTCTGAGGAAGAGATGTGGTCATTGAACGTGCTCTTCCACTGGTAGATGGAGGATTACAAAATGTTCCAGAGCTACAGGCTTGAACTAGAGGAACCAGAGCAAGTAACAAAGGAGGTGTACCTGTCGGAATACAAAGAATATTGGAAGGGAGACGCCCGTGTGAGTGACACCATCACACACCAGTTCTTGAAGGAAAAACCCATCAAGTATCAAGAGGTAAAATTGAAGGAGACAAACCTCGGTGATGTAGATAATCCCAAGATCATTCGTGTCAGCAACGATAGGAACCCTGTGTGGAAGGCCGCAACCTTCAAAATCTTTATTCTTCTTTTTCTTCTTATGTATGGGAAGGAGACCGTGGTCCCTGTAGAATTTATGGTTCTAGGTTTGCGGATGGCCATTGAAAATAGACTTGCCATCAATGGGTCCAAATTGAAACCCCACCACTAGAAGCGCGCAGGGGACCTGAGAGGCCAGAAGGACACCCGAGAGTCCGGAGGGGGACCCGAGAGGATGGAAGGGGACCCGAGAGGTCGGGCAAGCGACTCGAGAGGCATGGGCCCAAAGTGGGAGACTCTCGGGCGAGGCAAACCGAGAAGGATGAAGGGCGATCCCAAAGGCATGGTACCCGAGCCGAAGACTCTCTGGACAATTAGATTAGGAAATTAAATTGAAAAATATATATATATATATATATATATTTTTTTTTTTGGAAGTGGTGGTGGGACCACCGTACGGTGGAACCATGGTGCAGGAGCACCCTTCCAGGCTCTTCCTCCTTTGTTTTGTTGGTGTTATGCTTCTTTTGAAGCCATTGTATATGTAATAAGAGCCATGAGCTCATTTGTTCTTGACTAGGTCCTAGCTTTAGGTCCTTAGTGTTTTTGTTGTGATTTCTTGTGCAGGAGGGTTGAGTGTGCCTTGGATGTGTGTTAGGCCTTATTGGCATGATGTTGTCCTTAGGATAGCCCAAAATAGGCCTAGGAGTCATGAAAAGCAACAATGGCAAAGTTGCTCAAAAGATGCAAAAGTTGCATGACAACTTTTAAAAGTTGTCAAGCAACTTTTCCACCCAAAAGGTCAAAGACCCTTATTGACCATGGAGAGCCCTAATTTTGGCACACCGACCGAGGTATGGGTAGTATAAGATGTTACAAACCCTAAGTTAAGGGGTTGGATGTCAGACATTGTACGGCCCAAGTAAGGAAAGCCTGACTGTGACTGTTTTGTTGGTTACCAGTCAGTTTGAATGAAGCAACCGAGCAAGTTAATGGATTGATTTACGTGCAAAACTGTGTGGAGTATCTTCTATGGTGTAAATACTTTCAGTTTGAGCAATTAGACTAGGTTTTGGTTTGCAAGTGTGGTGTGCTTGTAAATATTTTGTAAATTGTCTTCTCACTGTCCAGTTTTGGACTGGTTTGTGCAAATGGAATCATGACTCCATTCCCCATTGTGGAACCACCATGAAACCATGGGGAATGAGAGTACAAACCCTGTACTACAGTTCAATGCAAGCAGGGCCCTTGAAAATGCAAGGAGGCCATTTTAAGACCCACTCCTAGGCGAGACTGAACAGTGCCCGGCTAGGAAGGGTTAAGTTGCAGAGGTCTTGGAGAGCAAGGTAGGTTAGAGGAGGCATCCTTTGGAAGAGTTGCAGAGGGGTGAGTGAAGCACCATTGGTGTGAAGGAGGAGCTTCCACCAATCCAAATAGGGTGGCAAGAGCATCAAACCTACACTGTGACCTTGGCAGACCTAAAAACCCTCCTAAAAACCCTCAAAAACCTTAAAATCCACCTAGGGCAGTGTACGGACACTTGGAGGCCTAAAACCTAGAAAATCCTTGAGTCCTTGCCAAATGAATAGCAGGTCTTTTGGGAAGTTTCACAAGCAAGTGCATCGTTTGTGAGAGGGAGCCCTAAAGGACCAGGTAGGAGGCCTAATTGGTCACAATCCTTGTAGCCCTATTTTGTAGGGAAAAGACAAAATTGTGAAATCGGTAAGAGGTAGGAAGCTTGAAACCTCTTGGGGGCACCTGAATGGGTGGAAGAACCATGAATTAGACCTGACCTAACCTTGCTAAGACCTAGGAAGGTGTGGAACAAGCCAAGCCCTTATTAGCCATAGTAAGGGGTTTTGAGTCTCATGAGTAGGTGAGACCTTAGGAGCAGCATTGCAACTCATTGGTGGGTGGATTGGGCAAGGTCAGGGGATTCCTCAAGCAAGGGAAGTCCTAGAGACCCTAGGGTGTGAAGAGAACACCAGGTGATCCAAGGGAAGGATCCAAGAGCATAGACTAGGCTAGTCTATCCCAAACCCCATCCCATCAGATTGGTATCAGAGCAAGTTAAAGATTTGGTGGACCATGTATGTCTCTGTATTCTGGTGAATCAGTAGGGGAAAGCACAATGGTCACTAATGCAGAGCTGGCTAGGGAGGTAGAAGAACAAAAGGAGAAGAATAGACTCCTTGAGGAAGCTATGAGTGAGATAAGGGATAAACTGCAAGAAGTGGTGGATCAGATGACACAAGGACCTTGGGGAGAAGACACCAAAGATAAAGGCAAGAAAACCATTGACATAGATGACATTATACCTGAACCTAATCCCTTGTTTAATGAAGAACCATTTGTAAAAGCTATTAAGGCTTTGAACACCAAAGCTTTTGAAGGATTGCCACATTTCAGTGGAAGGATGGACATTGACACTGTCATGGAATGGATTGAGGGCATGGAAAACCACTTTGAGTGTGAGGGAGTGACAAAGGCTTAAAAGGTTAAAGTTGCCAAATCAAGATTAAGGGGAGCAACTTTAACATGGTGGAAGTACCTGCAAGAAGAGAGAGTTAGCACGGGGAAGCTACCTATTGCCAATTGGAAGGCCATGGTGAGTAAGAACAAAGAGAACTACTTACCAGAGGATTATGAAGTCCAACTTCATAAGAAGAGACAGGGTTTGAAGCAAAAAGACCTTGATGTGACCTCCTACACCGAAGAATTTCAAAAACTTTGTCTTAGATCCAAAGTCCAAGAAGATGAATCTATTAAGGTGGCTAGGTATCTAAGCGGCCTAAAGTGGAACATTCAGGAGGAGATAAGCCTATGGACTCCTACTACTGTTCAAAAATGTCATTAGCTTGCTGCCAAGGTGGAAGAGAGGAACAAAAGGAAAGGAGACTCCAATAACAGGGGTAGAGGCAGAGGTAGAGAACAAGTGAATCACCGAGGTGGTTACCAAAGCAAGGCAAATGAGCAAAGGAACCAAGGAGAAGCCAAGTTGACTGAGCATAGCAGTGAAACCAATCTCAGAGGAGGCCATTCTAGAGGAAGAGGGGCACAACGTGGTTCAAGTAGGGGTAGAGGTACCGGTAGAGGTAGTTCCTACTTTGCAACTATGAAATGCTACAACTGTGGACAATTAGGACACCCAGCCTATAGATGCCCTGACAAGCCTACCTCATCAAACAGTGGAAAGAGGGTTGCTTATGCTCATGAAGACTCATCAAGCAACAAAGCATCGGATGTGGATCAGATTGAATCAGAAATTGGTGAGAATTTGATGTTCAATAGGATTTTGATCAGACAGCCGGTTAAGGAGGAACCCAAACATAGGAGAGCATTGTTTAGGGTGAGATGCAAAGTTCTTGATAAAGTGTGCAAGGTGATAGTTGATTCAGGCTCAATTGACAACATCATATCAGAAGAGGCAGTTAGGAAGTTGAAACTCACAAGAATACCCCACACTAGCCCTTACAAGGTGACTTGGTTGAACAAAGGACAAAGTGTGCTTGTCAATGAACAGACTTGGGTAGAGTTTGCTATTGGAGGATATAAGGATAAGATCCTTTGTGATGTGTTGCCTATGGATGCTTGTCATCTGCTGCTAGGAAGACCCTGGCAATTTGATAGGAAGATGATCTATGATGGAGGAGAGAACTCCATTTCTTTCAAGAAGGGTGACAAAACCTTCAGGGACGCCCCCTCAGCCCCTTCTTCTCAGTGATTTTCTTATTGTATACAGTGTACTTCATCCCCATTTTGTTGGGTTAGTCTCGGATTTTTGTCCTTGTCGTCCAGAGACAACTTTTCTTAGGGGGGGGGGTGATGTTGGTCGTAAAATGGGCTTTGTACTACTTGTTAAGCTATATTGGTTAAGTATGTTAGTGTCGTCGAGGGTAGTTGTCCATTGCATGACAGTTCCCCACAGGTGGTAACCGCAACCCTCGACCATGTCTTTATATATGCTCTTGTACTTGTTGTTGGAGATGCGGAGGTAGAGAATGATTATTGTACTAAACATTTTGGCATTAATGAAAGCATTGCTCTGAGTTTCTGGTTACTATTCTATCCTATGGTTATCATCTGACTGTTGATATGCAATATTAATAACACACCGCACGGGGTAAACACATGTCTCAACACAAATCATTTTAAAGACTGAGTAATTGTGTTTGCTTGTTTATTATTAAATACAAGGCAGTCACAGACTCATAAGTTGAGCTAGTAATAAACTCGCTGACCACTTTGCATCTTGATTGTTTGTAATGTTCCCTTTTGGGATTACCCAATATTTTGCTCTCGAATCACAAGTTCAATAAAAACAAGGAACATAATATAGTTAGAGATATGACTTTACCCAAAGAATATAAAAGCAAGGTAGATCCTAGTTGAGATCTTGCAATCATGTTAGACAATTATTGAAGATACAATTCATAAAATCAATTATTACTACTAGGGTTAAAGAACATATATTCACAATCATCTTAATCATATACAATATATAAAATTCATTATTTGGGTTCAACCATAGTAGGGCATGGATAAGGAGACATGATAGGGGGGCCAAAGCAATCGTCATGCTAAGCCCAAGAGTGGATATACCATCCTTCTTGGCCTCATGTGGCCTTCCACCATCCATCCTTCATGAGGGGGTGTACCTATTGATGAAGCTTGTACTTGCCCTCCTATGCATGCCAACTTATTTGTCCTCCTATGATTGAGTCTCCTTGAATCCATTCCATCAATCAACCATTGTAGAGGTCAGAGGGGAAACTACAATAGGGTGCCCGGAGCATCCTTCCCATCTAAGCTTAAGGGCGGGATACACCTAGCCACCCTTGGCCTCATGTGACAGGCCGCCAGTGATCCACCATGAGGTGGTGTACTTAGAAGAGGATCTCATCTCAGTTTCTCTCTCCTTGTATTTCTCCCTTACCTCGCTATGATTGTTTGCTGCGATTTGATGAATAGACTAGAAATCTAGATATTCCACATTATTGCTTATATCTAACATATAAGATGTAATGTATCAAATACATTATTTGTTGTATAAATATTATGGCTTATATTAGTATGTGAGGAATTATGCATTAAAACATTATCATGCTGCATACATCTAGCATAGATATTAAATATATATCCCTGCATACCACAATGTTTACTAGATTAGGTATAGCTATATTCTGAATTGCAGACTCCCTTAATTTACCAGTCTATTCTTATCTTCATGTTATTTGATCCTCCTGCTTAACTGCTGATTGAACACTTATTTCTGTCTTGTTCGATGCCTATATTCTAATGCTGTGTAGTAACTGATTGTTGCATTATTTAATTCGCTGTCTCCTATGTAGGATGATCGCTGCTTTTAATGTATTATTGTTGCTGCTCATTGCTTACTGCTTTTAGGATTTATCTCTGCTTATATCTGCTGTTAGATCCTAGAATATTTCATTCCATTCCCTGCTTATATCTTACATATCCTTTTTTATACCCCATCCTACTTTTCTTGAAAGGAGGCAACTTTTCATAAATAGGGACAACTTCCCAAGTGTGGTGACTTTCCCCCCAAGAGAGGTGCCTAATCGTGAGTCAGCCTTCTTATCATTTAATAAATTAATTGCTTAATTGCCTTTAATGTATTTGGACTCTCTAAATGGTGTGATTATGCCAAGATAGGTCGGCCTTCTTACAAGGTGATTCTGCTCCAATGAGTTGGCCTTCCGCATATATTTTATTGCCTAAATTTACTTATTAGAGCTACGATACATTGTTGCCCTGGGTCGGCCCTAACTTCCTTCTGCCCTAGTCAGTCCTATACCAATCAAATGCATCACCCAGGTTTAGGTGTTAATAATGTTGTAATTTTGTTTGTTGAAGTCTCCATGGCAGGGGGCATGACACTGTTTTGATGAGATGCATTCCAATATGCTGAATTTTACTGTTTGCATATTTTATTCATATCTTTGATTCTCAGTTTTAATGAATCTTAAATCCATATTAAAATTTCATCTCAAATCACTTTTTATTGATGTAGCACTCTTCTACCCTACCTTGACCTATTAATTTTTTTGAAGACTTTCAGAAAAAAGTTGTAGGGTTTGACAACAAAGTATGGATTTTCTTGCGCCAGTCTTTTGACATTGCCAGACAAGATGTATTCTTAGAGATCTTCTTGAGCTACACATCTTTCTGCATCTGCCCCAGTATGTATAACTGCTTTGTCTCACCAGATGATTTTGAGATTGTTACCTGATTGAAGGGCCTCAAGGTGACAGTGTAGAACAATCCTTTGAAGGCACTATTTGCATTTATTTCATTTGCGATAGATGGCAAAATTGTTACTAAATTTTGTTTGGTCTGGACTTTTCAGCTGGTCAGATTTGTATGATTTGGTCCAGTTTTTTCCATTGTTATAGAACTATTAGTGAGTGTTTTTGAGAATTTTGGATTTCAGAATATTTTTGATGCCTGAAATGAACTGAAAATTTTGAACTAGGTACTGTGGATGACACCCAATGAATGGAAAACACAATCACATGGGATTGAGAAGGCATTGAAACAGGGAGAGAAATTCTGAGCCTCTGTTTCATGTGTACTGAAGTATAAAGTAGCTATGGTGATAGAATCCTGTGCTTCATGGATTTTGAAGAGTTTTCATCCAAGGTTGGTGCATCGGTATTATATACTCTAGTCACCCTTAAAATTTATAATCAGATGCAGCAGGGAGCAGTTGCAATCAGTTTAACCAAAAACATCTCAAAAGCGAAGCAAGCAGAGTCTCAAAGCTTTCCGAAGTCATCTGTTATAAGCACACTAAACAATTTTTTATTTGTGTTTAATAGGTGTCACTTTTCATTCTTGAGATGTTTCACTTTCAGGTGCTTAACTATTACTTTTTTTTGGAATGCTTTTGATAGTCATGATCATTTCATATTTGGTACTTTTTAATGCCAAGTTCCATATTGTTTTGGGATTGGCTATGTGAAATTGCATGATCAATCTCCTCTCGCTGAACCTTGTATTCTTGCTAGCATTTGTATTTTAATATTTAAAGAATTTTCAGGTGTATAATTTATGATTCGATCCTTGATTCTTCTCCTTAAGGCTGCTCTGTCTTGAACAGTTTGTTATATCCTACTTGATATCTAATACCAGCTAAAGCATATTGAAGAGAGAAATTGAACCCCTTCGCTGTCACCTTATATGTTAGCTCAGATGTTCTACATAGCTTCCATCTTGCAAGTTGTATCTGCTATTGACCATGAACCATCGACGTGATGACCTATGCAGTAGTGCATTGCCCTGGGAATTCAAATAATAAATTCTTTAGTACTTTCTTATTGTCATGTTTCTGTTTTTGTCCATTTACATATTTTAATACTTCATATTGTGATTGACAGGTAGTAAATCAACGCTCTTTCCAACTTCTGCAAGAATACTTGAATGCTGCAAAAGGATTTAGTAGCCCCGAACAGCATTCTTATCATTTTATATTTTATCTCCATGGTGACACCACTAGTGAAAAACTTGAGAAAGTTGAGGTTTCACTACCATGTCCACAGGTTCGGTTTCTTTCCCCAAACAGGGCAACAATTCTGCCCGCGACGCGTGCAGCTCTTGGAAACCTTCTATTTGCCTGTGGTTTGTCAAGACATGTTAAAGGTGGTTTAACTGATGAGGAAGACAGTCTAAGAATCTCTGATCTGTTGCAGCAGGCATCAGAAATACAGAGGCATAATGAAACATCTCTTTTGGGCATGGAGCAGAAGTTGGTGGTTGTGAAAAATGCGATGTGCATAGGACGTGGAGTCAGGGTTTCATTTTGTTCAGCACTGGCAGGCTTAACTCTAAAGCAACAACTAGCATTGTTGCATACATTAGGTAAAGCCTTTGATTTATGCAAAGAGATAAAATTGCTAGGACATTCAGTTTTGATTGGTGATCGCTATGGAGTTGATAACCTTGGGAATCTCTGGTTAAATCATGAAGACAATGAAGAGAAGTGGTCTGCATTTTTGTCTGCTGCTGACCTTGTGACAGCCTTGAAGTATAAGAGAGAAGCAACATTAAGACGTGCAAAGGAGCTAAAAGTGGCAAAGTTGATGGAGATAGAAATGATATTTACACATGATTCCTTGTCAATTCACCCACGTTACTTACGGTTCCTCAATGAGATTGCTGAGAGTGCCTTACAACATGGAGCTGTGGGTGGGGGCAAATTTTATGAGCTACCTGTCAAAGTTATAGGCAGTCCAAATGAACTTGGATGTTATGAAGGAGAAAAAAAATGCAGTATGACAACTTTTGAAGTAGATGATACCATGGGATTTGTGGCAGTTCCAGTTTGGGAGAATTTGACAAATATGTATTCTTTTATAGAGCAACATGGAGAGAAAGCATTGGAATCCAGGCAGAGATTCAAGCAATTAGAAGAACGCCTGGAAGAGATGAAGAAAAAAACAAGGAAGTTGCTTAAACTGAGGCATCTTACTTTTGACAAAGGTCTCTCTAGGGATAAATGTCTATCTGCATGCACCAGGCTATCAAGAAGTGCACGGGAACTCACTCGGTACACTGAAGGGCTTTCAATATGTTTATCACATGAGAATCAACTCCCAGAGCCTGGTTCCAAACGTCCATTGTGTCTAAAATGGGATTTTAGCATTTCTGAGCTTTAACAAATTAAGAGAGCAGGAATTTCATCATGGAAATTGTTTAGTGTTTAATCATATGCTTGCATTCTTTGTTTATTTCTTCTTGCCATTAGATATTCAAAGATGTTTAGCCATTGACATGCAGATATGTAAAAGCATGCAATATTGCTTATTTATTAACATATATTATAAAATTTAATTGATAATAAGAAATGTGGCTGACTAGAATGCATTCTCCAAGTTGAAGGTAAAGTTCTTATGTTGCAACCGAAACATGCAATAAACAAATGCTGTATAGTGGCTAGTCTCCGTCATTGCAACATTGTTAAAAATCAAAAGGAAGGTGATCATGCTTCACCTTGAAATATACAAACGGATGTATTGGAAAATGGAAGGTGATCATGCTTCGCCCCGAACAGATTCTGTTTTTGCATCCCTTTGCAAACATAACCAGACATGATACCTTTTATGATGTACAGATGATATAATACAAAATCATTTCCAGATACACAAGCTTCTCTATATTGTTGTGTAATGTTCTGTTTTTCCATTCATTCAGCGTTCAGCTCTGCAATTCTATTTACATTCTTATTGTTATTATGATTTTCGTCCTCTAATAATTTTACACATTTCACAATGATAAACTTTGAACAACGCCAGATTTTGGATAGCGTTTTAGCTGCAATGTCTTTGTGCTGAGTGCTGTCCAATTGGCTATCCTTAGACCAATTCCACTTTGGTTGGATTTCCTTGGATCGTTGTCATTTTGTTTAATCATCCCTAGAACTGTTGGAAGTGAAGTCCAACGGACTACTATTTTACCGCCAAAACCTTTGGCTCTTCATCTTCTATTTGTAAGCTCTTTAAGAGCTGGTTGAATGTCATTTGTTGTGTGTATTTCTGAAGCTGCTTGCAGCTGTGTATGAACAACGAGAATTGGTCATCAATATAATTGATTCCCCTGCTTTAAGTGTGGACGTAGGCAATCTGCTGAACCACGATAAATTGTCTCATTTGTCTTTGCTTGTGAATTCATTATTCTGTTTTTCTGCTCTTCTATTTCGTTTCTAAATTCTAACAATTGGTATCTGAGCGAGGATAGATCGCTGTTAAGATTTCGGTGGTTGAAATTTCGGAATCATGGAAGAAGTGAAGATAGAGAAGTTCTCTGGTCAGAACTTCGGGTTATGGAAGGTGCAGATGGAGTCTTTGCTGATAAAGCAAGACCTTTCACTTGCGCTTGAAGGGAAAGTAAAGAAGCCAACTACGATGGCTGATGAAGAATGGGAAAAATTAGACAAGAAGGCAAGAGTGACAATTTTTCTCTCGCTGTCCAACAATGTTCTCTTCAATGACACGGGTGAAGCAACAACGAAAGATGTATGGGATAAACTCACAACTATGTATGAAATGGCGTTGGCTGCCAATAAAGTGTTTATCATGAAGCGGTTGTACAAGCTTAAGATGAAGGAAGGTTGCGCTATGGCAAATCACATCAATGAATTTAATACATTGATTAGTCAAGCAACTTCGGTGGGGATGACACAAGATGATGAGAGCAAAGCTGTTCTTTTATTATGCTCTTTGCCAAACAGTTGGGATGGCGTTGTAACAGCAGTTAGCACATCAATATTCGGTAAAAATAAGTTAGTTTTTAATGATGTAGCAGCTACTCTTCTCAACGAGGATTTGAGAAGAAAGAATGAAGAACCTTCATCCGGTGAAGCCTTAACGGTGGTAAGCATCGAAAATAGAGGTAGAAGCCATAATAGAGGCAGAAATAATTATCATAGACGTTCGAAATCAACAAGGAGATTGAAGTCTAGAAACAGAAATGGTGATTGTTGGTTTTGTGGCAAATTTGGTCATGTAAAGAAGGATTGTAGAAACTACAAAAGGGCACAAGAGAGGGTGCGGGACAGCGAAGCAAATACCGTTTACAATAAAGATGATAGTGTACTAATCCTTTCAACAACCGACACTACTCTGGATTCATGGGTACTTGATTCCGGTGCCTCCCATCATGCTACCTAATGTCTTGAAGTGTTCATTAACTACAAAGGTCATTTTGAAAATGTTTTCTTAGGAGATAACAAAGCTTGTGAAATTACAGGCAAGGGTGATGTGTTGCTGCCATTAGAAGGTGTTAAAACATAGCTGCTCAAAGATGTTCGACATGTCCCACAATTGAAGCGGAATTTGATATCCATTGGACAACTCTTTGATCAAGGTCTTAATGTAAATTTTCTTTCGGATACTTGGAAGGTAACTCATGGTACCATGCTGATTGCAAATGACAATAAATTGGGTAGTCTATATATATTTAAGACTCATGGTGAAGTGGGAGCTGCAATGGTGATTGAGGACAACAAAGCGGATCTTTGGCATCAAAGGCTTGGGCATATTAGCAAGAAAGGGCTCCATGTTATGCACACAAGAAATCAGCTTCCGGGCCTCAAACTTGTCGACTTAGCCTTTTGTGAACATTGTCTTTATGGCAAACAAAAGCGAGTTAGTTTTTGAAAGGTGGGCATGACACGAAAACAACACCGCTAGAGCTTGTATACTCGAATGTTTTTGGGCCTACTGAGGTAACCTTCATTGAAGGAGCTAATATTTTGTCACCTTTCTTGATGATTGTACAAGAAAAGTATGGATTTATATGCTCTCTAAGAAATCTGAAGTTTTTTCAAAATTTAAATTTTTCAAGGCTTTAGTTGAAAATCAGATTGGGCATAAGATTAAGTGTCTACAAACAGATAATGGTGGAGAATTTTGTTCACATGAATTTGATGATTTTTGTGCTGATAATGGGATTAGAAGAATTAAGGTTGTTCCTTTCACTCCTTAAGAAAACGGTGCAGCCGAGAGGATGAATAGGACAATCCTTGAAAAGGCACGATGTATGTTATCAAATGCAGGTTTAGGCAAGAAATTTTGGGCAGAAGCTTGCAACACAGTAGTATACCTGATCAACCGAAGTCCCTCATCTAAATTAGACTTTGGTATTTCGGAAGAGGAATGGTAAGGGAAGATGTTTTTATACTCACATCTTCACGTGTTTGGATGTGAAGCCTTCTCACATATACCCAAGGAGAAATGAACCAAATTGGATCCCAAGTCGCACAAGTGTATTTTTGTTGGGTATGGCGAAGAGCAATTTGGTTTTAGGTTGTGGGATCCGGTTCACAAAAAAATTGTTCGTAGCAAGGATGTAATTTTTCATGAGACTTCTTTCCCTGCGCTGCAAGGTTCAAATAAACCAGATAAAGAGTATGTTCCTCTGTTTCTGTTTCAAAATTCTGCTACCGGTGAATACAATTCTCAAACTGAGAATGATGATGAAGTGTTTATCATTGCTGTTCACAACTATTTGAAATAGCACACCGTGGAATAGAGGGACCGGATAACACCTCACAACCTTCCTCAGAACCATCACGGGCTTGTAGGAAGACTGTTAAAGGTGTCTTCAACCCGGTCGTGCCGTTGTCTACTCACCACCACGCTGTCGCCCTCTCCAAACACACTAGCTCACATACTCCCCAACATGGTGGTCTTTCACAACAAGAAAGGCAGTCACGTGAGGCTGGGCACTCACCACCACTCGCTAGGCATTCTCCACAACTTGCTGATCGATTGTCACGCTTGCCCGGAGATTCCCTTCCCACGGGTTCACCGCCACCACAAGTCTTCGCTGCTGACGGTGATGGTCTCATGGAAGACCATTCACGTGGTCTCTGCTCCTAGCACCCTCGACACACATTGGCCATGGAGGATGCCTCTGCGGGTCCTTACTCCCGTGACCTGCCTTCACACAACGTGGACAAGAATCCACATACCTTTGATCGCCCTGCAGGAAGTGAAATCCACTGTGGGCATCAATCATCAAATACAAGCAACACTGATTTGCATAAACAGAGAACACATAAATTGAATGATTCCACTACTCCAACAGAGAGTCAATTGCGAAAATCTATCAGACAGAGGTGACCTCCTGTAAATTTCTCTGACTATGACTTATTATTTTGTGAAGAAGCTAAGCCTACTTTGTTAATCTCTGATCAAACAGAGCCTGCAACATATAAAGAAGCTTGTAAAATTGCAGATTGTGATAACTGGCACGCTGCAATGTGTGAAGAAATGGACGCACTATTGCGAAATCAGACATGGGATTTGGCGCCACTTCCGCCACGAAATAAGTGGGTTTATAAATTGAAAGATGAAGCTGGTGGTTGCAAAAGATTTCGAGCAAGACTAGTTGTCAAGGGATATGCTCAGCAGCAAGACCTCGATTTTAAATAAATTTTCTCACCAGTAGTCAAAATGACTACCATCCGAGCAGTATTGGGATTGGTTGCAGCCTGGGATCTTGAGCTTGAACAACTGAATGTGAAGACGACATTTCTCCATGGCGACCTTGATGAGGAATTGCTTATGCATCAGCCTGAAGGATTTATTAAAAAGGGTCAGGAACATCTCTATTGCATATTGAAATAGAGTTTGTATGGGCTTAAGCAAGCCCCACGTCAGTGGTATCTTAAATTTGACAAATTTATGATTGATCACAAGTTTACTCGCCGTGAGTCTAATCTTTGTATCTATTTTAAAAGGCTTCCAAATGGCGAATTTGTCATACTTCTGCTTTATGTGGATGATATGCTAGTGGCCGACACAAGCATGAAGATTGTTAGTGAACTTAAAACTCACTTAGCTAATGAGTTTGCCATGAAAGATTTAGGGGCATCAAAGAAAATTCTTGGGATGACTATTTTTTGAGATAGGAAAAAGAGAGAACTTAAACTATCTCAACAAGACTACATAAAAAAATATTGGATAGATTTGGTATGACGGATGCTAAGTTTGTATGCGTCCCCTTAGCCTCTCATTTTCAGTTGTCTTCTCAATTGTGTCAAAAAACACAAGAAGATAAAGAGTTTATGGACAAAATTTCATACAAATCTGCAGTTGGAAGTCTTATGTACGCTATGGTATCTACTTGTCCAGATATTGCTCATGCTATGGGAGTGGTGAGCAGATTTATGGCTAATCCGGGCAAATCACATTGGGAGGCAGTCAAGTATATTTTGCGGTATCTCAAGGGTACTTCAAACTTTTGCTTATGGTTTGGGAAGGGCAAGGCACACTTGCAAGGGTTTACTGATTCTGTTTTTGCCAGAGATTTAGACAAAAAGAAGTCTACTTTAGGTTATGCTTTCACATTTGTTGGGGCAGCGATTAGTTGGGCTTCTAAATTACAACATACAGTTGCTCAATCACCTGTAGAGGTTGAATACATAGCTCTTTCTGAGGGAGCAAAGAAGATGGTATGGTTGCAACTCTTTTTTAGTGAGTTAGGTTTGAAGCAATCAGATTTTGCCTTGTTTTGTGATAATAACAGTGCCATCTTTATGACTAAACATCAGACATCTCAGCCTCGGTCAAAACATGTTGATGTTCACAGTCATTATGTTCGTCACATGGTCGAAGAAGGCAAGTTTCATGTAGATAAAATTCATACCGAAAAGAATCGAGCTGATGTGCTCACTGAAGTTGTTAAGTGGGAGAAGTTCGATTTCTGCTAAGCTTCTCTCGGCCTTTCCAATATCTGATAGCAAGACTGAGTGGGGGAATCTACTTGTTGCAGCAGTTCGTTGGCCTTCAAGTGAGAGATTGTTGGAAGTGAAGTCCAACTGACTCCTTCTATTTTACCGCCAAAACCTTTGGCTCTTCATCTTCTATTTGTAAGCTCTTTAAGAGCTGGTTGAATGTCATTTGTTGTGTGTATTTCTGAAGCTACTTGCACCTGTGTATGAACAACGAGAATTGGTCATCAATATAATTGATTCCCCTGCTTTAAATGTGGATTTAGGCAATTTGCTGAACCACGATAAATTGTGTCTCATTTGTCTTTGCTTGTGAATTCATTATTTTGTTTTTCTGCTCTTCTAATTCATTTCTAAATCCTAACAAGAACGACGCTACTCGAATTGGTTTTATTTGAATTGGGCCTTCCGGATTGACACCCTTGTCAATCTAGAACATCTTTGATGAACATCATTGCACAGGGAAGTCGAACAATCATATGTACACTTACCACGCACCATGATAATTTTATTGACATAGCAACAAAGTGATTCTCGATCGTTGCAGAATCCAATCGTTTGAGAACTGATCCGATTTCAATTTGTTTTAGGCAGGTTTTATCATTTCAAACCGTGATACCGCAATTCCGTTATGATGTTATTTAATGATGATGTATGTCTGTTCCAATATCAGTTCTTCTATTATGCATATTTTGAGTGTTCATGCCATAACTTAATTTCATTCATTGATAATAATAATTATAAATATATATTTTAAATAATAATAATCTAAGTTTTCTTTGTACGTATTTTTTATAAAATATATAAATCAAAAGTAAAAACTAAGGTAAGGTAGGTTGAGCGTTGAACTGGGTTACAGAGATACTTTAGAATTAAAAAAGAACCAGTAAAAACTACACATGTAAAATGACAAAGAAAGAATTAAGGTTGCTTAACTATTTAAAAAAAAATTCAAACATGATGTATAGGTCTAAGTAATGTTCACCAAAATGAATATGAATCTACATCCTATGCATTTGAAAATTGTACCATAGTTTATTTTAACAGAAACCGTGGCATGGGGTGAAGGGTAGCAAGTGGGGTCATAAAGATAATTAAGTTTGAGAAATGATGCAAGTTGGGTGGGAGGCTTTGCCAAGAAGGGGTAAAATATTATGAAATAATGAACAAAAAGGAGAAGACAACAAGAAAACTTAATGTGATTGAATGTCTATTTTTAGGTTGTTAATGTGGTGTTGTGTTGAGTGAGAGACATGATAGAGAATGAGTTTTTTTTTGTTTAGTGGAAGAGTACCTGTTGTCATCCATCTTCCAATTTCTGTTCACTCATTCAACCATCCCTTCAAATTATTAATTAAAAAAAAATTAAAAAAATGATAACCAGAAGCTTATTAATAAACTTCATATGTACTAATAGCCACTCATTTTTTAGCTTTTTAATTCCATAATTGACCCATTTGTGCACAACTATTGGACATTTGTGCAAGACTATTGGGTCATTTGTGCATAAGTATTGACAATTTTAAGTGCATGGTTATTGGGGTTAAGTAGGTATCAAGTGACTTTGAAATGTATACTTTTTGGTTCTTCTATCCATAATGGATTCTACAACGTGCCTCGTTACTATCCAGAAGCCAAAACAATAGCTATAAGCAGTTAAGTTGCATATGGAGACAACCAATTTTTTTTTGTCAAAATCCGATGTATCGTTTTGGATCTATGGGTGTGCGAAGTTAGCTATAATAGCTATTGGTGCTCTTCCCCTAGTTTGGTCATTAAGAAGAGAGAAGCAAAATGTTGGGATTAGGTGTTGTACATTTTGCATTTTGAAAATTTATATTTGTAATTGTGTTAATTATGTGATTATATAGAAACACACAAACCATATTATATGGCATTTTTAGCCATATGAAAAAAATGTAATTTGTACTTTGTAAGTGGCACTCAGTGTCATGTAAGTCATAAATGTGACTTTGTACTTATAAGGTGTGAAAATGTTACTTTGGGTTAAGAGCATGGCAGAGGGAGTTATGTGTAGACTAGAAAATCAAAGAGGCTTTATGCTCTATGCATGATATATTTTTCTTAAAATGTGGATATTGTTGGATATTAGAGTTGTTGGAATGTGTTGTTGTCATTGATGTCAACATATTCCTGTGTTGCAGAGAATTGTTTTATTGCAGAGAGTTGTTTGAGTGATCTATTGTAGATGTGGTGTTGCGGTTTATTGGGTTTTGAAATACCTATCTCTAGTTGATTCAATATGAATTTCATGATGCTATGAAGTGATTCGATCGAGTTATGTGGTTCGGTACGTGGAGTGATTTTTTTGTTGGTTCAGTTGTGGTATTTGATCCATATTGCTCCAGAATGATTATATCTTGAGTTGCGGATTTGGGAGAGTGATTGGGGTGTTCATATGTGTCTTCTGATCGGGTAGTTCATGATTTAGAACTTCGCAAGCGTATATTTCAGTTTGTCAGTTGGTCTTCTTGAGCTTCAGTGATTTAATAATGATGAATCTTGTTATACGAGTTGTTGCAGTGATTGCGGTGGAATTAACATTGCTTGTTGGTGTTCTCTGATCGTGTTCTATGTGTTTTGGTGGTCCGCGTTGATCGTGGTGCGCGCTATTGAAGATTTTATTGGTCCGGTGGTATTCTTCATGTTATGCGACATATTCAGTGGTTTAGCGTGTTGCGGATGATCTTGGCGAGTTATTTGATGGTGTTGTGTGTTCAAGGATTTGATTTGGGTCCATGCTATGTCCTTGCCGACATTGTATTGGTCCGGTTATGGATTTATGTATCGTGTGATGTAATTTTGTAATTAGGTCTTATGTGTTTACCCGACCTCAAGGTTAAGGTTGATGATTTGTATAAATAGGTATTATAATCATGTAAGTTGTATGTCCGCGGTTGTGTTTATGATCTGAGAGTATATTGTATGTGCGAACAAGCGAATCTATCATTCGGAAGTGTGGAAGAGCAGAGAAAAGTTGCTGTGTAGACAATGTGCTTAATCGGAACTATAATCATGCATTTGGAGATGTTATTCTTTCAGTTCATGTAATCGGGATTGTTGTCCGATCTTTGTAAGGCAGTGAGCCTTCCTTAAGGTTGTAGCCCTTCTTGTTTTTGAGCAGTGAGCTCTAGGTAGTGTGCCTGAATGCATGTGCATTTCCCATTGTAATATTTACATATACTACTGCAAAGTATCATCATATTGTGTGTAGGTTCCCACCGTGGTTTTTCCCTTGATCAGGTTTTCCACATCAAAAATCCATGTGTTATGTGTGTTGTTGATGCAGTGTTTATCTTTTCTATTGTTGTTCCTAATCGGATCTAAAGTTGTGATTAATTTGGTAAAGTTTGGTGAAAACTGATTCACTCCCCCCTCTTAGTTAACCTGCATTGTTGTTGTCCTGCTGCCAACATATATGTCTTAAGATATTGTGCTATTTGGTTGGTGAAATTTCCCATGGTTTTAGCACATGGTATTGGGAACTATCCTTAGTTTTTAGTTTTGGACTTTCCTAAAAAAGTGATGTTTGCGAGTAGGTGCAAAAAGTAGAAGTTTTTTTTTTTTTTTTTAAATTTCGAATTTTGTTACAATTGATCTAAAAACTTGAAGCACTTAAATATTGAATCTTAAAAATGTCTAGTAATATAAAATGTAGTACTCTCAGTCTAGTTTTCAAATATGTAATTTATTCTAATAACCAGATGATAAAAATTTATTTTTAGTAGGCATGTATAAAAACCATTGTTTAAAAGTCACCTTTTCAATACCATATCATGCACGTGTATCACACACCATATTTTGACCAAAATAAAAGTATTTTTTTGAATTCTTTTGGGAATAGATGTGCAAGGCACTGAAGATTGACGAGGAATTTTTTATTTTCATATATATATATATATATATATATATATATATATATATATATATATATATATATATATATATATATATATATATATATATATATATATATATTGTTTAGCCCTAATTGCTATTTTTGAAAACCTCTTATGTACGACCATAATTTGACTTAAACGTATTGGTTATTTTATTTTGTTCTTATTTTAAAAAGGATTGTGTAGAGCGATGTCATATTTTCTTCTTCAGAAAATGTAAAAAATTACAAATTATTAAAAAAAAGAAAACTTGATATTTCAAATTTATGGACTAGCTTCATAAAAAACTAAGTAAAAAATGAAAAAAATAATCAAGTACTAAACAAATTTATATATTGAAATCTATACATTGTCATCTATAATGGGTCTAATTTCATAATTTATTTTTGCAAAAAGAGTTATCAGATATATGCCTAAAGTCACAATTTTGCACAACCCTTTGTGACTATCAACTTTTAGTTAGTCAATATGAGGGCTCTTCCTCTATGAATCTAGTTGATAAATTTGAAGAGGCTCCTTATACTTACCAAGCATTTAAGAAACAAAACAAGAATTTTATTAAAATAAATGCTTATTCTTCTAATGACATTGAAACTCAAGTTGTAGCTACAACACCTCCTATTGTAGCCCAATATTCTTCTATGCCAAAGAAGTGACACTTTACACAACTTTTTGAGTCTTCACATTCCTTGATGATTCAATTCTTAAATAACAATTTGATTAGAATTCCCCCAATCCATCCCTTAGATACTTCCAAATCTTTACCTCTGTTTAACTCAAAGGCCTTTTGTCAATATCATCATACTCTTGGACATGTTATTGAGCGATGTGTCTAAGATATGAAATCCAATACCTCATTGACTCTAATATCATACAAGTGGTTGGTGTGAATGATAAAGGGAATACATCTGTAGCAACTCTTAATCAAAACTTGCAATTTTTTACTAATCCTCTGCCTTCCCATTCCACAAATGTTGTGGAGCCTAATTATGATTACATACACATGGATTCCCTGAGCAATCAAGTTGAACATCTAGTTAATATGATAGAGCCTTTTCTTAAACAAGAGAAACCTAAACCTAAGCTTGAACCTAGTATCACCTTTTCCCAAAGTGATAACTCAATGTACACACCTAATGGATCACTATACATTATTGCTATAATTAATGACAAAACCACACGCGGGGTGCTCACTGATTCAATATGTACAATTAATGTGCTTATAGAAAAAATATTTACACATATGAGTTGCACCAAGACACTTATAGTAAATTTGAAGTCTTGATTAAGGTGAATGATGGTTTCACTTGTCCCACTATTGATTCCATATCTGTTCAAGTTAAAGCTTGACCTAAAACCTTAAATGTTCTTATACTATAATCCTTACCTCAAACCAATTTAGAGTGAAGTTAGATCATTCTTGGCTCACCTCTATGAAATAGTGCCTTCCATAGTCCATGAGTGTTTAGAATTTGCATTTATAGGATAAGTGCATACTACATATTGTATTAGGTTCCAACTCTTGTCTAGATGTGGAGACTTTACACTTGACTACTTTTGGTTGTTGGCAAGAGACATTGTTCCAGAAGAGATAAGTGCTTAAGGATTGTTTAGGGGTTGTCATTGATGACAACTCAGATCAGAAGCGTCATCCGGTATATGCAAATTCATTCTACCGGAAATTTTGCTTAAGTTTGGAAGGTGAAACTCAGTGTTCGACAGAGTATGAGTACATTGAGTAGAACTCAATTTTGGGTGCACATTTTTGTTTGCGGTGGAAGAGGTAGTCGATTTGTTGGTTGGAATTAGTTAGTCCACAATCCTAGCTTTCAATGTTGATTCTCGTGCGAGTTTGATGATCCGTATCCAGTATTTCAAGAAGAATAAGGTTATTTTGGTGTAGCGTGTTATGCGGAATCTTCAGGATGATTTTGTTGATTGGTGCCATGTTCGAAGTTGTTGTACCGACTTTATTGAAGCGTATTATCAATTTATTTTTGTCCGCATGAGTATTTGTAATCGGTTTGAGCCGACTTCTTGTTACACGTTTCATATTTTGGAGCCGACATATTAGTGACCTAATCAAGTGATGCGGATATATATGACCGATCTATATGAGCATTTTGGTATTGGAGAGAGGTGTGTGAAGATTGTATGAGCGTCTGTGCATAGACGTGTGCTATCCTTGGATTTATACTCCGGATTATGTTAGAGCAGAGTAGAATGTGTGCTATAATAGTGGAAGAAGACTCTTTATGCTTAACTGAAACTGCATTTTGGCATTTGTAGATTCTATTCATCAATTCAAACAATTAGTTATCATTTGTAATCATTTGTAGGACAGTGAGTCCTTCGGGGGTTGTAGCCTTCTCTTTTGTAATTGAGCAGTGAGCTCTAGGCAGTGTGCCTGAATGCATGTGCATTCCTCTTGTAATATTATTATACTCCTGATCACAATAATATAATATTGTGGGTCTCAATCCCACAGTGGTTTTTCCCTTTCCGGGTTTTCATGTAAAAATTTCGGTGTTATGGTTTTGTGCTTGTGTATGTTGAGTTTCTACACTTTACTTTTATTCATTTGCATTTGGTGGTTTAAGAATCAATTAAAGAAAGTTATATATTGCAGAACATTGATCCACCCCCCCTCTCAGTTTTCATTGATTCCAACAATTGGTATCAGAGAATAGTTCCTCCGAGGAAGCCTAACATCTTGAGGAAGATCCGGGATAGTGAAGCAATGGAATCCAGTTTACAGAAACAACTCACTATGGCACTTGAAGATCTAGATATAGCAAGAAAAGAAGCAAATAGCCTAAGAAGAAATCTGAGCGATGCTGAAGACTTCATTGAGTCTTTGAAGGAGAAAGTGAACACATCTAGAGAAAAGAGAAAGGAGCTTATGGACAAACTCAAGGAGAAAGAAGACCAAATCATTGATGACCAAGCCTTAAAAGACAACATAGATGAATGTGAAAAACTTGCTAGAGATAATGCAGTCTTGAAGAATGAAATGCAATCCATGTTGTCGAGTAATTAAGCATAAGGTAAATTGTGTTAGCATCGATAGTTAACCTGTCGGTTGTCAGCAGTTGGCACCGGGTAACTGACCAGACTCCTTTATATTGTATCTGTTTCCAGTCTTTGGACATGCTATTGTAGTCGAACATATTGCTATCATTGTATGTACTGGCTTATTATGAATCAATAGAACACTTGTGAGTTCCATATATTCTGTGTACTTCTATCATTTATGCAATGTCTTAACCTGACACCCTACGGGGAAAACATTTGGCGCCATTGCCTAGACATACTCGGGAAAGGAAGGAGCGGATGGCGTACGGACACGATGGGCCTACCCATTGGTGAGATTAACCTAGAGGCCGACGACGTACAAACAGAACTCTACGACGAAGAAGACACTGCAACGAGGGAATTCTCAATCTTGCTTCAGGTGGCCATCGATACCTACATCCGAAGAGAGGCCATAGAGGCTGACGTCCCAACAAGTGCAGTGTGGACCACACTGGAAGTTAGCTCCGTAGCGAATCGGTTGATGAACCACCTCCCTCGGTCACTTGCACAGGCATCACTGGCACTGGGAACCCACTTGGAGGAGATTGCCCGTGGGGAGCGACGGCAACAGGTCCTCCGACAGTACGAAGAAAACAATCGTCGTTGGGAAGCAAAGCGTGATGGCAAGAGGTGAAGGGGAAATTGAACCCTGAACTTCCGGGAGGAATAAAGCAATACTGTAATAATCCCAACACAATGTTGACATAAATTGTGGCCGAAAGGGAAAATAATAAAAGTTTTTTTTTGTGTGCATGGTGTGTGCTTGCTATGTATGGAAGTGATTTATGCCCAATATACTAAATAAGGACAAAAATAAAAAGATACAAAGTGACGAATGGGAAGTGGTACAAAGAGCGTTGAATCTCAGACAACAGATAGAACAAAGGCGTAGGCTAAGGCAGCTTGCCGACGGACGACCGACCGAGGGGTTGCTCGAAGGGAACCCAAGAGGTGTCACAGAGGTTGCAGAGGTAGAGATAGGCAAAGAGAATTACACTCTCTACACTATCGTAGGGTTGCATGAAGGGAATGTAGAAGAAGTCACAGAGGGTGTCGAAGGAGAACTCTACAGTTCACCAAAATACCACCATAGGGTAAGAAGTCGCGAAGAGTTGGTGGAACAAACAAGGCGAAGTCTAAACTTGATCGATGCTACCAGAGGCCTACTAAAGAACTTGTCCATTTTGGAGGACAACCGGAGGGAGACGATCGAAGGTAATGGTACGGTCGAAGGTGCCGAGGGAGCACAAGGGTACCGTACGGGAGGCAATTTGTTTGGTTCGGGGTCAACAACCTTCTTTGGAGGACCCACGAGTGGAGGGTCAGGTGCAGGAAGTGGAGGCAGAGGATCACCAAGGACAAGCACACAAGGCATTGGAGGTGCGAGACCCAGCAGTGGGATGGCAAGTAAAAAGAAATTGCCAAAGTTCACAGGGGATGACAAGCAAGACCCCGTACGACTCTGCCGTACATGTGAAACTATTTGGTCCACCAACGAAGTGACGGACCAAGATGACTGGGTACAACAGTTCCCAACCACATTATGCAGAGTTGCCATAGATTGGTACTCCGATGTTGACAAGCAAAAAGTGGCCACATGGGCCAATCTACAGAAGGAATTCAAGGAGGAGTTTCGGTTGCTCTATGATGACAATGAAATCGTAGCCGAGATATACAGTACCAAACAAGGTACCAAGGAGACAATACGGGTATACAGCCAGAGGCTGAAAGAATTGCTGGGTAAAATGGAAAGCCAATCGGAAGATGGATTGAATAAACGATGGTTCATTGAAGGGTTGAAATCCTCCCTACGGAAGAAGATTAAAATTGTACCCCCGATGTCATATGACGACGCCTATAATAGGGCAATGGACTTGGAGAGCGAACACAAAATGTCAAAGAAGAAGAAAAGTAATAAATCCTCATCCGACGATGACGAAGACTCTGTCGGGGAAAGCAGAAGCGGTGGCGAATTGAGTAAAATGGTGCACACACTCCAAAAGGATATGGAGCGAATGCTGAAGGAATTCAAAGCCATGAAGGGGATTATAAGTAAGACTGAAGAAAACAACGTGTGGTGTACGAAGTGTAGGAGTGACAGACACACCAAGGGGTCCTGCCCCAAGAAGGCTTTCTACGACATTTGTCAGATTGCTGGACATATGACAAAGGAATGTCCCTACAATATGAAAACTAGGAGCCAACAAGTTCTCTTCACGCAAGAGCAGCCGGCCACCGGAACTTCGCAAACCGCCAACAATAATGCATCATCTGGTGGATATTGGAACAACCGGCGAGGGGGGAAGACCAATAATAACAATAATAATATGAGCTAGATCCAATATGATGTGAAGGGACGACCAATGATCCAGTGTCGAGCCTGCAATCAATGGGGCCACTTTGCTAGGGAATGCACCTCAGAAGAAACTCCACAAAAACTATGCAAATGGTGTGGGCCTGGAGACCACAATGATGGAACTTGCCCAAAGTTTGGAGTGAACCTGCTCAACATTGACAGGATGGAGGAACGGGTATTGGTAATCACACAGTCACAGGCACAAAGAAGCAGTGGGTGCTGGAGGCGAAGGTCGAAGTGGCGAAGGAAATGTTGGCACAAGGGAACACTTAGGAAGTGACAAGTACTTCCTGCTCTGAGGCTGAGGAAAATATCCTGAACCAAATGCTGCAAATTGAAGTACCTGTGAAGATGAAGGACCTCCTGGAAATGATGCCGCAATTACGTACGACACTCCTACGTATGGTGCAAGTAACTCCATAGAGTCGGGTGACCCGGAATACGGATGTTCCTTGCGGAACACCAACAGACCCATTGGTCCTGACACTATACAGTGGTCGACACCCGACGGGGGTAGAAATGGGAATACTTGGCACCATTTTGACTGACACCATTGTCGATGGCGGGTCAAGAGTGAATGTGCTTCCGGAAGAAACCTGGAAGAAGCTTGGCAAGCCGATAGTGTGGTTGTCAACCTTCAACTTATTGGGAGCGGATCAACATGGTATCAAACCTCTTGGAACGCTCATGGCGCAACAAGCAACCATTGGGACACAACCATTTGTCCTCGACTTCATGCTGATTCTGCTCATGAAGAAAGGATACGATGCCATTCTTGGCAGAGGGTGGTTGGTGGCGGCCAGAGCGAATCACAACTAGAAGCGTAACACGCTGTCCATGGAGAAAGCCGAGCGAAAATTTATTATCGACTTGAAAACACAACTTGTGAGTGAAGAACTCGCGACAGAATCGGAATCGGACGACAAGGGTGGAGTTGACGAAGGAAAGTACGGAAGGGAACCAGATGAGGAAGGCATTCTGGGAATCCAAGGATGTTCGGAAGATGAGACTGATTCCCTTAATGGGCTCTTCCACTGGAAAATGGAAGACTACGAGCTGTTGTATGGGTGCAACATGTTGCAAGTTGACGAGGAGTCGGACGAAAATGAATTTCCGCCAGCGTATAGGGAATACACGGAAGGGGATGCTCCTGTCAACGAGGCACCAACACATAGGTTTCACATGACGAAACCAATCCTATACGAAGAGTCCGTAAAACCTACAAACCTCGGCACGAAAGCAAAGTCAAGGAACATCCTGGTTGGCGACGACTGGAATCCAGTCCTGAAAGCCGTCGCGTTTAAAATATTCATGGAATACAAGGATGTATTTGCCTGGACGTACAAGGACCTCAAAGGGGTGCCACTAGAACTGTGCATACACCAAATTCCACTCATACCTAGGGTCGTACCTGTACGGAAGAGGCCGTACAAAATGAATAAAAACTATGCTGCGAGAGTGAATGATGAAATCGAGCGTATGCTCGAAGCTGGGATTATTTTTTAAGTACAAACCAGCGAGTGGGTGTCGCCCATAGTGATATCCCTTAAAAAGGAGGCAAACCAAATCCGAATCTGCGTGGATTTTAGATGCCTTAATGCGGTCACCATAAAGGACCCGTTTCCAATACCAGTTATGGATAGCATCTTGGAGGAAGTGGCCGGTCATGAAATTTATTTATTTATGGATGGATTTTCTGGGTATAACCAGATATCCATTGCCAAAGAGGACAAATTAAAAATGACCTTCGTAGTGGAAGATGGCTTGTACGCATATAACCGAATGC